>NC_086175.1:30923489-31229739 GCF_023053635.1 Elgaria multicarinata webbii | reverse complement strand
AGAGGGTTGGACTAGATGATCCTTGTGGTCCCTTCCAACTCAGCAATTCTATGATAGTACATTTTTCTTAGTTCTGCTTTTATTACAGTTGTGATTCATGATTGGGAAGCATATTTTGTTTCTGACATTCTTGCTTTGCTTAGAGCACTGATCTTGACTAAGGGTGTGTGAGAAATTCATTTCAGTTGTTTTTTGACCAGAATTAACCCAGTTCACACCTCCCAGTTTACCCAGTTCACACCTCCCAGAGTAGAATCAATTGTGGACCCAAACACTATCTCCGTTGAAGTCTGTACATTTCCATGCTTGTAATATGATTCACAGGGGGCGGGGGATCATTGAAAAATGCATACGTTTGAAAGTAGTACATGGGGGGAAAGTGCATTTGTGGGAAAGTGTGCACAAACACCCTTTTCATAATGGGAGAAAAACATGTATGTTTCAAAAACGTGTGCAATTCAAGCATAGATTTGGGAATATGAGCATAAAAGTTCACACAAACGTTAGAGTGAAAAAGAAGGGGAAAAGTTCGCAATCTGTTATGGATGTAAGAATGAGCTTTGGGGAAGAATTCGGAGAACCTCAACAAACTCCAGTTTTGCTGATTTGCACATCTCTGATCTTGACAGAGAAATGGAGAGGAAGTCCACAGACTTTTCTCTATGCAATTTTCATATAGACAAGCTTTGCTTTGGCTGCTGTCACACTAGTGTCCTCATGCCAGCATGGATAACAGCTCTTGGGCATAGCACACGGTAAACATATCCAGGGTAATTGCTGCCAGATCCCTTTCTGCCTTCTTTGGGGGTGGGGGCTGCATCTAAGCTCAGGGTCTCATATGGTTCAGCTCACTTTCTGGAATGCTAGATTAATAGAGCCAAGAGGCAGCATACTGGCAATTGGCAAGAATTGGGCGAACAGATTAAAGGCATGTGTGGCAGAATTGAGCATAGTGATAGTTCTTTGGATAGTGCACCAGGATCAGCTGTGTTGTCAGAACACAAAATGTGTTGATATCCAGGTAGAGCTGTGAGGGCAGTGAACAGTGTGTAGCCTATAATCAGCCAAGGAAGAGCTGGCTAGTGCTCAAAGCTAGCACAACTGCTGGAACACATGCCACCCTAGAGTTTGTTATGGAGCTCCTTGTGATGGGAGCCAGGTTCTCAGATGGTGTAAATGGATGACATTCCGCTGATATCGTTAGAAAAACATTGAGAACTGAACAGAATTGTTTACTTCCCCCCACTTAAAAACAAGAACAGCAACTCCCCCCGTACTTTCCACGAGCATTACCATGTTCTTCTGTATTAGATTGCACCAGCAGAACTCATTAACACTTTATGGGAAACCAACAGTTCAGATAGTGATATTTCTACATATTTTCTGGCCATCATGGTAGGTTTAGAAACAACTAGTCATCACTTTCGTCAGGCCTTCATCTCTCTTACCTTCCAAGCTGGCTCCTAGAAGATCTGTCTGGCCTATATATCACACCATTCACAGTCGAAAGAAAAGCCATGTTTAATATTATCTTTCTAATTTCCTTTTACTGTAAGACAAAAAGGTCTCAAGAAATAAACCATTGTCCCCTTGCCTCACAAACTGTGTCCTTGCCCATCCCTGAATTGGCTAAACCACAGTCACATGTGTGTGTGTGTGTGTCTTAGGTCCTTTGTCATGGATTCCTTGAGCAACATTTTAATGATCTCTTGCCTCCTTAAGAGTCCCAACTTCTTTCTTTTCCTTTCCCTTCCTAGTAATGTGGTGTTTAGGCTGTAGACGTGAGACATTTCGCACACCAGACACTTTTGGTTTAATATAGTAAAATGACCAAATTACAATTAAAAATATTTAGTCAACACAGAGTGATACAAAAGCATTAAAAGTAAATAAAAATTGCAAAATGCAAGTTCATTTACCTTAGCTGCATTTAGGCTTTCCAGCTGCTTCTTTCCCATGCTCTCTTCTTTTCCTGCTTGCTCTCTGGCTGGCTTTATCCTCTCTTTTCATACCCTCTTCACCCAAAAGAGAAAGTATTGTTTCAGCCTTGAAGAAATGAATCTTAACCAGGGAATTGAAACTATTTCTCTTCGAGATACCCCCTCCCAACAGAAAAACCCTAGACTTCTAAGGCCTGTCCTTTTTACGTTGCCTCTGTAGGCTTCAACTGTTCACAATATGCCTACTCAGAAGTAAATTCCACTCTGTTCAGTGAGACCTAATCCTAGGTAAATGTGTATGGGACTGCAGTCCTTCAACACAATCACATCCACAGAGAAGTAAAATCCAATGAAAATCAATGTGCCTTACTCCCAAGTAGGTATTCTAGTCTTAGGGCTCCATCACACGTAATTCCCCCCCCCCCCCGCTTTGTCTCTGCATTTTTTTACCTCCAATGCTCTTTCACTTGCTTACTCTCAGACTCCACCCCGCCCCTTCTCTTTCTCCCTCCAGTTCATTGGTTGCTCCTTCCCCCCTTTAATAAGACAAGAAGAGTACTTCAACCAGACCACCTTTCTGCCCAGCAAAAATGGAACGACCCTTTAGTCTGGTTCTTTGGGGGCATCGAGGGAGTACAATCCTGCCTCTGCAGAGATTTAGGCATTGTACGATTAAAAACAAAACGCTTTCAAGCCTGGGATGCAAGGTTTGGATTTTATATTGAGGCTTAAAGCCATCTGTTGGGAGAGATTGCTTTTCCCTGCCAGGACCTGATGCAATCCATTCAAGCCATCAACAAGGCTCCTGTCACAACACACGCCCCCAACAAAGGAAAACAGGGTTAGGGAAAATAATCCAGACTTTACGCGCTCTAGGAAAATATGGAAAAGGCTGGGGAAGAGGCAGGGTGTCAGCAGGACAGTCACAGTGTCATGTGAGTACCGTGCTGCAGATCCACACACCAGGCATGGAGAGAGTGCACAAAATCGCTGGTGTGATGGAGCTCTTAGTTGATTAATCTACCAACTAAACAGTGATGTGAAGACAGTAGATTGGGATGAAGAACATTTTTGTGATGGTGTGAATTTCCCCCCACCAGGCCTGATAAAATCAGTAGTAGTGACATCTGCATCATTGCCCCCTACCAATTTTGTCTTTCTCTGTGCTTGGAGAAGACTGCAGTTCCATGCCCACGCCTCTTTCAGCATGGAGAAATGGACTCAGCCAGCACTGGGAGGATCAGCTAGCCGGGTCTCTGTGGCACATGTCATCCAAATGGTTGGGATCCCTGGGCAATTTTTCTTGAGGATAGGCTGCTGGCTGGTTTGGCTGGGTGAATCCTGACATGATCCAGTAAGGTACTTCTCATGTTAAATTCTGACAACAGAATCACTTAACACTAGGGGTGTGCACGGACCCCCCGCTCCGCTTCTCTTCCAGATCCGCGATTTACAGATTGAGCCGCTTCGCTCTGCCCCCGCTCCACCTATGTCCGCTCCACTCCACTGCGGAGCTCCGGATCCGGATCGGAGCTCCGTTTCCCCCCCATAGGCTTGCATTGAAAGCTAAAAAAGTATACAACTTTTTTTCTGTTAAAGTTAGAAACCTCAAATTTCGAACCATGACACCTCATGGAGGTATACACACGTATGCCAAGTTTCAAGCCAATCCCCTCATCCCCTGATTTTGGGGGAATTTTTGAAAATTGGGCACCCCATTCACACCCCTTTCGATAGCTCCGTCAATTTGCACATTAGAAACCTCAAACTCGGCACCATGATAGCTTATCCAGGGATACACATGCATGCCAAGTCTCAAGGCAATCCCATCATCCCCTGATTTTTGGCGGGGCTTAAACCTTTTAACTCACCCCAAATCAAGTCCCATTTTACAACTATGTCAATTTGCATGTCAGAAACCTCACCTTCGGTCCCATGACAGCTTACCCATGTGTCCACATGGATGCCAAGTTTCAAGCCAATCCCATCATCCCCTGATTTTTGGGGAATTTATGAAAGTCGGACACCCCAGTATCTCAGGGATTTAAAGCTGCAGACAGCTCAATGGGCCCATTTCAAAGGAAATCCCAACATGCCATGAATTGGGGAGTAGAGATAAACCTAAATATGAATCTTCTTCCACACTTGAAAAATTGATTTGGAACTTGAGCACAGGAAGGACTTCTCCCCTGAGTCAAAGCAAAACACACAAAAACCATCCCTGCGAGGTGGGCAGGGGAGGAGGGAGGGAAGGCAGGCAGGCAGCAGACATTTCTGGGGGCACAAGGAAGTGAGCCAAGGATAGTTTCAAAGCCAGTAATGCATATAAAATGGAATAAATAAATAAATAAAGGAGGGGTGGAATTAAAAGCAGCAGTGTTGCTGAATAAACAACAAGAAGATTTTTTTAAAAAAGGCTATATGTCTTTTACCAGTAAGAGGGGAGTGGACGTGCCCAAGGGGAGGGGGAATCATCTGCCAATTTGACTGGTCCTTTCTAGGTACCAGTCTTTAAGAAGCAAACGCTCACTTCAACTCATGATAGGCATTTTCTCCAGTGATTTACCTTTGGAGGACTCTGATGATCCTCCAAGGTCAGGAGAGTGCACTGGGCACGTCCACATGCCCTAGGGGAGCTCATCCCCTTGCACCACATCTATTCAGTTGTTCCCCAAAGTTAGGGTGGGTAGCAGTGCTGTGTTTTCTATCTCTTATTATTGGCTTAGTATATGATTTCAGGTTGTGTTTGTGCATTTGGTGGGGCTACTGTTTTAAAAAACACTGGGAAAAGTCCGTTCAGACTAAGAAAGAGAAGTTCCCAGAATTCCAAGTTACCCATTTTGCCTATCCCCTCCTCCAACTTTGGGATCATGTGATCATGACCGGGAGTTGACTCTGCCCCTCAGCAATCGAAAAGGTAATCTTTTTCCCGCCTTTACCCTACTTTTTAAAAAATTCTAGCAAGCGAACCGCACCACGCAGAGAGCTGAGAGTAGGCTCAAAATGACCCCCAGCCACGACTCTCTAAGCACAAGAAGTTTCAGAAAGATAGCTTTAAAAAAACACAGTTATCCCCTATTCTTTTCCGTAATGCAATCCTATGGGCAAAATTTTTCAAAATGGCGATTGGATCGGTCCACGAAAAGAGAAGTGCTCCGTGTATGGGTGCTTCTCTTCGCCGTGCTTCTACGGGTCCCCGGTCCACTTCTACTCCACCTCTGGGCAAGGCGGAGCAGGCCAATTCGCTTCTGATTCTTCACTTCTAATTGGAGCGGAGCACATCCCTACTTAACACAGGTTAGTTATGCCCTCACAGATATTCTATGTATATTCTCTTGCTTTTTAAAGTTGGCATGCATTCTTGGGCCTTGGGTATTCTTATAACTATAAAATAAAAATTAGACTACACAAGACCTATCCCTGGATTTTAACTTGCAGGTTGCGTGTCAGTTTTACTTAGGGCATTGCTAGACGGGGCTGTAGCACGCATTACATACCGTAGTCATCTCAACAGATCCAGATGACGTTCACCAGGATCCGTGGTCATCCTGTGGTGAAACCTCTATTTACCCGTGTTTTATGAATCGACTTTAAGCGTGCCTTTTCCTGCCGGCGCGCGCTAATTTGGATTCGGGAGGCGGAGGTGTGGAAGGACATGAGGTCAGCGTGGTTTCCGGCATGGTCAGCACTGGTCAGGAAAAGGCGTGCTAAGGGGAGTGGTCAGCACCTTCAGCCAAACCGCCTCTGCCATTTGCGCTCCGTGCACAGCTGTGGCAGCAGCACGGCTGCTTTTTTTTTTTAATCCAACAGTTCCGCTTTGCGCACGAACGGAGGACTGGAAAAGTGGCTGGTGAGCTGTTGGGGGGGTCTGGGGGATGGGTGGGATATGTGCAGCTCGGTACCTCTGTGTGGGTCACTTTTCGGGAAGGTGGGCATCCAACAGTAATGGGAAGTTGGTGACGCCTCATGGTGGGCAGCCACAGGTACCGTCTAATGCCAGTAGTTTATGCTGCGTGGAAGATGTAAAGGCCAGCGGGGATTGAGGGGGATGGTAGAGGCATGAAGGGCTGTGTGCCAATTGGTGTGGGTATGCGGCAGCTGGCTGTAAGGGGGCAACAAGCGAGGGTGGGCGGCCATCTTCCAGCGGCCACGCGGCGGCAGGCGGAAGGTCAAAGAAGCATCAGCCCAGGGGGTGGGCACCTGCCTGGAGGCCCTTTAAACTGTGTCAATACACTCCCCTGTCCTTCCGACTGCATTTGCTAGTGGGGGGGAGTGACGGGGGCAGGCTATTGATGCCCGTTTCTCACTTCCGGTGATGCGGAAACTGACGAGCCCCCTTCTCTCTGCTTGGCCCCTGTGTAGGTATCAGGCATGGGTCCGAAAGGGAGGGGAATGACTTGGCGGCACCAGGAGATTCTAGATCTGCTGGACATTTGGGGAGAACAGAGGATTCAAGAGCAGCTGAGGGCTAGCCACCGCAACTTTAATGTGTTCCAACAAGTGGCACGGGAGATGGGCAACAGAGGCCATACGCGAACTGCAGAAGAGTGCCACACTAAATCCATGGGCATGCGGACAGACTACTGGCGTGTGAGGAACCATAATGAGAGGTCAGGCAGCAATACCACCACGTGCCCCTACTACGATAAATTACATAAAATTCTCTGTGGGGATACCATGATACCACTCCTTCAGAACAAAGTTCTCCCACCAGTCCTTGCTCGTCAGCCAGACCCAGAAGGGGTGGCGGTGACTTGTGTGGTGCACGTAATCTCCATACGCTGCCACCATGGCTAGCCTTGTTCGGCAGAGGGCGGCCTGTAGCTCGGCGTGGCGGTGTACCCACCTCTCTATTTCTTCCTCCCACTGCCTCCGTCTGGCAGCCGCCGCCACACAGAACCGCTGATACTCTGCCACAGCCCCGTTGACCATGGCTATGCCCATGAGAAGGGCGCCAATGGCTACCTCAGGGCGACTCTCCATAGCTCCCCTCCCTTGGCTATCGCTTCCTGCACAGACGCGCACACACACAGGCACCTCTCCTTCCCGCATATGCTGCTTGCAGACAATGCGCTTCCGTTGGCGTAGCTGTTTCTGGGCTGCTGCCCTGCCATGCCTACGCCAAGATGTGGGTTGGCTCCATGGGATGGGGGGGAGGGCACAGAGCCGGTCATTGCCAGCGACACTCAGAGGCATGATGGGATATGTAGGCCCAGAGTGCCCATGCAGACAACTGTCCTCAGGTCACAGTACACCTGCCATGACCCCCATCAGGAAGCGACAGCATCCCAGCCTGGTCAATGTTGCCGCTCAACAAGGCCACTCATTCCCATCATTGCGGCATCGCTGGCCGCGCCCCCTGTGGGTCATCCCCCAATGCCAACTGGCTCCCCTGTGCCCAGCCTGAGAGGGGGAGGCATGGAGCAGCAGCAGCACCACTTCCGCCGCTGCCGCCAATCTACGCAGATTGCGCTCTTTCGCACTTGCACAAATCATGCGGCGGGCAAAACCCCCCCACGGAAATCAGCCCGGTGTGGCTGCGCAACCCGTGCTCGAGCCGCCAGCAGCACAACCGGAGCAAACTCCCGCAACCAGCCCTCCCCAATACCGGGATAATCCACACAAGGTGTGGACCATGAGGCGTCACACCTGAACGGGAAAATCCAGTTTCACCCCTCCTCAACCACGCAACACCCGGTAGGTCTAGCAAGGCCCTTAGTTAGCAACTGCATCTCAGTTTCAAAATGTGTTGGATTTGGAAAGTAATGCTGTTTGTGAGTGGGTGGAGGGAACTATGCCACCTGCTAAGCAACTTATTTTCCACATTTCGGCAATCAAAGAAGTAAATTGCCCCATGTTTAGAGGGTGTTTCATAATCTTCTGCAAGAAGGAAAATTACTGAACAGGTTGGAGAGCCACAAAAAACAACTACTACAATATATATATATATATATATATATATTTGCAAACATTGTGTTGAAAGATGTTCCCTTGATTTAGCTGGCCCTTTGTGTTTCTTGTGTCATGCCGCTGGGGGGTGGGGAGAAGGAGACAAAGAGCCAGCTCATCCCTCTGTTAAGTGTGATCACAGGGATGCCCCAACATCCCCACCAGCTGCAACATTTATATTTATACAAACCAGACACGAAATGAGAGTGCCATCCAATAGCAAATCAGTGTTGCAGTTATGGCTCAGTTTATTTTATTTCTTTTGACTAATTAAGTGTAGATATTGTGGTAAAATAAAAAATCAATGGCCCCAACATTTGCTGCTTGTGGGTTGCTTTCATCGCTTTCGATAGCACCTGAATAGGGCTAATACCTTCATCAAATCTAGCAAGCAACCACCATCTCATATGTGCTTGAAATAAAGTTTTTGCTCCTGATGATGATGATGTGTTTTCTTGTTGCTTCTGCTGTTGTTTGTTGTTTTTAAAAGAAGAATTAGTAGCTAAGTTGCTACTATGCTTTTCTGAAAACGTTCTAAGGCCGCTTTTAAAACTCCTCCGTGTTTTTACATGCTTCTCTTTAACAAATGCAGACAATCAAACAAAGCTTCAGTACTTCAAAGAACTGGGTAGACTTCACTTGTTTCAGCCCACCAGTTCCCCTAGCTCTTTTATAATCTTCTTTCTACCTGCATCCTTATATCTACTTTAAAGAGTATTTATAGGTCAATTTTCTTTGTGTATTGTCCCACCTTGCTCCCTTTCTGCTGGTTCGCACAGGTGGCTTCTTTCTTCAAATGCCTTAACTTTTAGTGCTTTTGCAGAGTGTCCTCGTGTATGGACAGTAAAGGGAAGGGTGTTGTTGGGCAGCTACCAAAGCGAGGAAAATGAGAGTTAGAAGTTGTTTTCTTTTCAAGACAAAAGCAATTCCTGTCAGTGGCAAGAGACAGTTCTGGTGCTTTTTAATGAGGCTTCAGCGGTGCATATGTGTATATTCCCCCCCCTCCATTTGTTTTTACAGTGGTAGTTTTTTGATAAGTGCCTTTAAGCATGCTGTGAGTTTCAAAGATCAAAGGCAGAGGGATGCTTTCTGTGGAGGTAGCATTTTCCCGCTCTTCTTTTGAAGTTTCCAGTTCGCGCAAGTCTCGTGCCTTTGAAGAAATAAAGTTTAAGCAAATGTTTTAGGCATGTAGTTAGTGTAAATTAGAAATACATAGCAAAATCCTCCCACCCCATACAAAGTGTTCCTGCCATCAGCATACACATGATGTTTGAAGGCAAAATCCAGAAAAAACGTTTGGTACTGAGGAAGTTTTTATTTATTTACTTAGTCATTTATTGCATTTATATCCCAACTTTTTTTCTCCTTCACGAAGTCAAGGTGGCATACATAATCCTTCTCTCCATTTTATATTTGCAACAACAACCCTGTGAGGTAGGTTGGGCTGAGAGTCTGTGACTGGTCCAGAGTCACCCAGTAAGTTTCCACTTGGGACTAGAATCCAGATCTCCTGACTCTCAGTGCAACACTCTAACCACTACACTACACTGGCTCTCTAAAGTAGGACCATTGGTTCATCTATTTAAGTATGGTTTACACCAGGTTTAGGCAATGTAGTGCCTGGAGGCATACATATGCTCCCAGACATCTTGTTTGGTGCCTACTGAGACACCCTACTCCTTCCAATTTTAGTTGAAAATATTTTATGTTCTCATTCACATCTGGGATTGAGTCAAACAGAATTGGAAGCCTCTAGCTGCTGCCATCTTAATTTCCCATGAATATCTCTGGATAGGTTATTATTATTATTATTATTATTATTATTATTATTATTATTATTATCATTTATATACTGCCCCATAGCTGAAGCTCTCTGTGGTTTACAAGAGTTAAAAACAGTGAGCATTAAAAACAAATATACATTAAACCATAAAAAGCATGAAATACCGACAAAAACAGACAATATCGATTTAAAATATCCGTTTAAAACAACTATTCTGGGGTCAGTTAAAAAAAAGCATATTCATCCTTTGTGACTAGCTCTGTCTCCCATGGAAGCCATTTTGTGGTGGTGCCTAGGACAGTTTCTGAAATTTCCATATGGGCCCATGGGCCAAAAATGTTGCCTAACTTTGGTCTACATTGTCTGCCAATGGCCAGGGATTGAGCATCTAGATGCAAACCATGATGCCACTGAGCTATGGTCCTACACCTTGTCAAACATTGGTTCTTGAATTTGGTTCACAAATTTCCTGGAACACATAGATGTGAGGCCTTCTGCTTGGAATTAGGGATGCTTCTGAAATTCTGCTTGTCCAAATATCTTCCTGGATTTTGTAATTCTCAGTTCACCAGAGGCAGCTGATGCCCATTGTGGCTGGTGAGGTGGAAACGAGTTAATAGTTGGCAAAGCCAAGCCATTGCAATAGGCAGAGCAAACTAAATCAAATTCCCTTTGCCAGTTTCCTCCTTTACCAAGATCGCAAAAACGCTTAAACTATGTATTACAATTATCAGTTCAAGAATTGTGTCTTATTTTGGTTCTGAAGGGTTGGGTGCATTCACACTTGAATATGTATTAGGAGAAAGGTTTTGTGTCCTCTTCTGGTTTTTACAGCTGTGCTAGTCCTCCAGTTAGGTAACACAATTCCTTGAACAAAGTACATGGTCCAAGAGCTTTTGGAAGTATAGCTTGCACAGTCTTTGAAATGAAGCTCGTCAGCAAAACCATGCCTGAGAAAAGGTGTTTGAAGCAGTTGGTCTTTGGAGCAAACCAAAATTTAGGGCCAGTTTGGGGGCAGGGTGGATAAGGATAAGGACCAGAGTAGGGGATAAAGGATTAATCCACCATGCTAGGATTGATACTCCTGGGCTTACTCTAGAGTTAAAAAGGGAACTGCTTTAAAGTAACACGTGCTTTCAAACTGCCTAGAAAGGAGAAAGCGATACCAATCCAGGTTTGGGTCTTTTTAGTGCCTGGATGAGAGGCTGCTTGGAAACCCCATGAATGCCGCTCCACAATTCCATGATAGAAGAAAGGTGTGTAGGGAGCAGGGAGAGAAGATTTAAATCAATCTTTTAGATTGTGCTTGCTATTTCCTTGTTGTGTCTGATTTCCCTCCTTGCTTATTTTGTCAAACTATAGAAATGATCAACATAAAGCAGTTCTAACCCCTTCTTGTTGTTTATTTGTTTTCACAGGCATTTTAATCTGTTGTTGTTTTTAGCCTTTAAGAGTTTGAAAGTTTAATTGATGGTTTATTCGTGTTTTACTGGGAAATAATTTAAATTGCACACCATCCTACAACTCAAATAGGATGTTAGGTGGGCTAAATACTTTAAATAAATTACATAGAACTACATAAATATCACATACTATGGACTCATACAGTTCTTTCTCTCAGAATGAGTTCTTCTCTGAGCAGTCATAAGAACATTAAGTTTTTCAATTCTGTAAGGAAAACACACACACACCTTACACATAGAAGCTATCCCTGCAGCAAAATCATTTCTAAAACTCATCTTGTGCAGTATGGCAAGTTTGCCAGCTCAGCAAAAGCCAAGATTGAATACCTGGAGGTGAGCTAGTGGTGTTTCCCCCTTCCACCTCCAAGATTAAAGGTTTACACAGGGGACAAAGATGTGATTGTAGAACGAGACCACTTGTCCAAATAAGGAGATAATGAGACACAGTTGTTGACAGAGTGCAGAGCGGAAGCTATGTGAGGTCAAAAGAGCAGGTCTGAGCCGCTAGAGGGGCGATAACTTGATTGCAGCCCTCTAATTTGTGTGCTCGATTGGAAGGTATTGGACACACCATAATTCTGGAGAACCAGCTGGAGGTGTGAATTACATTGGTCTGATTTATGGAATCTGCAGGCAGGTGGCCTATTGGCACATGCTAGATTTTGCAATAAATAACTAGTCCCATTTCCTTTGGGAGCCCAGTGCGCCACATTCCTTCCAAAGTAATTAGGAGTGGGGAACCTTCCATTTGCTGCTATTAGACCCTAGGACTAAATTCTAAGTAAGCAACACAATATGTTGTCCTCTAATTTTGTTTAAAAGTACATGAACAGAATATCCTTCCTTCCTTCTTTCCTTCCTTCTTTCCTCTCTCCTCTCCTTAAGCTAAATGTACAAATTTAAACATCCTAGTTTGGGAAAGGAGCTCAAGCATTTTCTTTGTCTGAAAGAAACCAAAGGATGATTCAGTTAGAATCAACTTAAACCAACTAATTTGAGGGAAGTTTGACAAATTAGAGAGCAATCCTACCTTTTCCAAGCTTACACTGGCCAGAGCTCTGATGATAGAGCCTCTGACATCTCGAAAGCCCTGCAAGGCTTTTACCAGCAGCATAAAAATAATGATGAAGCCATCAGAAGGGTTTCTGAAAGTCAACATGTTTGCCTATGTTGTGTGTGTGATTAGGGGATGAGAGGGCTGTAGATACATGGCTGCTCCCACCCTGGCCAACAAAATCAACCAACATGTCCTGTTCCCCCCATCCCCAAGGTTTTAGTTCTGGCCTCATAGAATGAGCCATTGTAGAAACTTCCCTCATGGCTGGGAGGAGCAAGGAGGTGTCATCCGACAATGGAAAAACCCATTTGCAGTCAGAGCTTCATCTAAGATCTCAGAGGGATTTTTTTGATCAATCCTATGGTCCCAAGGACACATCCCTTGGATCATGGCATTACTCTCATATATAAAACTTCCACTGCATCGGCAGTGCTGAAGGCAGCTTCCAATGGTTTAAAAACAATGTAATCCAACAGAAATAAAGGATCTCTAGGACCCTGTTCAGACAACAGGCTAAGGCAAAGTGGTTAAGCATTTTGAGCTAAACGTTATGGCTTAGTGCAGAGCTTTCTAAACTTTTCATGTTGGTGACACACTTTTTAGACGTGCATCATTTCGCGACACAGTAATTCAGTTTTACTAGCAAACCGAAGGTTAAACTAACCCCTTATAAGAGATACGGACACATACATAAATAAGGAAATGTATGGGGACACAACATATCTCATGAAAACCTTTCATTTATATTTTTAAAAACATATGATTAATAACATACATTTCCAAGACTTTTCACATTGAACCAATTTTGTCGAGCTGCGATCGAGCGGCGGTTGAGACGGTGTTCTATAAAAAAACTGGACCCATGGAATTTCTTGAATGCATCACTTCAGGTGCAGCCACGACACCAAGAGTGACACGGAATCAGCTGTTTCGACCCGATTATGCATATTGCGTATGTGCAGTACCTGTATGATCCCTCAACTGTGGTGTGCATACACGGATACTAGTGCACCATACTAATCGGCACCTTTGCTGCGTAAAAATGCATGCAAGTTGGTATTGCTTATTTCACATAGACTGAGGTTTCTCGTTACGTTCGCGTGACACACCAACACACTGCAGCTGACACACTGTGTTGCGACACACAGTTTGGAAAGCTCTGGCTTAGTGTGTTGTGTGAACCATTCCTAACCCTGGTGGCTACATAACCATGGCATAAATATGCTCACTAACCACTTGTTGCAAAAGTGTTAGAGACCTAACCACAGCTTAGCATTTTGTCTGACCTAGACCTATGAGATTTGTGGAATTTCTCAGCAGGAGGGATGTTGTACATTTTTAAGTGAAATAGTTTTGTTGTTGACATATATAAACATATTTTAGCTTATTGGGTTTCCTTTTGTGCACAGGCATATGAAGAAAGGATTCATGATTATTTTATGAGCCAACTATGCTTTAAAAATCTATTTTCCCAACTATTTGCACTGCAAAATAGGGTTTATATACTTTTTTCTTTATTACTTTGATGAACGCCTCTTCATCCACTCACCTCGAAAAATATATCTGGTACACAGTACTTTATATAATTTGAGTATTTTATTTGCACATTGATGCACAGATAAAGTCAGTTTTGTGATTTTTATAGTCACTTAACATCCACTTGTTATCATAACTATTTTTTAAAATATACATTCTGCAAGGAAAACAGAGCACATTTTAAATTGTGCTGCTGCTGTACAATGGAGTACACACTCAATAAATCAGTTTCAGGCCTCATTTCTTTTGTCTTTAGCTTTTTTATTTTCCTTGTTTGGGAGCTCTTTCCAAACAGCATTTCAACAGGCTTCTTGTGTGAGAAATAAATTACACATCAAGAGATTTTTTATTTATTTTTTTAGATGGTTAATAGGTATGAATCATTGTTCTTTAGTGCAACAGCATCTCATTTATACTATATCTGTCACATAGCTGCTCTGTGGGGTGCTGAATAAGACCAGATGAAACAGAAATATCGTAAAAATGTATAACTTGCACTGAACAACAAAGGACAAGAAACAAAACAAAAAACTCAACCTTCACTTTGTCAAGTTTCTGTGTAAAATAATAAGCGGTTGTTATCGAGGAGTTGGAACTACATGAAGATCAGTCAATGGTGTTTGTATTGTTACATCTTAGGGCATGTGTGCACCACAAGGGTGTAGGGGGAGGATTGCGGACTTACCGGCTTCCACGTTCCTCCCTGGGGGTCCAGACAACCACGCGACATCCCGGAAGGACATTGCGGCTGCCTTTTTTTTAAAAAAGGTAGGGGTGGAACACCCACTCCCACTCCCCCCACACCACCCCTGATGGGCATGGAGCACCTGAAGAGCTGCATGCCCAGTTTCTGGCTCCTTGCGTTTACTTGCGAGGAGCTGGGACAAAACCGGGATGGCCGCCCACACTTCCCGTGGTCTCGGAATGATCCCGCGACTGTGGGAAAAATTGCGCTAAAGGCTGTCCCTGTTATCCTGGGGAAATGGAGGGATCTTCCCTCCCTGCCCCAGGGATCCCCTGTGTGTCATGTGGACACAGGGATGATCCCAGGATGACCCGCAGGATAAGGCATAGCCTAGACATGCCCTTAGTTTGTGTGTTTAAACCTCTAGGATATATCTTTGTTTTATTCTCATTAAAATGTATGTATTTCACAACTCGTGATGAGGAATATATACATAAAGCAAAACTCTCAACACTGTTCAAAACCTATTCGTGATTTCAGGGGGAGGGAAGGGCTTTCAGAGGTTCATCAGACGAGCATTTTATCACACGCATGCTTCTGCACACTTTCGGATGTGCACAAATCCTTTAGACGACAGTGTCTGCCTCCCGTGTGCCTTCTGCTCCTTCCACTCATTTTTCCATTGCAAAGTAGACCCCTTTTAATCTGACTTTTTTTTAATTGAACGTGCTGTGATCTCCTGCTGTGCGCAGGAAAAGTGGTGAGATACAAACGGCCCCTGAATGCTGCATGGGGTCTTAGTTTACTTCCTCTTTCCCCTCTGGGCAGCAAGAGGAAGTAATGAGGGACAAAAGCGGGGGCAGAGAAGCAGCGGTAAAGAAAAATGATTTTCCGCCATGTGATGGTGCTCACAGTGTGAATATTTGTTTTGAATACTCTGCTATATATTCAGTCTCAAATTTATGTATTTATTAAAGAACAAGTGCAGTATGTATGTTTTCATAACTCTGAAGCAGCAGATGTGATTATACAAGTGATAGATTTTTATGAGCCCCTTCCTGGTTGGGACTGTACACACAAGAAGGAGTGGTTTAACCATTAACTCCAGGGGTGAGCAACCATTGACCATTTTCACACCACAGACCCTCCCCTGCAGAGAACCACTGAAGTCTGCAGGACATCCCAATTTATGTATTTTTTTAATAAAAATTGTGGTTTGCTACCATAACTCAGCAGCAAACTGCTGAATAGTGCTACAAGGGTTAAATTAAGCTTGTTTGCTAAATTTAGCTGGTTTGAAAGCTAGATTTGACCACTGTAGCACTTTATAGTGCTACAACCATTTTTAGAGACAAATATATCTTTAATATATATTAAAGCACTATGGTGATGAATTCAGCCATGGAGTGAGGACGATGGAAGCCACACTGGGGGAGGCAGGGACCACATGCAGCCCTTTGGCAATGTGTTATCCACCCCTGCCTTACTCCCACTGGAATTTCCTGATGCAAATCACCCCTTTCTGAAAATGTGAAAAACCATGAAGGAGAAAACATGCAGGTACAATAAGAACCTGCATGATTCCCCCTCTGCCGTAAATGGTAGGTTGGAGAAGGGGTATTCATAAATATATCTGGGGGAACAGATTAAATTCCCTCCTCCATTCATACTGAAATTTGAACTAGCATCAGCCAGCATTTAAACACGCAGGGCACATCTACAACAAGCAGGATATTCCACTTTGAAAGCGGTATATAAAAGACAGGAGCCACACTACTGCTTTATAGCGGTATTGAAGTGCACTGCAGGATCTACACTACTGCTTTATAGTGGTACTGAAGTGCACTGACAACTGTTGGGGCCCATGACACATCTACACCAAGCAGGATATAACACTATGAAAGTGGTATGAAAGCGGTATATGGTATGTGTAACGGGCCCCAACAATTGTCAGTGCACTTCAGTACTGCTATAAAGCAGTAGTGTGGCTCCTGCCTTTTATATACCACTTTCATAGTGAAATATCCTGCTTGGTGTAGATGAGCCCGTCTTCCCCAGAATTTTGTTGGATTGAAATCTCACCCCAGCTATGGGTGCAGGATATAAGGTCCCTAGTGAATAGATGACTACTACTTGTATCGTGGTTTTGTGAAGCAGGTCCATTTGGATTAGATTGTTGACTGCTAAATATAGTCATACGATCTTAATGAAATGGACTAGGCAGGAAAATGGCAATCAGTTGTATAGATTTTATTTTACATAAATATGGAATCAAATCTGACTTGGCTCAATACAGCAATACTAGACAAACACTTACTCAGGTCTTTTCTTACGGATGTTTCAGTCTTAAATAGTTTGAGACTTTAGGAATCGGTAAGGAATCTACTAAAACATGTTCATTGAGGCATGGTAAAATCAAGCCAGGGCTTCCAATGGTTATGTATAAAGTGAAATACTATAAACGAACTCAAGGATGATAGTGTTCAGTTTTATCTGTTATTAGAATTCTGTTAATTGTCATTATGTAGCTGAGCATCATATTCTTTCTTTACCTAACAAGAAAAAGAAAAAAGAAGGCAGTAATTTATGTGCATTTCTTTTATTTGCATTCTACTTTCTAGCTTACCTGCAAACTCTCATGGCAATAGCAGAGATCCAAAGCTCTTCACACTTCATGGTAAACACATTTGAACAGAGGGGAATTTCATACTTTATGTGTGATATGGCATGGTGACATCTGGAAAAAAGCCAAATCTCTTGGCATTTATCCTGAACTTAAAAGGGTTTTACCATTATGCAGGAGGCCACAGTTGCACTAGTCAGATAGGAGTGTCCATGCAGGGAATACCATGGGGTTAGTTCTACTTGGGGAGCAGGGGATCTTGTCACAATTCATGTGAAGTGGAGAGCAGATAATGGAAAGAAGTGAAGTAATATGTTCCCATCTGGCTGTACCAGTTGAAATTTTGTACCATTTGAAGCTTCTAAAGCCAAATCTACACCAAGCAGGATATTGCACTGTGAAAACAGTATATAAAAGGCAGGAGCCACACTATTGCTTTATAGCGGTATTGAAGTGCACTGACAACTTTTTGGGCCCATTGACACATACCATACAATGCTTTCATACCACTATATCCTGCTTGGTGTAGCTCCTGCCTTTTATATACTGCTTTCATAGTGCAATATCTTGGTTGGTGTAGATTAGGCCATAGTTGCCTTCAAGGGCACTCCCATGTACATGGCACTATAGTAATCTAACTGGGAGGGGAGGGTTTCTAGAGTATAGAACATTGTAGCCAGAATATCCCTGACCAGGAATGGTAATAACTGCCAAACCAACCAAAGCTGTTTAAAGGAAATCTGTGACACCAAACCCATCTAAGGGCTCCATCACACCAGCGTTATAGCCCATTGTTGCCCTGCATTGCATGTTGATAAATCACATGATGTTGTCCCTGCCCTGCCCTGATCTCACCTCCCCCCTGCTCTTAGCACTGTTTTTTGGGCATGGGTAAAGTCTGGTTCTTCCGGTAAATTGAAAGGACACTGTTCTACCTTCAACGTGTATTTTTAGCTGTATTCAATATGATGTTTTGTGGGTCTGCGCTCAAGGGACGGTATTGCTGATGAAACTGTGTTGCAGGAGAGGAAAAGGATGAACAATGGTACACAAGTAGTGGAGGGGGGCTGCCACAAGAGGAAAAGGATAGAAAGGATGCACAAACAGGGGATGGAGGGGAAGGAGAGGAAAAAAGGGAAAAGGACGAAGAACGGTACATAAGAAGTCCACAGCAGGGAAATGTTGCTTCTGAATTGACAAGTGTAGGATTGCACTGTAACAAATGCAATCATATGCATGGCCTACACAAAAGTAGTAATAATAAAAATGATGATTATAATAATAATTATAATACTCCATTGGGTTCAATGGGCTTATTCCCCAATGAGCATGCAAAAGAACTGCAGCCTTAATCAGCTGCACTTCCTTCCGATTAAACATGCAGGCAGTTATGGCGTGATCCTATGAAGTTGAGGCAGGAAAAAAATCTTGCAACTTTGTTGAAAACTTGTAGGTTCCCGCCCCCCACCCCCCAACTAAACATGAATCGGTTTGCGCTCTTAAGCACTGATGAAAACTTCTGCCAACGGCTTGCTCCTATGCATGTTTACTAGGAAGTAAGACCAGCTAAATTCATGATCAATGGAGGGGGAGATCTCTAAGTTCCAACAACCGATAAACTGAAGGGGGAGGTACAAAGGAGATCAACGGGTGAAGAGGTGTAAGAACGATTGAAACGTCAGAGCGCACAGGTGTAAGTCCTCAGGTTTTCACACGCTATACAAGCGAAGGGGGATAATATGAGGCAAAGCAGGGCAAGGTGTAGGTGTGATGGAGCTCTAAGCCTCAGGTGACAGTGCTAGATCTAGATTCACATACCTGAATGCAACCCCATATATAACAGGATGTACACCTAATTCCTGGACATGAGAACCATCGACCTACAATGCCCTCATCGGCTCAGGATTCAGCATAAGTTCATTGGCCCACATCCAGGCTGTTACTGATTCCAGGCAGCAACTTCACCTGAGTCAGATGACGTAGGCCTTAGCTAGACCTAAGGATTATCCCAGGCAAATGGAGGGGTCATCCCTGCCTGCTACCGGGATCCTCTGTGTGTCATTTGGATGCACAGGGATGACCCCTGGACAATACTGGGGGGAAAGGCAGGTATACAAATGGCCATAGAGTGATAGAACTGATTGCCATCAGCATACTTGATGGCACTTCACTCTGACCCTCCTGATCTTCTCACCCAGCAGCTTCATATAGAGGTTTAAAAGCATGGGAGACAAGATGGAAAAGTGAAAAACACCACAACACAAAAGCCATGGAGTCAAGCAGAAAACCCATAATGCTACTTTCTGAAATTGACCCTGAAGATTAGACCTGAACCACTGTAGCCTCCTACAGAGGGCATGTCTACACTAGTCCTTATCCCGGGGAACGTTCTGGAATCATCCCTGTGCGTCCACATGACGCACAGGGGATCCCAGGGGCAGGGAGGGACGATCCCTTCATTTCCCAGGATAAATGGGATGGCTTTTAGCCTGATTCTTCCCATGGTCTCAGGATCGTCCTGAGACTGCGGGAGGTGTGGGTACCCATCCCAGCTTCGTCCCACCTCCTTGTGAGTAAACATGAGGAGGCGGGAACTGGACATGGGGCATGGAGCACTTCAGGTGCTCTGTGCCTATCGGGGGTAGGGGGAGTGGGATTGGATATATTATTTCATTGGAGTGCACGTGCACTCATTTGTCAGTAAAAAAAAAGGGGGGCAGGGGCGACATTCCTCCTTCCTCCCAGGATGTCACACACGCGTTTGGTCAAAGGAGAGGATCTCATGATCAGAATACCACAAAATCCTCCCCCCTTGCTCCCCTGGTCTGGGCATGCCCAGAGACTTTTCAGGTAGCATGGGTCAATAGCATCACAAAAGCTACTAAGTGACAAGATAGAAGTAGCAGGGCTGCACTAGGGATAGCCATCACAGGAAAATCCAGCCCCGAGGTTGGCATGCATTTGTAAGTTGAGCAGGGAGCTTACTCTCAGACATTTGGATCTAAATATCCAAACTTCAGTCAATGTTGACATTCAAAGGTCAATGTTTTTGTGAATGTACAAAAAACTAGGAGATACATTGGTAAATGCTGCCTGTCACCAAAATGTGATTGCCAGCATTCACTTCACTATTTCAAAAACTTAATAGGTACTGTATCTATTTTCAGGCAAGGCATTCACAAAATCCATGTACAATTACCAGCTGCATGTCAGTGTTGGTATTCATTAAATTTTGGGCATTCATTGTAACATTTACCACTAAAGAACTCTTGTGTTATATTTTGAGAATAAACATATAAAACTGAAAAGCTTTTCTTCTGTCTAGCTTAGTGTTGTCACATTTTGAGATTCATATTGTAAGAGCAGAATGAAGCCTACAAGGTGTATTTGGGGAGAGTAACAAGGGAAATTGTGGGGTATGGTAAGATTTAGCTGTACACAGGGAAACAAGGCAGAGACTATGCTGCTGAAGATGGAGTTTATATAGCACGTTTAATGTTGTACAGAGTGATGTGTTGCTGGGCAGCAGGAATAAAAAATCTCTGAAATATATTTTGGTGGCAGACAATTATGGATGATCCATACCTCTCCAGCACTTTGCAGCCAAGGACAGCTAGCTGTAGTTTCCTTTAAAAGCAAAACATTTACCTATGTTTGAAAAAAGGGAATTGGACTGATGGGAAGCAACATGTTCAAGATCCCATCATATGGATTAATTACCTACATCACTTTACTTGTCCTGTTCTACTCACATCCTGGGAAGTAAACGGGTGGCTTTTCTGTCTTTTTAGTGCCTATTTATGAGACAAGATCTGATTCTAAGGCCATGGCTGGACGAGGGCGTTGGAGAGCGACGATCTCGCAATTTTATGATCGCGAGATCATCGCCCTCGTCTACATGTGGTGCGCGACACCGCAGCTGCCATTTTGGATTTTTTAAAAAAGCAAAAGGAACACACAAGCACTCGAATACAATGGGTAGAGTTTTTTTTTAAAAAAAAAAACACGCCCTCCCCCCACCCCACCTCTGATGGGCACAGAGCTCCTAAGGAGTTCCGTGCCCCATACCCAGTTCCCAGCTCCTTGTGGTTACTCGCAAGGAGCCGGGACAACCAGTGATGCCCGGCCACACATTCTTGGGATCATCCCGAGACCGTGGAAAAAGTGGGCTAAAAGGGTAGGGTGATATCCTGGGCCAATGAAGGGATCATCCCTCCCTGCCCCCGAGATCCCCTGAGTGTCATGTGGACGCACAGGGATATCTCAGGGTGATCACTGGGATATCGCCTGGTCTAGCCATGGACTAACTTAGCTAAGTGATTGTGAGCACAGAACCAGGATGATATGAGTTATGACAGGATATTTAAAGGGAAAGCACAATGGTGTGCATTCAGTATGAGCGAGGGGACCACAATTCTGATGTACAGAGCCTCTTTGTGTATGTAGTGATGTTCACACTAGGAATGTATAAGTTCATTTTTAACTAGAATTTACCCAGTTCACACTCCTAGAACTGAAAGCAGATCCAAATACTAACTGTGATCAAAGTCTATACATTGCCAAGTTTGCAATGCAATTTGTAGAACTGAAAGAATGTGTTTGGGTGGGGGGAGGAGTGTACATTTGGAAAATGCATAAAAAATACATACTTTAGAAAAATGCACACAAACTCAATTTAATTAATAGGAAACACATGCACTTTTTATATAAAAATTGCACAATTGAAATGTAAATTTGGAGAAATGCATACATGGACTTGAGTCAGAGCGAGCTTTGTGATGGGATTTGGAGAACCTTGATAGGCTCAGGTTTTAATGATTTGTGCATCCTTTGGAAAGACCTTCTTGTTTCTGTGGACATTATATTCTGAGAATAGCTGGTTATATTTTCACTCAATCTCAAATGGAGTAAGTGATCAGTGATGGAGAGCATCACCCATGGAGAGCAGCAGAAGAAATATTGAAATGGCAAATCTGTCTAGTCTAATTTCCTCTTTTTCCCCCCTCTAAATCTATTCTATGTGGAAGTAGCTTTTTTTTTAAAAAAAAAAAAAAAGAAAAACATGATTTTTGTATTTTTAAAGATGTGCACATCTTTCAAATTGCCTGTATTATTGTATGCAACCACCCATTGAGTAAAGTATATTTGTATGTATTTTTACATATATGCATTTTGCTTGCACATGTTACAAATGTGCACATTTAATTGGATGCATTTTTCCTGTTATGCAGAACACATCACAAGTCTTGAAATGCACAAATGGAGGGATGAAAAATATGCCTGGGTCTGTCTCCAGATGGTTGAGATCAGGAAAGTCTGCAACAAAACAAAACAAAAATCCAGCAAAGTGGATTCCCCATAGATCCCTAGAAAAAAAGTGTAATTATATCTTTCTAATCCTTCTTCTGGAAATGTTTGCTACGTTGGGCATATATTTGCCCTATGATATTTGGCAAGTCAGGACCATTATCTAAAAACAAAGCAACAAGGAAGGGCTGTGAATCCTAGAGTGTTCTCCAAGAGTTCTCCACTTATAATCAGGGATGGAAGGGGACCTGCAGCCCCCCAGAGGTTGTTGGACTGCCACTCCCATAATCCCTTACCATTGGCTATGTTGGCTAGGGCCAATGGGAATTGCAGTCCAACAACCTCTGGAAAGCTACATGTCCCCATTTGTCTCAAAAGTTAATTTCAGTGACGCTTGAACTATCCACTTCCTGTCTTGGCCTTGTGTTTTTCCTTGCATCAATTCAGATTCAGTTCACACATGGAGCTGAGGTGCATACGTGCTACAGTGCTCACATGCAATTGTACAACTGACTGGCTCTCAGAAAACATCTATGAGCTTTTGAAAGCATGCCCTACCTGTTTGGTTAATCACACCCAACAGATGGAAATCTGTTGTCTATGACTTAGATATTAAGATAAATTAAGGAAGTTCATGGAAGAAATTATTTTTGTCCCCTTTACACCACATCCACATTGTTCCAAGGGGTCCCTCTAATCTTCTGGATAACTTTTGGGGGGCAACGGAGGGAATGAGAAACTTTATTTCCATGAACTTATTGATGTTAAGTTAATATATATTAGGTTTCAAGCTTGATTTGAAGTAATTTCCTGCTCATCCAGCTACCTTTCCTACCCCAGCTGTGACGCACCAGAGAGGCTTTTCATGAAGGCACATGCAGCTGCAATGGGCAGGAGGAGAGGGGGAACTTTCCTCTCATGATTGTCCTTAGGTCAACTTACCTCAAGATCCAACCCTATATGTCCTTTAGTGCTAATCACACATTAATTTTATTGTTCATTCTCTTTTCCCCAAGGAAAAATTGCCTTAATAAAAGTGTCATGGCTTTAATATTGTCCCTATTAAGTATTGAATCCTATGGTAGTTCTATACCCCTGACAAGTCTTACTTCAAATTAAGATTCTTTGCAAAATAGAGAAAAGGCAATCAATCACCATGTCTGCTTCCTGTGTCTCAAGAGTTTTAATCATAACGTGGTTCCTGCACCCCCAGTCTGTCAGAAAATATCACCGTAACTTGCACCATAGGAAAAATAAACAGCTTCATCAAGAATGCTGGCTCAAATGCTTGCTGACATCTGCTATAAAAGTTTGAGCAGGTGAAGACACAAACCATTGAATTCTAGGCAACTATAATCCATTTCAGTTATATCTAACCTTTTGATCATGCTATTCGAAATGTATGTCATGGACGATACAGCATGAACATCAAGGAATTAGCTTCAGTCTTAATGGCTGCTTCAGATCTTCTGGCTAGAAAAGTTTTTAAGGGTTCTGTCTGGTGTGCTAGTTTTCCCTCTAGAGGGAATTGTTTTGAATGGAGGAGCTGTCAAACATGTGAACTCCCAGCTGCAGGCTGAAGTGGCAAAACCAAGATATAAGTTTATCAGCAAGCAGTAGGACTTATGGGCAATTGAGAATGATTTATAGTAACTTTGATGATGATGATGATGATGATTAAATAGAAACTAAGGAGCCTGCAGGATAGGGTAGGGTCACCACTTATAAATCATCAAAAAAGAAGACAAAATAAGACCCTGATTTGCAGAAAAGTTCCAAGTCCTAATTTATATGTAGAGGTGCAAATTTAGAAACTATTATAATTGAAACAGAAATATCATACATCTCACTATAGTGGAGAATACTGTGACCAGGTAATCTGCATGCCTGCTGGTTTAAATCTGCTGTTCAGGTGCTAACTGTTGATAGGCAACAATTCTTATTGTTCTACATCTTTTAACTGAAATCAGACAGGACAGTCCTTTGAATAGAAGATGCTTTCAAATAGAGGATGATTCTCTGGCAGCCCTTCAAATAGAGGACTGTCCTCCCTAAAAGAAGATATCTGGCCGCCCTGTGCATGGAGTAGTAAAAAGAAGCCAAAGGCAAAGGTAGAACCAGGCAATCTTCAAAACGGAATATTTACAAAAGTTTATTTACAGTGCCAAGGTGCCGCCTACACGTTTCGAACGCAAACTGCGCTCTTCCTCAGGTCTGTTATCTAAAAGATAAATAAAAAATAAAATAAAAAAGTCCTTTGAATCATAATATTTACAATTAGAGGCGTTTTACAAGTTTATATACTTCAAAAATACTTTAAAAAACTTATGTATATCCAGACATACAAATTGTAATCAAAGGTGTAATACATCATCATTCAGTTAATTAAAGTATATATGCAAAAATATACCAACCAGGAGTAAATAGCTACGTTACAAATGCAAACATCAGAGTAGAGACAGGAATGCAGGGTGTGGAAGCAATAGGGCAAGGGGTAAGGCAAAAGAAGAGGTCCAAATATCCATACTTTAGTGACAAATTCTCTTGCTAATATTTGAAAGGTAGAGACATGTGAATCGCTGAACCCAAGCTCGATTAATTTCCCCAGATTCCATCTTCAAATTCATAGGCCCTGTTTAGACAACACGCTAAACCATGATGATTAAGCATTTTGAGCTAAACATTATGGCTTAGCATGCAGTGAATCATGACTAAGGCCCTTTCTACACCTAAGGATTATCCCAGGAAAATGGAGGGAATGTCCCTGCCTACTGTGTGTCATTTGGATGCACAGGGATGATCCCGGGACGATCCCAGGGAGAAAGGCAGGTGTAGAAACCGCTTAAGTGTGTCATGTGAACCATTGGGGCAAAGCACAGTTACTGTAGAGTAAAAGAAAATATCCTCTGCTACAGAATTAATGTAACATGTAGTTGGACCCGTAACTCTAGTAGCTGCTTGCTGCAGTGGCTTTTAGGTGGAATTTATTCCAGACATGTTATAAGGGCAAGTTGGGTTTGAAACATCAACTATGCAAACACAAACTTACATGCAGTATCACTTTCAGTGTCGTAGCTACTGTCTTTGACAAAGTATTCCCTGAGATTTACGGAGTTATAAAGTACCATGAAGTCACTTTCCTCTTATAATCATTCTGTGTTTGGATGATGTTACAGTTCTTTCTTATCATGCTAATGATAAATTTCATCTCAATAATAACATTAGCTTTTAGTCAGTGCATATTGTTTGGCATTTCTCTTTTTCTCTCTCATTAAATGCTTTTGAATTTACCCCCATTCTTTGTGGCTAATTGAAGCTGTTTGATCTTTCAAGTCTAATTTGGCTTTTTATGTCATTTATTCTGTTCCCTTTTTATGCTGTTCCTCATACCACTGTCTACTTTTCCCTAGCTAAGCCAGCCTGTCTTTTTGTAATGACCTGTTTTTGTTTTCTTTTTGTAGCTGAAACCTCATCATTATCTGACTCAAAGTGAATTTAATCATTGTTCACCCCCTCCAGTGGCCTATTTCAGTTGTCTACCCCTCAGTTTGTAGTTAAAGGACAGTATTCCTCAGAATTTAAATCACTGACCTTCAAACATATCTGCCTATCAGTGAGTCTAATGGGGAGTTTTGTACCTAACCCTGCTAAAATGGGATGGCCTAAAGGGGTACCCCAATGTACTTTTCATTGCAGAATTTACACAGGAGTAGATCTATGATATAGTCCTCACACAACGCTGTTTTTTCTGTCTCAAAATTTCAGCCTCTTACCACATTTTCTTTCTGAAAAAAACAACCCTAACGTGGGACATAAAATATTCCCTTAATCTATTGATTTTGTCATTGGGGTACCTACCCCAAAACGACTCAATGTGCTTGGAGTATAAAAATGTTCCATAGACTTTTCTGGGCATTCAGATGTTACAATGGAGGCATGGAAGAAGCATATACATTTACTGGGACACTGTCATGTTCCTGTAGTTAAGAGCGGACAGTAGATTATGCATTCTATCATTATAAAGCAGTAATTTTTTGGGTTGGGGTATTCTAACATTCATAAAAACGAAAATGTTTCACCAATCCTGCTGAAATTTACATGTGCCAGAAAGAAACGTTGGCTTTACATACCCTGAACATTTCAAGAAGATTGGTGAAAGATTGAGGGAAGGAGGGCAGTTTAAAGTACAAAAGAAGAAAAAAACCCTCTCTGAATCAAAATGGTTCTGATAATATACGGTGGCAATTTTTTTATACATGAAATTTGGACTATTGAGCCCCTTACCTATTAATCCAGTGGTGGAGTCCATTGTAAGTTCCATTGAGTGTTATAGTCTTACTCCCAGGTTAGTGTATGGGGGATTGTAGCCTTTTTAATTAAAACTGTTTGGAACCTTGGAAGGATGAGAATGAGACATTATTAAGAATTTCCTCTCCTTTCCAGCACAATAATCCTACAATTAACAACTTTTTGTAAGCCCCTTTATACACTGCAAAAAGTAGGGCAATTTTTTTAAAAATAAGTACTACACTTTTGCTCATGCTTCCATTACCTTTTTGTTCATATGAATTCTTTTAGTTATTCCTTATGATTGTTGGGTTTTGCTTTAACCACTAAGCAGCCTGGTTTTAGACCCTACCACAAGGAAGCTATGGAACTGAATGGGTTTGAAACTTTAGTTCATAAGTAGGCCTAACTTTCTGAGAAACAGACTCAGCCTGGTTCTTGCCTCACTTTTGAGAGAAGAAGAGTTCTCTTTTCTCTTTTGGAACATGTGTTCCTACAGATTTGAGAGTATTTGGGGCTATCTTTTCCCAAGGCCAGTTTGCATTTTTTGCTCACTGGAGGAGCAGGGTGTAGAACTCAGGAGAGATCTCTTTCAGCTTTCCTCTGGATCCATGATCACCTGGTCTTCAGATCTCTCCTTGGAAGAGGTAGCTATGCCTTTTAAAACCTCCCACCCCCAATACACACACAGTGCTCCTTTCCCTTTTTTTCTAAGAGTCCATCCTGCTATAAAGTTGAAAGCTTCAAACACTTCTTTTAATTAGTTTGGGCCAGTGTAAGTTTTTAAGTACAATTTTGAAACCTATCAAAGTGCTTCTGGGCCTACAACATTGGCTTTGGCCTAGTCACACTGTTTTTCTCATAAGCTTTAGAAACAGTTAAACTGTAGTGTATTTTGCATAGTGTACACATGTATTTTCTTTCTAATTATTGCAGTCTTACTTATTAGATGGCTGAGGAGTATATTCAGAGAACAGTTGTGAAAAAGGCCTATCTTTAGGGAGAGGGGAAATTTCATTGCCTCCCCCCATTAAAATAACTTTAGATAAGAATAAATTTTATTTTAATGTATATCAATTATTGATCTGCATCACCTATGAACTATGACCTTAAAACACTATGGATATAAGTAAAATTATTTTAAGTTGGTAGCCTTTCAAGGTATTAAAAATAATATTCCTTGAAGCATTTTTCCACCATGAAAGAAGCCAGGATCCTTCACAGCACTTGAATTTAACTGTGTTGTTGACCTTTCTGTGCTATTGTTACAGCATGCTATCATTATAAAGTTTAAAAAAATTCAAAGGATTAGTATCACTCTTCTTTTATTACTGTATCAGACAAGAAGATGCTGGGATTTCACCTGGGTGAAGATGCAGGTGAATGGGGACAGCATATTATCACTAGAAACAGGAAATATCATTTTACTAAATGGATAATATATTGAAAGAAGTACAAAGAAAGAGAAGAAATCAGCCTTAGGCTAAGATTAGCATTTCAGCATGGATCTGCTTTTTTCTCTCTCTTTCTCATAAGGCACTGAACCAGCAGCTGAAATGTTGTGTTTGCTGAAAAGGAACAGGCTGTCTTTACAATGGTCAACTTGTTAATGTCTATAGAAAAATTCCTGAGGACATTGATGCTCATACTAATGTAGTTTCCTCCGCTTGTACTGTAGGTGATTTTTTTTAGTTAGATTTTCCTTTTTTATATAAAACTTGTATGATTGGAAACTGTGACCATTCCATCTTCATCCTTGGACCCACTGCATCAGCATATAGGTATGTATTGAAGTAGGCAAATTTTGGGGGCCCATGAGCATACTTGGTAATTTGAGAAACTGTCATAAGCAAGGTTTTGTTTCCTAAGAGCACACTGCCCACCTAACACACACACACACACACACTCACACAAACACACACATTCAGTTATCATACCCACTGCTGCTACTGTATCTTCAGGGCAAGCCATATATCATACATACAGATGTAAGTTTGTAAGATTCCTACAGGTGAGTGAGAGCCCTGTGATTAGAGACTGAAAGAACTGGACATGTTTCGCCATGAGAAGAGATGATGGAGGGGAGACATGATGGCACTTTTCAAGTACTTGAAAAGTTGTCACACAGAGGAGGGCCAGAATCTCTTCTCAACCATCCCAGAGTGCAGGAGATGGAATAATGGAGTCAAGTTACAGGAAGCCAGATTCTGGCTGGACATCAGGAGAAACTTCCGTACTGTTAGAGCAGTACGACAATGGATCCAGTTACCTAGGAAGGTCGTGGGCTCTCCCACTCTAGAGGCATTCAAAAGGCAGCTAGACAGATATACTTTAAGGTGGATTCCTGCACTGAGTAGGGAGTTGGAATCAATGGCCTTATAGGCCCCTTCCAATTCTACTATTCTTTGAAACTATGATTCTATGAAATCCTGACTGATTAGGATGCCTACTCATGTGTGATATACCTGCATCCCCTTCATACTTCTGCTGCATTTATTAATTTCTGTAAGATATTTCAGTACCAGCTTTGTGAAATCTATCAAGACACTGTACAGAACAATAAATAAAAATAAAATAGTAATCAGATAAAACCTTAATAGAAACACAAAAAGCAGCATTATGAACCGTGATTATTTACAAAACCAAGTTAAAAAAAGAAGTGTCTTAACTAGGGATGTATGGTTTGAGTAAAATCTGTTTCGTCTATGTTTCATACTTTGCAAGGTGCCTTTCGTTCTGTTGTCCACCCATCAATGGAATAGGATTTTTTTTCTGTTTCCAAATTTGTGCAAAGATGTGTAACTTTTCCCCAAACTGCAGATTCTGCCCAAATGCGCAAATTCCCCTAGAATGCACATTTCATGCTTTGGCATATTGGCTGGCTGGGGTTGGTTTTTTTTTTTTTTGCATATTTTTCTATGAGAGTTTTTTGTGTGCAAAATTTCTAAAGTAAAATCTGCAAGTCTGTGGAATCAACCCAACAGAGGAGAATTCTGTGGAATCCGTTGGTCTGATAAATTCCAAACTCATTTGGTTTCCTTGTGGATTTGTGTGACAGCCCTAGTCTTAAACCTAACAAAGAACACTGAAATGAATAATTATGTTATATATTTACACACACACACACACACACACACACACACTTTATTGTGTGGCCAAACAAGCTTGTAGGCCAAGCATATATGTATACTATACTAGATTGCTTCCCCCTTTTTAAAATCAATTTCCTTGTGTACATGCATAGATATTTCATAATTGCATAATTTATTATTCATTGTTTTACAATGAGTTTCATTCATTAAGGTAGTTAGCCTTTAACATATTTTAAATTAGGTTTCAGATTGTAATTAGACAAAACTCCTGGATTTATCAGTTAAACGAAATTCAGCTGGTTGAGATTTATTGTTCTTCTACAATGGACACCAAGGTCTGTTCATGCCTGTAGGTAAAATTTAAGCTACTCTAAAAGATGCTGTTCCTGACCTAATGCTTTCAGGATTGTATGAGAGCTGGTTGAGAAACATTATACTCATCACCTCTGTGGTGAGCTTCCTAGGACCTAAATATAATGTTAAGAACAATTCTGTGTAGATCAGGACAAGTGATGGTCAAGGAGTTCGTTTGGCCCACATTTAAAGTGAATCAACTTTACTTGCACTTCCCAGAGCAACATGCAGATTGGAAGACTGTTATCGTTCAGTTTTCCCCAGATTTTGCAATATAGTTTGCTGTTCCAAAAAGAAAATGAAAAACCAATCCAAAATGCATATTTTAGGTTAAAATCCTTCTGTTTTCTCCAGATTTTGTTGTATTTTTCACAGCCCCAAAATTCCTATTTTACATTAACATACATGCAAAAAAATTGTATTTTAAGCTAGCGTGCATACAAAAAACAAAACACATTTAAAAAAATGTATTTCCATGTAGGTCCCCTCCCTTTTTTTCTTTTCAAATTCTCCTATTGATGTGGAGATAGGATGAAATGGATTTATCAGTGAATACCTGTGAAACTGGCATGGATTGCAAAAAGAGTGTTCAGTCTATCCCTAATCAAGACCGTCATAGCCATATCCCTGCTACAAATCTTGGTATTGAGAGGGAAACTCATGTGGTGATTGATCCAATTCACCTGGTAAGTAGTTCTAAGTGTTTATACTGATCCCAGTGATGAGCACTGTCTAGACTGCCTAAACATAATACAACATATGGCACTGTGGTTACATAACATGATGACCCAAGGGGAATGTTTACACCAGTCTTTTTCATGGGAATCGTCCCTGTGCATCCACATGATGCACAGGGGTTCCTGGGAGCAGGGAGGGACTGTCCCTCCATTTCCCCAGGATATCTGCAGACACTTTCTCCCCATTTTTTCCTGTGGTCCCAGGACAATCCCGAGGACCTCGGGTGGTATGGGCGCCCGTCCCGGCTTCTTCCCTCCTCCCTGCAAGTAGTGGGGGTCAGCAGAGGGAAGGAGCCAGGATGGGGGGGGGGGTCCAGGGACATTGGGGGTGGGAGAGTGGAGGTGTGGCTTTTTTAAAAAGAAACTTTTTCACTGGAGTGTCGCGCTTCCGTGTAGACACTCTGGGATGATCCCAGAAGCAGGTAAGCCTGGGATCATCCTCCCCTCCCTCCCTCCCTCCCTCTACACCCTGTGGTGTAGACATGCCCTAGGATCCTATCCTAGCAACAGTTCGAGCTGCTTCTTATTAATTTTTAGTAGTTCATACTTGATAAATACAAAATATTAGGCCTGCCACTTGATTTAAGATGTGAGATTTATGATAAGCCACGTCAGATTTATCGAAATTAGTTAACTAAATCTGCATACATTTGCATAATCACCAACTGAGAATAGGCCCTCAGGCTTACAATCTAAAAAGACATGTCACAAAAGGGGGAAAAGGGGAGAGGGAGGAAAAAGGAAAACAAGAATTCAGGCACCAATTCTTAATGTTACACAGTTGGTATAATGGCCGGCTGTAATGCATAGAGAAGGAAATGCCTCTTCTCACTGAGTACTGATGCAAATTTATGCAGATTCAATCAAGTTGGTGCCTGTCACCTATTTTGTAACGATTTGCACTGAATACAGTTAGCAATTCTGACTGGGAAACACCAGCTGTCAGGTTAGTTGAGCACATCTTTTTAAACTGCTGCAAGAGTTTTAATTGATTAATCTAATCAATGAATCTCCCCAGAGTTACAGCTTTCCAAAATACAGTCCTCAGGAAAGAGCAATGTTTATCTATTTTGTGTGTGTGTGTGTGTGCGTGCTACATTTCACTTTAAAATATATGTGAGCTGCAGTCAGGCCTCCATTCTCAAGGGGAGCATAGCAAAAAGAAATGCACAGAAATATTGAGTTCCCTCATTATCCTGAAGCTGCCATAGTCGACCTGTGCAGGTCTGGTAGTGTGAAAGGAAGAGAGCCAGCAGGAACTGGCACCTGTGCACCAGCAGTAGCATCTCCCTATGGAGACTGATTGGCTAGTGAGAGTGGGGCCATGGGTGGCAGGGGGTGGGGGAGCCAACCAGTGGGATCAGCTGCTGGCCATTGCCAGCTCCCCAACTGACTAACACCTGGTACAAGTAGTAGTCACTGGTTATTGGGCTGGGAAGGAATTTTACCTGCCCTCCAGTTGACAAGAAGGGGGAGGCAGGGTTTTTGCTGACCCCATTGCAAGAGGAGTTTGTAAATAAGTTGATCTATATATGTGTGGTTGTCCCAGTAGAATTGTATTGTTTAAGTCACAACCCTGTGGGGTGTGATAGATATTGGGCTGGATCGATTTGGGAGGGGGAAGCAAGATTGGGCTCCCCATTGTGGGATGTGGCACCAAGAACAGGACAGCATTGTGGCTGTGCATTTGCCACACCCAGGAAGGGGGTCCATGTTAACCGTCTGCACCATGGTGGGCTTTTGAGCCTGCCATCCACCACCAAAGCTCCTGCTAAGCAGGCCAGGAAGAAAAAATGGGTAGCAGCCAATCCGCCCAATGGCAGGATCCATATCTTGTGCCTTCATCAATCCTATTCAAAATGAATGAAGTTGTGCCCAGTTGAATAACCCATTTAAGTTGGGGGTCTACGATTTGTGTCCTTAATGTTCCACACAGACACAATTAGATATTGTTCACACAACATCTTAATGATAGACAGAGAACAAAAGTATTTTATTTGGCTGCAAAGCCTGCCATCTTTAATCTGATTAAAGCAAAGCTGCAGTAGAGTGAGGACCAGTTTTAACTGGTGAGACTCATTTTTAAGCAGCAAGGTTATGAGTTAGAGCTACAACTGTTTCGATTTTTCAGGCTATTTTGACTAGGGTGTTACTGCAAAAAAAAGGCGGGGGGGGGGAAGAATAGAAAATACTAAATTGAAAGTGGTCCTAAATTGTCATAATGAATGGTAGTCATCATTTACACTTAATTGTAAATTTACACTTCCTTCAGTATGTTGATACAGAAAATACATTGAGGCTTTGGTAAAATGCTAATTTAATTTAGTTGAATGAATGAATTGGTAAATTAATCAGCTAGCCATTCAGTAATCAGTTCAAAACTCTGGCATTTCATGCTCAGATACATGTTCCAAAAACAAAACAAGAAATGGCCTTGACTTTGCAGGTTTTCCTGCCATATACGTGAGAACCCTATGGAGGCAAAGAAGGGAGAGGCAGTCATAGGACAGTGGCCATGTGCGGGTCACAAATACGATATAGAATGGATTTGCCCTGCATATGGCTGGACATATTCAGTTGGGAATCAGAAGTGCCACTTCAGCTTCACTGACACTCTTTGGCGAACTGGAATCTCTGTCCCCAGCATTTACGTCTGTCATTTAATCAGTGAAGCTGGGTTCATACCAGGATGTGAAAACCCTAGTACAACTTCCTGCTACTGCATCTTTCTTTACCTTAAAATCCCAATCGAGTAAATTATTCCTGGGCAGGATCTACACTACTGCTTTAAAATGGTTTATAACAGTTTTGACAACTGTTGGGGCCCAAGAAACACAACATATTTCCAAAATGTTTTCAAATTGTTCTATCCTGCTTGATGTAGATCTGGGATGTTAATACTAACAAGTGCAATTAGGGACTCCTTGTTTGATTTGAATGTTCCCCATGAAAAGACCCCCTACACATAGATAAGAAAAAGCCTTTTCCTGATAAGGAAAAGGCTACCCTAGTATGGTGACCATGAGAAAAGGACAGGGCTCCTATATCTTTAACAATTGCATAGAAAAGGGGATTTCAGCAAGGGTCATTTGTATATATGGAGAACCTGGTGAAATTCCATCTTCATCACAACTGTTAAAGGTGCAGGAGCTATACTAGAGTGACCAGATTCAAAAGAGGGCAGGGCACCTGCAGCTTTAACTGCTGTGATGAAGAGGAAATTTCACCAGGTTCCCCATATATACAAATGACACCTGCTGAAATTCCCTGTTCAATACAACTGTTAAAGATACAGGAGCCTTGTCCTCCTTTTCATATGGTCACCCTATACACTAGCAACTTTTTTCATTTTTTGTGTGTGCATTTGGGGCATTTTTATTTAAGAGAGCTTTCAATTATGTGATTTCCCTCCTGTGATCTACAGTGATGCAGTCCAGGAACTATTTTATAATATATAGGTAGACCATGCCAAATTCCACCAGCCATCCAATGCTCCAAGTCACACAGCAGCCTGTGAACTAGTAGCCACTCTGTGTTTGGAAGACTCTGGGTGACTATAGCATCAGCTTTCAGACTGATTACTGCAGGCAGCCATGGCGAGAAACCTATTCCAGTCCTATCAACTCTGTTGCCCACCACCGCTGCTTGCTCATTCACGTTCTCTCCAGAAGCATCTCTAACGAACTCAGGGCAACTTTTCTTGTGCCTTCCTTGTTCCTCTCTGGTGTTTGAGGCCACAGACACTATCAGAGGGCCAGTGAGTGAGCAAATGGATGGCATTGAGAGGCTGAAGAGCTCTCTGTAGGTGTCTGTAGCTATTGGTTCTGAAGCTACAGACAAGAGACCTCTCGTTCACAAGCTCCTGGGTGAATTGAACCAACCAGCTGTGGCAGGTGATTGAAGTAGTGGTGGTGATTTTTTTAAAAGAAAATATAACTTGCAATAACTCTGACTTGCTTACCCTCATGCTGCTTTCTGAATTGCCACTTCAGCTAGCAACAACAACGAAAGCTTCTTATCTTTGGCCCTGAATTGCACAGAGAGCATCATGGGGGGGGGAAAGAACACAAATATAAATTCTCTGAGAAAAAACAAAGACACCAACAAACCGTGAATGGCAGGCATGAGTGGCCATGCACTTGTCTTCACCATTTAAAAAGCAAAATAAGATAGCTATTAAACTGCCTGCATTTAATAGCAGGGACTGTGCAGCACTACCAATTTAATCCCTCTCAGATCCCATAGGAATATCTCCAGTTTTGTTTAGGGAATGAGAGGCTGCCATGCAAAACTTTTCTTTTAACACTTGGAATGGTGACTATTTTATACCATAGCAGAGTTGGGGTTTTAATGTTGTGGTATCTGAAATGAAACTGAGCAGAACTTGTTGATGACAAAGGACTTGGCTGCTCCTTCTAACCCCAATTATTGGAAAGCTTTTAAGGAGTTGTTCTGCAAATTGGGATTCTCCCATAAAGAGAATTACAATGAGGGATTGCTCTGAGACAATGTGAATTACTCTTCAGAGAAATTCAGATTTATTAATCTTCTTAGCTTGCTTATAGGGAAATTAAAATGAGTTTAGTAGAGGAAAAAATGCCTTGTGGCAGTTCCCTTAAAAATCAGTATAACTACTGAACTGGAAGCCCTTACCGGAGAACTCAAAGAAGCACAACCAGATAGAGAATGACATTTAGATGAAACGTTTGAAATTATTGTGTGTGTGTGTGTGTGTGTGTGTGGTAGGGAACATATAGGCCAGGCTGCAATGCTGTGCTTGCAGTTCAGCAAATATACAACTTAAGCAAAATAAGGGTGTCAGCAGCTGATTTTGGATCAATATTTTCACATTACCACTCAATGCTGAATTAAGGAAGTTCTCTGTTTTAGAGACAACAAACGTTGTAGACTGAAGCAAAGCTGCATTTTTTTTTCTTCCCGTGGAAAACTTTAGTCCTGGAGATAGTTGGAGTCTGTACAGAATGAATCATTTACTAATTGCACTGCAGCCTTTCTGGTGCTAAACAATACCATAAATGAAATCTTAACGCACACACACAAATTTGGATGCTGACATTTTTTTGAGTTGCTTTGGACAGCATGTTTGTAACCTTTTAAAATAGTAATCTGAATTGCAGTTTGGTCAAGAGTAGTAGGTTTCTAAATGTAATCATGCCTTAAGTTAAACAACAGCTTGTATATAGAAGGTGCACATTTAGCAGCGAGCTTTTCCTGTAATTTGCACAAAATAGTATTGGGGGGGAGGGAGAGATAGACAGATGTTTACCTTGCTTTTCCCTCATTCAGTGTCCATATGATCATAAAATCAGAAATCCAACAATACATTTCAAAACCACAAAAATTAATCTAGAAAAGATTCAGGACAGATAAAAGGAAGTACTTCTTTTCACAGCACATAGTTAAACTGTGTAGTTCACTACCTCAAAATGTGGTGACGGCCACCAATTTGGGTGGCTTTAAAAGGGGCTGGATAAACTCCTGCAGGAGAAGGCTATCAATGTCTCCTAGTCCTGATGTCTGTGTGCTACCTCCAGGATCAGAGGCAGTAAGACTATATACACCAGTTGCTGGGGAATATGGGTGGGAGGGTGCTGTTGTACTGTGTTTTGCTTGTGGGTACCTGTTAGACAGCTCGTTGTCCACTGGGTGAACAGAGTGCTGGGCTAGATGAACCCTAGGTCTGATCCAGCATGGCTCTTCTTATGTTCTTATGTCTTGCTGCTCCTCTCATAGAAAATTTGCATAAATCAAGCAGTGATTAAATGGGAGATTTGTGAAAAATCTCCAAAATTTGTGCCAATTTCCTCCATAGCCTAAAGCAGGGCTGATTCAATCTACTGAAGATTCAATCTACCAGGTCCGGGCCCGATTTAAAGTGCTGCTATTAACATTTAAAGCCCTAAACGGCTTGGGGCCAGGCTATCTGAAGGAACGCCTCCTCCCATATGTACCTGCCCAAACCCTAAGATCATCCTCAGGGGTCCTTCTCCGCGAGCCCCTGCCGAAGGAAGTGAGGCAGGTGGCTACCAGGAGGAGGGCCTTCTCTGCTGTGGCACCCCGGCTGTGGAATGAGCTCCCTAAGGAGGTTCGCTTGGCACCTACATTATATGCTTTTAGACTCCAGGTGAAGACCTTTTTATTCTCCCAGCATTTTAACAGTCTATAAATAAATTTTAACTTGGTGTTTTAAATTTGTAGTTTTGCATTGCTGCTGTTTTTATCTGGTTGAGTTTTTATATTGTATTTTATATTATGGTTTTATACTGTTGTTTTATACTTTGAATGTTTTTAATTTTTGTGAACCACCCAGAGAGCTCCGGCTATTGGGCGGCATAGAAATGTAATAAATAAATAAATAAATAAAATAAAGAAATTTGCACAAATTAGGAAATTTGCACACATTGAACTGGGAATCAGGAACAAGACTGAGCATGTGTTCAAAAAAATGTGTTCATTTTTTGCAGATATGTGCTTGCATTTGCCCTCCATTCAGAGCTCCAAATGGGGGCATGCTCACATGTGGCATTTCTAAACATGATCTAAAAGCATATGCAAGTTCATGCGTTTAGGTGGTCCTTCAGATAACCTGGACCCAAACTGTTCACAACTAAAGGTTGACACCACAAATTGAATTGTGTAGATACTATGTGTAAATACTAGGGGTGTGATCCGCTCCGATTAGGAGCGTAGAAGCAGTAGCGGATTGGCCTGCTCCGCCTTACCCAGAGGCGGAGTAGGAGCGGACCGCGGACCCCTAGAAGCAAGGCGAAGAGAAGCGGCCATTTTCGGAGCGCTTCTCTTTCCGCGGAGCGCTCCGATCGCCATCTTGAAAACATTTCGCCATAGGATTGCATTGCGGCAAATAATCGCGGATAACTACGTTCTTTTTGAAGCTATTGTTCTGGAAATTCTTGTGCTCAGAGAGTCGTGGATGGGGGTCATTTTGAGACCACTCTCACCTCTCTGCGTCGTGCAGGTCGCGTGCTATATTTTTTTTGAAAATCGGGTCAACCACGTGGCTCAAACGGCGTTTTCGGCTTTTCGCCCATAGGATTGCATTGCGGGAAAGACTCGGGCATAACTGGGTTGGTTTTTAAGCTATCATTCTGAAAATTCTTGTGCACAGAGAGTCGTGGATGGGGGTCATTTTGAGACTACTCTCACCTCTCTGCGTCGTGCGGGTCACGCTCTAGAATTTTTTAAAAAATTGGCGGGAAAAATGCCTTTTTCAAAGGGCTGAGGGGCAGAGTCAGCTCCCGGTCATGATCACATGATCCCAAAGTTAGAGGAGGGCATAGGCAAAACGGGTAACTTGGGATTCTGGGAAACTTCTCTTTCTTCATCTGAACGGACTTTTCCCAGTGTTTTTTAACACAGTAGCCCCACCAAATGCACAAACACAACCTGAAATCATATACTAAGCCAAGAATAAGAGATAGAAACACAGCACTGCTACCCACCCTAACTTTGGGGAACAACTGAAAATATGTGGTGCAAGGGGATGAGCTCCCCTAGGGCATCTCATCGTGGACGTGCCCCCACTCTCTCCTGCACTGGAAGGCCATTAGAGCCTTCCAAAGAGAGTAAAACGGTGGAGCAATGCCTATCATGAGTCGAAGTGAGCGTTTACTTCTTAGTGGTGGAGCGATGCCTATTATGAGTTGAAGTGAGCGTTTACTTCTCAAGCTCAGAGCTGTTGGTGAAGCAATGGCTGTCTTGAGTTGAACTGGCAGCTACTTCCCCCTCCCCCGGGCACGTCCCCCTATTGCTGGTAAAAGACAGATATAGCCTTTTAAAAAAAATTCTTCTTGCTGTTTATTGAGCAACACTGCTGCTTTTAATTCCACCCCTCCTTTGTTTATTGATTGATTTATTCCATTTTATATGCATTACTGGCTTATCCTTGGCTCACTTCCTTATGCCCCCAGAAATGCCAGCTGCATGCCTGCCTGCCTTCCCTCCCTCCTCCCCTGCCCACCTCGCAGGGATGTTGTGTGTGTGTGGCTTTGACTCAGGGGAGAAGTCCTTCCTGCGCTCACTTGGAGTTTTGGAAGTTCCAAATTTTGCAGGTTTAAGCCCCGCCAAAAAACAGGGGATGATGGGACTGCCTTGAGTCTTGGCGTGCGGCGTATGTATCCCTGGATAAGCTGTCATGGTGGTGAGTTTGAGGTTTTTTGTTAACGTGCAAAATTGACGGAGCTATGGAAAGGGGTGTTGGATTTTCATAAATTCCCCAAAAATCAGGGGATGATGGGACTGCCTTGAGTCTCGGCGTGCGTATGTATCCCTGGATAAGCTTTCATGGTGGCGTGTTTGAGGTTTCTAACGTGCAAATTGACGGAGCTATGGAAAGGGGTGTGAATGGGGTGCCCGATTTTCAAAAATTCCCCAAAAATCAGGGGATGATGGGATTGCTTTGAAACTTGGTGTGCGTGTGTATACCCCCATGAGGTGTCATGGTGCCAAACGTGAGGTTTCTAACTTGAACAGAAAAAAAGTTGTATAATTTTTTAGCTTTCAATGCAAGCCTATGGGGGGAAAAAACGGAGCTCCGATCCGGATCCGGAGTTCCGAGCGGAGCGGAGCGGAAGTGGGCGGAGCGGGGGCGGAGCGGCCCGATCCGAAAAATGGCGGATCTGCAAGTGAAGCGGAGCGGGGGGTCCGTGCACACCCCTAGTAAATACTACAGCTCTGCAAAAGATCCCAGTAGTTTGCTGAGCTTTGCATACACGTGCATATTTGTGAATGAAGACAGTTCTGCCAACATTCCTGTGGATGCAGGTGCGAGGCTATGGAACAGCCTTTTTTTTAGAGCATGTTACATTGATTTCAATAGTATTTACTTTTAAGTCAAGTATCCTCAAGGTTGTCCATCCTCCAAACAAGCATAGTATACCTATGTTGTGCATACAGCTTTTAAAATGAATATATAAAAATATATATAGATCTGCTCAGATTTGTTATAAGTGGGTCCCTTAAGTAACAGAAAACAGCTTTGACGACATTCCGCTTTCCTCCACTTATTAAATGAAAGCTGCCGTCCTAAGCATGTACAAAATCAATTGGATTTCTGAGTAAGCATGGCCTAAAAAGTGATAGTAGCATAGCAATAACGTCTCATAAAGAATTTATTTTATTTACATTTATTTTACACATATTATTTCTTGCTCACATTGTTCAAGGCTGCTCACAACATAAAACTGTCATGTCTAGGAATAAACCATAAAATCCCACAGAATAATAAAACACTAAACAGAACAGTAATAGTATCATATTAATAAGACATTAGTAGAATTCTGCCTATTTTTTGCATTCTTTTTACATCCTCAACCAATGCTAGCCGTTTACACACCTCAGCCAGGGAGTTTATTCCAGAGTCTTGAGGCAATAGAAATGTCCCAGTATCTGACACCAACCTCATTCACAAGTCAAAACAACCCACAGTTTGTTGAGAATGAAGTGGGAGCAACCAAATCTGATAGTTTTCACCACTCAATTACTCCTATTGCTGCTGGGTGGAGCTAATTAACCCAGGGATGCTGCACCCCTGTGTTGTTTTATTATGTTGTCTGAACCAGGGTACAGTGTTGGGAAAAGAACTTGTAAGACATAGTTTGTACTTGGGTTACAAGTCTGGGTTGTTGCTCCCCAAACTGTTGGGTTATTGCCAGAACTTTTCTCTCTCTGGAACTCTGTTTGTGCTCAGAAACAAACACACATCACACAGGTCTTACACAGCAGAGCTGGTTTATTTCCTTCAGGCTTCTGTGCAGTTCAGTTCAGATCAGCACACTGAGGCATACACAGAGAGCAGTGATCATAGAGCAGTGATCAGTAAGCAGTGATCAGTTCCATTTTACACAAGTGAGAAACTATATACACATCTTACACAATTCTTATCTACATTACATACAGCTGTGATGAGGCTAACTTAGAATCTTGGCAAGGTTCCCAGAACAGCCTCTATCTCAAGGTAATTGCCCACAGATAGACTTTCTCTGTTTAACCCTGAGATAGCCATACACACACAATTTTAATGACTAAGCAAGTATTTCTTTTCATATACTTAACAGTCCTCCTCTTGCGCATGTTGTTTAAATTGTGTTACAATCTGAGACCCAGCTTTAAAGCATCTCTTTGTGTTTTACCATTGAACGTTCCACCTGTCCTTTCTCATTTTGTTTTACTTTGAATACCCATTTACAGGTAATGGCTTTACGACCTTCAGGTAAAGGTACTAGCTCCCACGTTTCATTTTTTTCCATTGCTCTGATTTCCTCTGACATTGCTTCATGCCAGCCCTGAGCTTCTGTACGTTCCATTTCCTGAATTTCCTCAAATGAAGTAGGTTCATAGGCTATTAGTAAAGCTCTATGAGAAACCTGTTTGCTTTGGTATTCATCTGAATAACGAATTGGAGCTTTGCGTTCCCTTTCTGATCGTCTTGGCATAGTTACAGGCATAGTTTCCTCCTTTACAGTTTCTTCCCCCTCCCTCTCTTGCTGAGATTGTTCAGGAATTTCTTCTGTTTCTACAGCTTTTTGTTCTACAGGCAAACTTACATACTGTTTTGTTTCCTGCATTTGTTCATGAAAAACTACATCTCTGCTCACAATTACACTTTTGTGATATGGAGACCACAAACGATAGCCTTTTGTTTGTGTATCATATCCCAACAGTTTACATTCCAAACCTCTTTGAGCTAGTTTTCCTGGTCTGTTTTCTTTCTGAACATGAGCAAAACATTTACTTCCAAAAACCCTTATATGTGACACTCTAGGTTTTCTTTTGTAAAACATTTCATATGGGGTTTTTTCATGTACAGAGTGGTAAAGCCTGTTTAACAAATAATTTGAGGTGGACAAAGCTTCTGCCCAGAACAGATTAGACAATCCTGACTCTTTCAATAGAGCTCTTAACATGTTCTGCAAGGTTCTGTTTTTCCTTTCTGCAACTCCATTTTGAAATGGTGAATATGGAGCAGTAAGGTCATGTTGTATACCCTCATCACTGAGGAATTTTTTAAATTGGTTGCTAAGAAATTCACCTCCCCGGTCCGTTCTTAGATTAGCTATAGGTTCTTTAAATCTATTTTTACTCCACTTAACAAACGCTTTAAACTTTCCAAAAGTTTCACTCTTCTGTTTTAACACATACACAAATCCAAATCTACTGTAATCATCAACAATAGACAAGAAAAATCTGTTTCCTCCTTGACTTGTCTCAAAAGGACCTGCAAGATCTGCATGTATTAATTCAAAAATTCTTTTTGTTGTTCTCTCACTATGTTTTGGAATGTTTGACTTATGACACTTGGTTTCACTGCATACATTACATTCTACATAGTTAAAACATGGTTTGATTTTCACCCCTTCACACAATTCTGGAATCTTAGAAATTGTTTTATAGTTAGCATGACCAAACCTTTTATGAGTTAAATGGATACACTCTTGGTGTGGTTTGCAATTGGCTATTGTTTTTGTTGTGACTTTGCTGGCTACAACTTCATTTTCTGTACAAGTATTAATCACATACAAAGATTCTTTCATTATTCCCTGCACACACACCTTGTTTCCCTGTTTTATAGTACAATTTTCTTCAGTAAAACAAACCTCATACCCCATTTCTGTTAACTGAAACACACTTAGAAGGTTTGTTTCTAATTCTGGTACATATAAAACACTTTGTAGTTCAACTCCCAGACAATCAAAATATACATTACCCACACCACAAATCTGGATTTTTGTTCCATTTGCAAGGGTAACACACTTTTGCTTTGAAGTAGAAGTTTCCAAAGTTACAAATGAAAGTTTGTCTTTTGCCATACTTATTGAAGCCCCAGAGTCCAAAAACCAAGGATTCATTGTCTCTTTGACTCTTGCTAGAAGACACTTCTTTGTTGATTCAGCTTCATTCATGTTGTTTTCTTCTCTCCACTTTGCTGTCAACAGCTTTTTCTTCTTCTTGTTGCAATCCCGCCTTAAGTGTTCTGTGGAACCACAATTAAAGCATTTCCTTGCCTTTAATGCAGCCACCACGTCAGAAGATTTATGGCTTTGTTGAAATTCAGCCACAGGATGTTTAAGGCTCTGTTGTTTTGAAGCTTGTCTTCTTTCATAGGTTTCCAGTAGTTTTCCAGCTACATACTCGAGGGTTAAATTTTTCTCCTCTTGACTTTCCATCATGGTGACAACCGCGTCGTACGATGAATCAAGACTTGACAAAATCACATAGACTTGGTGTATAGTTGTAAACTCCATCCCTCGTGCCCTGAGTTGATTGAAGATTTCTCTCATGCTTTTCAAATGGTTTGACATAGACTCCCCTGGTTTCAGCTTCATTCCATACAGCTTCCGGGTTAGAATTATTTTACTGCCCGCTGTTTCTCTTTGATATACAGCTTGTAGTGCATTCCAGCACTCTTTTGATGTATTCAAAAACTGAATGAAGGAAATTTGAGAGTCTTCCACAGCTAATGCAATAACTGCCATTGCTTTTGCATCGTCCTTAAACCATTTAGCATTCTGTGGATCTGCTCTATCTGGTGGATTCTCTGTGACTACATACCACAGTTCAGCCTGAATCAGATACATTTGCATTTTGTAAGACCATAATGCATAGTTAGAGTCATTCAGCTTTTCTAACAATTGATGCAAACCAGACATATTAGCTCCTGCCATTTCCTCTGCTTTAGGAATTTGTATCTCACCGTCCTCCTGCTCAGAGTCCTCCTCAGAGTCAGCCGACTGAGATTTTTCCTCACTTTGCAGCACTGGCTTTAGCTTGATGTCTTCCTCCATCAACAGTTTTCTGTTTTAGCAGACTCCTGGTTCTGGTTCTGATACTGCACCATTCCCACCAAGTTCTGGTTCTTCTGCCTGGGTTAGGCTGGCGTAGGCTTCCTGGACTGGACTGGGCCCATAACCTTTGTTGGGTTATTGCCAGAACTTTTCTCTCTCTGGAACTCTGTTTGTGCTCAGAAACAAACACACATCACACAGGTCTTACACAGCAGAGCTGGTTTATTTCCTTCAGGCTTCTGTGCAGTTCAGTTCAGATCAGCACACTGAGGCATACACAGAGAGCAGTGATCATAGAGCAGTGATCAGTAAGCAGTGATCAGTTCCATTTTACACAAGTGAGAAACTATATACACATCTTACACAATTCTTATCTACATTACATACAGCTGTGATGAGGCTAACTTAGAATCTTGGCAAGGTTCCCAGAACAGCCTCTATCTCAAGGTAATTGCCCACAGATAGACTTTCTCTGTTTAACCCTGAGATAGCCATACACACACAATTTTAATGACTAAGCAAGTATTTCTTTTCATATACTTAACACAAACAACCTACAATTCCAAGTTCAGATGTTACAATAAATGTTTAGCTCAGCAGGAATGGGTGGGTGGGAGCCATGGTGTATGAATCAGATCATGAATAGGGAAGCTCAAAAGTTTGTAATCCCCTCCTTAATAGCTCAGTAGAATAGGATCATAATGCCCTATTTTACAGAGGTTAGTCCTCTATTTGAAGAGCTAACTGAAGACCATTCCTTATTTTGAAGATGTCCTCTACTGGAAGGGCTGTCTGGTCAAAATCTGGTTTAAAGATAAGGAACCATCAGGAGGAAGAGCTGGGCCTTCAGGTTGCCCATCAGCAGCACCTGGACAACAGACTGCACAAGACACCTGATCACTGTCTTCTCTACTATCATGAGATGTACAGTATTTTTATTTAAATTATAATTATTATTTCTAATAGTGCACCTCTCTCTCTCTCTCTCTCTCTCTCTCTCTCTCTCTCTCTTTATATATATATTAGTGTGTGCAAAATTTATACAAATAAGTGTTCCCTCTTGTCAGTGATACATTTTTCTTCTTTTTGGGGGGTGATTTATAAGCGGACACCCTTGATACGTATCAGGATGTAGTGATATACAAGGTTTTTGTTTTCTGACTGCAAGTATAAGAGCCATATCAAGATTCCATTGGGGAAAATTGCATTTAAGTTGTGCTTTTGCTCCTGGAAAATCAGAGTTGTTCCCCCCACCCACCCTGAACCACATGGCTTGGATTCTGTCACTTGACTGGCCAGGATGCCCTACCTTATCCATAGATACTAAACTAATATGTATGGATCAGCTCCTTTTCTCATCTACTTGCCTAGGAGTCACTTTCATTGTTCTTACAGGGTGTATTCTGTCACTAAGCATGTGGACATTGAGTCTCAAAGGCTACATATGTAAGAAATCTGATCCAAATGAAAGTGAGGCAAAACGTGTGTAAAATTGATCAAAGAAAGAGAAAGAGAGAAAATATACTCTGAGAATTGTGATTAATAAAATACCACAATGCAAGGAAAGAAGAAATAGAAAACATTCGACTGTGTTCAGATCTCTCTGGGTTTCTCTTATTAAAAGAGTGGGAGGAGGGTAAAAAGGTCACCCTGGCAATAAATAAATCAGTTTGTTTCTGAACTTGTCTTAATTTATTGATATGGGAACGTGAAGGTTTTTCTGTTTTCCATTACCACTTTCCAACTCCAAGTATGTATTATATATTTATGTCATCGGCCTAACGTGCAATGTTCAAATGTCATGGAATTAGCGATGTTATGCGGACATGCCTCAGCTTCTCAGATGATTTTCAGAGCTTGTGGAATTTAATATAATTAGGGCCCCACTGTCTGTGATAGGCCAGAGCTGGTGCAACCATTAGGCAAAGTGAGACAGTCGCCCCATGGCAGCAGATTTAGTTTGCCATGAAAGGCCAAGAAATTGTGAGTTATTTCATTCATTGCTATTGTATTTTATTGCCTGGGTTTGGGGAGAGTCCCTTCTAGGATTCTTTGCCTTGGATGCCAAAATAACTTTACCAGCTTTTTAAAATATACACTATGACTTCAGGGAGTGAGGATTTATTTATTTATTGCATTTATATACCGCCCCATAGCTGAAGCTCTCTGGGTGGTTTGCTAACATCATGTCTAGTTTGGTCCTTACATACCCAAATAGTAAAATGTTTTGCAGGGTTCGCCCTACCATTAGACAGCTGCCTTAGGTGGAAGATGATGGGGGATGAAGTGGCTGGAGAACAGAGCTGTGTACTACACGGCCTGCCCTGTGGTTATGGTGATGGATGCTGTCCCATTGTCAGTGCTGAAGTAAGATTCAAATCTCAGTTTGTTTGGCTTCTGTATGCAGAATAGGGGAGGCACCATCTTACCTAGACTCAGTAAGCAAAATGTATATGGCTCTACTCTGCTCTGACTTTTACTAAAGTTATTGTTGTTGTTATCACTGCTGCTGTTGCTGTTGCTGCTGCTGCAGTTGTTGTTATAATTATTAACAATACTATCAGCATCATTTCCATCTTTTATATTTCATGCTTTCCGGACTAACTGTAGTCTAAAATGCAGGGATCTGCCCCAAGGAGCTTGCAGTTGAAACATCAACAGCTGGGTGGCAACAAATGGACCAGTGGGAAGAGCAGAAAGGGGGAGGCAAAGGCAATAAACAATGATTGTGAACAGATCACTGTTACTTAGATTTTATTTCTATAAGGAAAAGATTGGACTCGCAGTGGACTTCGATGGGATGAACAGCATGAAGCAGCAGCCTCCAAAAGGCAACCCCATGTCAAGTATCCTTTTTTCCCTTCCTTGTAAAGTGCAGGAATGGAAATGCCTTGGAATGGGAAAGCATACAGTCTGGTAACGTCATGTCATGTGATTAAGAAAAAAGAGGGAGAATATGCTATGCTGTGTGTGTGTATGGGTTTTAATTAACATGCTCTTCGTTATGTCTTTGTTACAGTATTGAATTAAGGCACAATTAATTAACTGTGCTAGGGATCTCTGGATTTTCTGAAATCTATCCCTTGTGTATGGATAGAAAGTTCATAAAAGCTCCTGGATTTTATTTATTTATTTATTTGTTACATTTATATACCACCCCATAGCCGAAGCTCTCTGGGCAGTTTTCAAAAGTTTAAAACAGTAAACATTAAAAGTATACAAAAGTTAAAAACATAAAAACAACAGTATAAAAACAACAGGAACAGTCTCCCAGATCAGCTCACAAAGGCAAGCTGAACTCGGGGAGGGAATCCTTTGGGCCTTAAAGGGGCCAGACTTTGCAGTGACAGGCATCCCTATTTGTCATACTTTTCTTTTAGGGCAGGAGTGGGCAGAAAGTAGATCTCCAGAATTTCCAGATGCCCCTGCCAGAATGGCCAGTGGTTAGGAATGGAGAGAGTTGAAGGCCAAAACATATGGAGACCTACTTCCTATTCACCCCATTCTTAAAGAGTGTGTGCCTTCCAGATACACTTTCACTATCCCTACACCAAGTGTGTATACTAGGGCTGCGCTTCGCTTCGGAGCATAGAAGGAATAGCGAGGCGGCCTGATTCGCCTCCAACAAAGGCAGAGACAAAGCGGGTTGGGGGGGCTGCGGATCAAGGCGAAGAGGATCGAGACCAAGCAGATCCTTTGCCTCAATCCAGAGCTCTGAAAAACAGGTAAGTGGGGGCTTGCCTGGCGCTGCCGCAGTCCATGTGGCGACGGTGGCAGAGCCATGTAAGGGGGCAGGGGGGAAGGGTCTTACCTGAGTCTGTCGTGTTCCAGCAGCAGCTTCACCTGAGCCCAAGGACTCAAACTGGAAGACCAGGCCACAACTATGGCCTGCCCTTCTGCTTTGAGCCTCAGCTTCAGGTGAAGCCACTGCCGGAACGCAGCGGGCACTGGTAAGGGGAGAGGAGGGAGGGGGCCTTACCTGGCACCGCCACCGCAGTCCGTGCGGCAAAGGCAGCAGAGCCAGTTAAGGGGGCAGGGGGGAAGGGTCTTACCTGGATCCGTCACGTTCCAGCAGCGGCTTCACCTGAGCCCGAGGACTCAAACCGGATCGGGTGCGGAGCGGATCAGAGCCTAGTGTATACATCTTTTAAAACCACTGTTGCATCCCACAAGGTTTTGGTCTAGGGTTGGATATTGATGGGATCTATAACCTTTTAACGTCCTTCTCTATAACCACCATGGGTAGAAAGCTGCTACAAGAGAAAGAAAGGATGAGCACAGATTCCTCAGATCTGATTCTGATTAGAATGGAAGTCCAATGTCATCCATGATTCATGCTACAATTGCCACCATGCTGACTAAGATCCCTGGTCACAGAAGCTAATCTATCTTCCGGACTTCATTTTGTAGAACTTAATGAATGTCCTTTATTTGAAATGACACAATGCCTCAGTAGTGACATGGAATGGGATCCTGTGAGAGTCCTAGCCTGTCGCCTCATCATTCGCATTCAGGTGTGCTGATAAAACTATTATATTTACTCAATGCTGTTGCAAGATGCTTGGGCCTGGAGCCCCAATGGTCCCACTCTCCCCACCACACAAACGCGCACACACAACCCTGGCCATGGCAAGCACTTTGAAGCATCTTCCTGCATCACTGAAACTCTAATTTCTGCTTTCATCTATCCTCCGCTCATTGTGCTGCCTAAAGCACTTTGCTTTACTCTGCTGTTTGGAAGGGCTGGCCCTGCATTTCAGTGTAATTTACATTAAATTTTGATTTAGTAAGTTTATCTTAATGCATGGTGGGGTGTTTATTTTCCCCCTGCTGCTTGTTTCAGACTCTGCTGAACTCATGTTTGTTCTCTTTTACCATAGAAATGAGAATCTGCCTCATGTGTTATCAAATCATTGATCAATTGAGCTCAGTATTATCTATTTTTTGTCTATTTTATTTTATTTATTTATTTATTTATTTATTACATTTCTATACCGCCCAATAGCCGGAGCTCTCTGGGCGGTTCACATACACACAAAAAAAGCGGTAGATCTTCATGGTCTCAGTCAGAGGACATTCTCAGCCCTTCTACCTGAGTTCATTTTCGCTGGAGTAGGGATGTGTGAGGAATCTGTTCTGATTACACACAGATCTAATCTACACCAAGCATGATATTGCACTATGAAAGCAGTATGAAAGCAGTAAATAAAAGGCAGGAGCCACACCAAGCAGATACAGCAGTATTAAAGCAGCATATGGTAGGGGTGTGCACTTTGCCCCGGAATAATCTGGTAACTGCAAACATCTGCAGAGCATTCGATCTTCCAGAGCAGAGTTTGGCTGCTTCCAAACCCATCTATTAATATCAGAGCGGAGATGTGCTCAATGGGAGCTTCTACAGTCTCCAAACTTACCTCTCTCTCTCTCTCTCTCTCTCTCTCTCTCTCTCTCTCTCTCTCTCTCTCTCTCTCTCTCTCTCCATGTGTCTGTGTGTGTGTATCTCCATATTTGAAAGACACTGAGTGGAGTGAGGGGTAGCTTTGATATTGACTTCTGTAGCTAACCAATAGGAATAGCCACAGTGGTGTTCTCCTCCAATTGCAATGTTCGGGGAAGTAAAAAAATCACTAACTGGCTGCTGATTCTGGGGGGGGGGAGGGAGGGGGTTTCTGCTTGGACTCATAGAAGTCAATCATTGACATTTCCACAGTGTGAAAGTGCTGCTGGGCTGGCTGGTGAATGCGAAATCTTGGCAGGCTCTTTATTTCAGTGCCCGTGGGTGGGTGTGGGTGGGTGGGTGTCCGTCCAATAGATCTGGAGGGCACCAGGTTTGAGAAGGCTGGAGTGGGGAATTAAAAAAAAATCCTAAAACATTAAGTAATAAACTGAACTAATTCACACTTGGTGGAACTAAAGCCCTCCTTGCCATGTTTCAACTCTTTACCTATAAAAAGTATGCAGATGTAAGCATTTTGTTTATTTCCATTTAAAAATTCCTAAAATATCAAAGCATGAACCAAACTGATTCAACCTTGGTGGTGCTAAAGCCCTCCGTAAGAGCCATCACTGTGCCAAGTTTTATCTCCTTATCTTTAAAAATGAGGGAGCTGTAAGCATTTCTGTTAATACCAGTTACCCAAACACTGAATCATTCTTCAAGGGTAATTCGACGAGGTGGAGAGAGGGGGAAAACAAACAGCAACAATCCTCCTATTTGATGAAATACACGCTTCTGAAAAATGTGCAAACAAAAATGTTTACATGCATGCATTCTTAATGGCTGGATGTGTACAAAAATGCATACAATTTGAAAAGTGTGCATTTTTAAAAAAGAAGTCTGCAAAGCAAAAACAAAAGAAACAAAAATGGCACTAAATGGAGTCAGCAATGAAAAATGGCAGAAACCTGAAGAGATGGACATGGCATGTCTACCTGTCCCTAAGCTGGAGGTGCAGGACATTTCATCTTGGACCATATTCATTCAATCTGCCATTGGGCTTCAGGCCCTTGTATTTTAATTGTTCACTTGGCACCTACATTGTTTTCTTTCCGTTGCCAGCTGAAGACCTTTTTATTTTCTCAATATTTTTAACACCTCATTTAACTTAAATTTAAACTTTGCTGTTTTAATCTCATATTTTAACATATATTATTTTTTGCTGTGTGGTTTTATTCTGGTTGTGCTTTTCATATTGTATTTTGTATTTGTGTTTTAAATTTGTTGGTTGTTTTTATGCTCTTCATGGTTTTAATTTTTGTGAACCACCCAGAGAGCTTTGGCTACTGGACGGTATAAAAATGTAATAAATAAATAAATAAATAAATAAATAAATAAATAATACCTTGGATGTATGTGTTCCCATAGGAACGTGATTAGGAAGTCTTAAAATAAAATAAAAATAAGTTACATGGCAAGCCTGGGTTCTTAAATGACACTATTCACTCAATGGTAAGGTTAAAGCAGATCCACAATCTTGCTTCAGCAAAGCACAGCAAACTGCACCTTAGCTTCATCATCTGGAAATTTGGGTTCTTCAGCTGAATGGTGTAAAATTATCGGATTAGTGCTAACATCAGCTTCTTGCAACAGCAGTTTGGTCATGGGGAGTAAACCGTCTAGTACTGCTCCTGTTAAATATGTAGATATCTTGTTCAACTCAAAACAGGGGTGGCTGATGAAGCAGTTTTGGCATTCTGGTTGACAGAGCTTGAACGGAATCTCCTTGCACTCAGTCTTTTGAGATATTAGTCTGTAACTTCACATTATGGTGGATGTGTGGGTGCTTCTAAATGCAACAACTCCATAGCCCTGTTCAGGCATTTGCACCCACATGTTCTCAGAATGTGTTGAGATGCACAATTGTGAAGACATACACAGGATGCACTCTTTCAAAACCAGTTGACTGCAGCGTATACAAATTAAAACATTTCTGTACCTGCAGTAGTATCCCTGTGGAGTATATTACTAAATGGTTACATGCTAAGTTTTGTGTGGGTCAGACAAGTCATGAGGGTCTTAAATAGGCATATAGGAGAACATATCAGCAATATTCTTATTTGCAGATCTGGTGCTACCCTGGTGAGACACATTTGTAGAGTGCCAGTGCGCTATTTATGACCTGTTCTTTTGAACTATATAAAAGCTACGTCAGTAGGCCAGACTATTGATAAAAAGAGAGTTGCAATGGATTCTTGCTCTACACAGTCTTATTCCTAGTGAGTAAATAGATTCTTCCCCTTTGTTTTGAACATATATGTACAATTTTGTTTGTTTTATTCATTGTTCCTCTGCTTTTTCAACATACTTGCCAAGTTCCAATCCTTTTCACCACTATCCGAGAGCATCATCACACTGGGGAAATCATGTTTCCTTACCGTTGCTTCTCCACCCCCATTTCTGTCCCTCATTACTTCCTCTTCTTCCCTGACAGGAAAGAGGAAGTAAACGAAGATCACTTAACCCATTCAGGGGCCATTTCTATCACACCACTTTTCCTGCACACAGAAGGAGATTGTAGCACATTCTGTTTGTTTTTTAAAAAGTCAGATTTGGGGTAGTGGTTCTATTTTGCCGCGGAACAATAAGTAGAAGGAACAGGTGGCAGACCTCGTTGTCTAAAGGGTATGCACACATCTGCAAGTGGGCAATAGGAAGAATGTGATAAAACACTCATCTGATGAACCCCCAAGACCCCATCTAATTAGTTTAAATTTTGCAGATGCCAACATTTTCCCTTCCCAGGGTTTTGCCTTATTGACAGCATCTGACTGCATGGGAAGTTACTTTAAGTTGGCATAAAAGGCTGCACTGTGGAGGACTCTTGTAATAGGAATCACTGGAATGCCCCTTGAATTGCTGGATCGTTGTTGAGAATACTTCAATTTTTGGCTCCATGAGAGCTTCAGCTATTGGGTGGTATAAAAATGCAATAAATAAATAAATTCCTCTACGTCTTTTTTTTCACCATTCTTGTTCCATTTGATAGAAAATAAGTTGTTTCTGAAAATATTCTTTGGGTAGATCTTCTCATGGGTAATCATGTTCTTATGCTTACCTTACTTATGAGGTAACTGAGGAGTGTGTGAGAGTGTCTTCCATTATACAATCCTTTCTCTGGCAACCTGTAGCCTCCTGAGTTTCCCACAATGGCAGCACAAGAAACCGACACACACACACCCACAAAACACACACACACACAAAAAACCTCTTGATGAAACTGTGCTACAACCCCTGCCATTGGTGAATCCTACCTGAAGAAAGGGTTGAAGAATTCCTTATCCTGCTAGAAAAATACATCATGACCCTGCAATTTCACTGCTCACAAATAGGATGGAGAATTACTGAGATGCCATTTGCACACAACTGTAGTTTAAGCTTTGGAACTGATGTGTGGTAGCTCCCACCTTTAATGAGCTGTTTTATTTATTGGTGGTTTGTCTTCGATTAAGGTGTGTTATGTAGTTGTGATGTAGACATGATTTACAGTTTTAGTTTTGAACATTTTTTGATAGCATGTTCTTTTTTATTTAACAGTTCAGATATTTTATGTTTCTGCTAAGGTTTTTGAGCTATACTTTTAAATAAATTTCTAAGGACTGTTTCGTTCTTAAGAGGTTTTGTCTTTAAAACAATGTTGTTTTGTATATATGTTCAATACCGTAACCGTGACTGGGGAAGGCAATGGCAAACCACCCCGCTACAAAGTCTGCCAAGAAAACGGCAGCGAAACCAGGTGTCCCTCTAGGAGTCAGTAGTGACTCAAGTACTTGCACGAGAGGTTCCTTTCCTCCTTCAATACCTTTAGTTTTAAAGAAAAACAGTTTTTTGGCAATGTAATATCTTGAGTTACAGGTTTAAATATTTAATCAAAATAAACTGTGTTTAACTGGCAATATTCATGATCACTTGAATATAAGTAGAGCTCTCAGCGTGATCAGGATAACTCCTGAACAGGGCTTCCATGTTGGCTGTAATGTAATGATTCTTGATCATTGCATTTAATACTTTATAATATTTTTATTAAGTTTTGTTTTTAGTTGATATTAACAAATGGGGTCAACCATCTGTTTCCAGATGATGCAACATCATGCCCTGGAAATGATACTAATGTGGCACCTTCTTAGAGGCATTTGGGGTCCCATTTCCAAAATGTGTAGATGTTGAGCTGAACTATGATAGCACGACAGAGGGGATTAAGAAGCCCTTGGAATACCTTATGCTTAAAATGTAAGTGCTTCTGTCCCACCCAGAAATCACTAGATCTCCCCATTTCCCAATTCTCTCAGAATCCACCCCCAACCTTTGTTGGGAAGGAAGTTCTGATGGGGATGAAAATTCACCCAGCCTTAGTTAAAATGGCACCCATTTTCAAGTCATATAGATGGAGACTGGGGAAAGGCATCCCTTCTGAAATCTGCAGCCTAAAGCAAAGGTTTCTACTTAATAAGGCTAAACCTGGCAGGTGCTGATCTCATGGAGTGTGGAAGTGCATAAGGACCCATAGAGGTTGTTGTTGTTGTTGTTGTTGTTGTTGTTATTATTGATGAAGAAAAGGGTGCCTCTGATGATTTGTGGTCCAAACTTTGGAGCTAAACTAAGCAAGTTTCACTTTCTTTAAATCAAATTTGCATACTGCCTTTGTGCTAATCAGAACATTGAGCTTTGGCAAATAAGTCCTAGATGGTGCTGGATGTAACATTTCAATTAGGTAAAATAAATATTTATATAATAAGAGTTCTTCATTTTAAAAGTAAGCTTATTTTTCTAAGGCAGACCCAATTGTTACAATAATTTTAATTTAAACTAACTTCTACTTCTAGAAACTCAGCAAATCAACGAGTAATTACTTAAAATTCACTTGAGAGGGTTGAAAGTGAGGGCATGGAGAAATAATAATAAAAAGATTATCAAAGAGCAGATAAGATCACATAACGTTTGGCAGGTAATGTATTGCATTGATGTAGACATGGCTTACAGTTTGAAACAGTACTCATGGTTATCAGTATGCAAATAAGTTAAACACTGTTAAGATATTGATTATTCAAATATTTCTACCAATTGCTCTATGTTTTCATTGGTCCCCCCCCCCCCCTTTCGAAACATCACGGGCAACAACTCCCAGCCAATTTCATTTTCACCATGTTTTATTGTGGGGGAATACTTTATCCCCCCTAGGTTTTAGAAGATTTGGTCATTTGAAGGTAATTACAAAACTACTTGCTGGCATGTGAATTGTAGCCTAATTAAACTAGCCTTGAGGCAGCTGAACTGATGATGCTGGATAAGCAACATTTTTGAAATTCCCCAAATGCAACTATGTTCTTTTCAGTTTTGCTGATACCGTGCATTTTCTGCCAAGTAACTTAGTGGTTTACATATGAGCCAATTTTGGGGTTTAGCTTTCATGACAGGGAGGAGAAAACAGTCAATATTCTCTTTTCCAGATCTCGGCTTGGACAAATTAATCAAACTGTCAGCTTTGGTTTTATGAAGATTAGTGGATTTTTGATTCTGTAGCTCTGTCGCTTGCAATGCCCGTGCTGTAGTTCAGGAACTTCTCCATCTGGCTAGTCCTTTTGCATGAAAGAGGGGCAGGCACACACCCCTGTCTGCCATTGTATCCCTCAAGTAATGTGATGGGGCCCCTTCATTATAAGGCCGTATGTGTAGAGCTGCCAGCTGCCAAGATCTGAAGCCACCCCTGAAGTGGTCCCTTTAACATCTGTTTGATCTACAGCAATTAGCACATTTTCTTATTTAGTCCATGAAAAGCTTTATGTGCTGATTTCTGCAAATCAGACCTCTGTTAAAGCTTCAGGAGCAAGCCAAGCCATTTCCCCCACTCCACGTGCATTCTTTCTGGCCAGATGGCAACCCTACCTACTACATGCACAGGCCCCATTTGAGCAATATCTTTCCCACCTTGCTTTGGATGGTGAATAATAGCATGACAAGGTCTTATTCATTTGGACCTTCCCTAATCCAAAACAGACCATTCATCCATCAAGCAATATTGTCTACACCGATTAGCAACAGTTCTCCCTGGTATCACCTACCTAGAGATACTGGGGATTGAACATGGGATCTTCTGTATGCTCAGCTCTACCACTGAGTTATGGCCCTTCCCCATGCCTCTTTGCATTACACGTTATGATTGGTGTATGGGGGAGGAATTTGCTTCCCAGGGCTGACCCAAGACATTGTGCTGCCTGGGGCAAAGAACTAGATAACCCTGATCCCATTCTAAGCACAGGTGAATCTTTTTTCAATAATAGTGATGGGATGGTGTCCTCCATCACTAAGGCTAGTTCAGTGAATGCTGAAGGAGTAAAGTGGGGTGACGTTGCATCTGGCCCCAGATTGGGGTGGGGCATGTAAGCCCTTAGCATGCAGATATTTCTTTGTTAGTTATTAGTATTTGTATGCCAGTTCTCAGCCAAAAAAGGCTCCCAGAGCAGCTTACATATAATCAGTCAAATAAGACAGTCCCTGCCCACAGGCATGCCATCATCATCATCATCATCATCATCATCCAAGGAAAAAAAGGAGTGGGGAGGGAAGAGCGATACACCAAGTATTTAGCAGGGCTGGTGGGATAGCCCTGGTCTCCGTCTCATCAACCTCAGTATAGCCTGTTGGAATGGTTGCTAGTGGCAACTTTTGAGGGAAGAGAATCTTTATGAGGGAGGCCTCTCAGGTCTTCATCCACTCAAGACTCATTTACACCAAGCGGTATATAACACTATAAAAGTGGTATGAAAGTGTCAACAGTTGTCAGTGCACTGCAGTACCACTATAAAGCAGCACTGTGGCTCCAGCCTTTTATATACCGCTTTCATACCACTTTCATAGTGGAATACCCTGCTTGGTGCAGATGAGCCCTAGGTCTGCTGGAATGGCTGGAGGAGATTTTCAGCAGGGTTCGTGAAATGGCCTTGCTTTCCTTCTCATCTCCCTTAGTAGATATATGCCATGTCCGAATGCTATAGGAACATAGCAAGCTGTCATATGCTGAGTCAGACCACTGCTTCATCTAGCCAAGTACTGTCAACATTGACTGGCAGCAGCTCTGCAGGGTTATGAATGGACGGAACATTCACACCTTTAAAGTTGCGTAAATGGGGCCTTTACGGCCTCCATTGTCCGCAACTTTGAAAACATGCAACTTCCGGAGCAGCCATTGTTGCGCACAGTGGTGGTTCAGGATGAGGGCGGGCAGCCCCACAACTTCGGTGGGTGCTTGCCTGGCATGCCACAAGCATGGGCTGGTGGTGGCGGCAACTCAACAAGATGGGTCCAGGGCTGGACTCATGGACCCAGCTGGGCACCCAAAACATTCCTATCCAGAGTTTCAGGGAAGATTTTTTCCAACCCTACCTGGAGATGCCGGAGATTGAATTTGGGACCTTCTGTACGCAAAGCAGGTGCTCCACCACTAGGCTATGGTGCCTCCTTTATCCAGAGTGGAGCTTGAATAGACTGTTTAAACTCGCAGCATCCCTAGCCCCTTTGGCAGATGTCTCAGGGGACCACTCACCCTCATATTGCAGTGTTGGAATAGCTGTTTGTTAAAGGGCCAAATAGGAATTATTTGCCCTTCAACAATGTTGCACTGGGAAACGGGTTTCTTCACTTCCTACACTCTTCTTCTTTGGGAGTGTGACAATTCATGCAAGGCAGGGATCTATGAAAAAAATATGTATGTTAGAGTGCATGTCTACTCAGATGTAAGCTCAACTAAGTTCAGTGAGACTTAGGCCTTAGTTAGACAAGGCTATATCCTGAGGCGAACCCCGGGATCATCCCTGTGCATCCACATGATGCACAGGGGATCCTGGGCTCAGGGAGGGATCATCCCTCCCTTGCCTCGGGATAGAGCCCTCCCCATTGAGCCTGCTTTTTCCACAGTCCCGGGCTGAGCCCAAGACCGTGGAACGTGTGGCCCATTTCTGCGGCTTGACCTCACTCCGCGCAATTACTCACCGGGAGCCATGCACGGAGCGCTGCGCCCATCGGGGATAGAGTGGGGGGAGCAGGGAAATTGAATTTAAAAAAACACTTACCTTTGCGCATGACCATTCATGCGCTGCTGTCACTTTAAGAAAATTAAAATGGAGGGTGTGACGCCTCTCTTCCTGAGGTCATCGTGCCTTACATGTAAATGAGGGAGAGATCTCGCATTAATCCCAGTGCGAGATTTCCCCTCCTCTGTCCCAGAACAAAAGGTAGGTCTAGCTAAGACCTTACTCTCAGATACATTTGTATGTCAGAGGAATCCGTTTGGTGGGGAGTTCAGTGAGCTTTCAACAGCTCAGCCCCCTCTGTGGACTTCGATCTAGCATTTGCCTGCTGATCCGACTCGGCCCGCTTTGAGTTGGGCCAGCTGCTGGATTTTTTGCCTTTACATGATGGTGCAGAAGCAGGGGTAGGAAGATTAAAGGGGAGCACCACTGCCACACAGCTAGCATCCCTTTTTTTTAATTTCCTTCTGGAAATGCATTTATGGAAGGGAGGGGGGACTATTCCCTCATTTTGAGACGAAATCCCCGGTTCAGCTCACAAAGGCAAGCTGAGTCAGAGGCATCATAGGAATCTGCCAGGCCCTAAAAGGGCTGGATTTTTCCCAAGATGGACATTCCTAATACCAGCCTAATTTGGTCACAATGGCAGGGCTGCACAGGAAAGCAATACAGGCAGGTCAGAACATAGATGAGAATTTTGAGGCACCTTTAGGGTGATGGGGAATTCCTGAAACTTGTCCTCCAGGTCTGTGGGACCTGGGAGGTGGGGAAATGAACCCTTTTGGGGCTAACCTGTCTGAACCACAGGGCCTGGGTGGACAGCGATTTAGGAAGGCCTCCTGAAGAGGTGGGGTGAAATGGAAAGGAGGTAGTAATTAAGGTGAGAGTATCTTGGGCAGTCTAAAAGGGTAATTAATAAATGAAGAAATGAACTCTGTGCCAGGTCAGGCTTATGCTAGCTTAAGGCAGGCACAAGCACAGGATAGCTCATTCATTATCAGTATCTTGCACAGTCAAGACTAGTTGCAGTTCTTGTTATATTAAAGTAAAGTAAAATTGTGGTCCTAGTAACCCAGTGAGACATGTCTTGCATTGTTCTTCTGGATCTGGGCACAAATGTAACCCTTTTTTCATTCTTTACCTGTATGTAAAGTCTCTGGGCTGCACTACTTTAATCAGAGGTCATTCATGCATTAGACACTCTCTCATCTCGGGGAGTGAACATACAGTACATATGTTCCCTTCACCTCAAAGGACTGGGCATCAAGCACGAATATTAAACTCCAGAATAGCTTTGCTGAGTGTTTTAGATTAACCTTCAGATTTATGTCATCTTATTAAATCTAGGACATCTGTGATAAAACAACAAACAAACAGCAACAGCAACAATGCATAATTATTGACATCATTACAGCAAACCCATTGCACTGTGAATATTATTACAGCGGAACAGTAATAATTTAGTAATTGGAATTGCTTTCTGATTATCCGGAGATGAGAATTTTACAGGTGTGTCATCATTCACAAAGGTCATGCAATTTGCCTATCCAGAGTTCCTTGTGTCGAGTAAATCTTACATTTGTCTTGATGAATGTATTGTACTCCCCAAATCAAGTCATTTATTTATTTATTTATTTATTCACATACAAAATTCCCCATTGTATTGTTGTTGTATTTGCAGTCCTTTGGGGACAAATGTGCAAATGTGGCCACTTTGGCTATGTCTCTAAATTTTACATTTATGCTCAGAGGTTTTGCAGCAAGAATTTCTATGAATAATACATTGTGCATGTAATTATACAAATGCAGCTCTTGCGGGTGCAAAATTACATTTGGATGAATTATAATCACCTGCATATGTATGACCATTGCTTGGAGGGATGTTTTCACCATTTTGCATTAGAGCTCAACAGGCCCAAACTGTCCCAAATTCACATGATGTGGGATTCCTGAGACTTGCCCGTCTCATAAATTGTAAAGCAACCAGAGAATGAAGCAGAAAAAATGGAAACCTTTTTCATGGGGAAACAAAACTTTCATGAAATGGAGGACAGATTTTAATTCACCATTAGTGCCACCTCTTGGACATAACATTGCCTAAATCTGCTAAAGGACTTTCAGGGAAATAGCAGTAGTATAAGAATATGCACTAGAAATAAATGGTTGCTTTGCAGAATTTTCTCCAAATTTTCTTCACCATTTGGGGGTGGGGGTGGTTGGTAGCCATCTTCCCTCTCTCTGGAATATGGCACTTCATAGAAGATGCAAAATGGCCACTTGTAATCATAGCACACTCATACAAACACACACACACACACACACACACACACACACACACACACACAAACACATAGAGCCTTTTGAGAATAGAAAGAAGTTGGGCTACAACCCATGCAAATGGTGATCCCTATCTGTGAGAAGCTGCTGGGAATTTTGCTTCACCCTGGAGAAATTCAGTAAAATTGTCCTGTCTCTGCTATTTCTCTGCCCACAAATAGGGTGGAGAATTTCAAGAGTTCATTTGCACACAGCTCTACTGAATTCCATCTCAAAGTTAATTCTGACTCGAGGCCATATCAGATTAAGAGCTTTAGTGGCCCTGTTCAGATGACATGCTAAGCCACCATGGTGGTTAAACGTTTTGATCTGAAAATTATGACTTAGGGCATGTCTACACCAGCCCTATATACTGGGATTATTTTTATTTATTTTTTTATTACACTTATATACCGCTCCCATAGTCAGGGCTCTCTGGGCGGTTTACAGAAATTCTAAAATTGAGATAAAAACAAGTATACAAAATTTAAAATTCTAAAACACAGAACATACACACATAAAGCATTAAAAACCGTTAAAAAAAACTAAACATGTGGGTGATTAACATGTGCCGCCACATGCCTGGGCAAAGAGGAAAGTCTTAACCTGGCGCCGGAAAGATAGCCACACAGGGAACCCCAGGAGCAGGCAGAGACGATCCCTCCATTTTCCTGGGATAACCCTTAGGTGTAGAAAGGGCCCTAATGTGATGTGTGAACCATTCCTAACCAAAATGGCTAGAAAACCATGGTTTAAACATACTCACTATTTTCTGCAAAAGGGTTGGAAGCCAAACTATGGGTTAGCATGTTGTCTGAACAGCCCCACTGCTGTTGTTGCTTTTTTCACAAGAAGAATCCATGTGTATTTTTCCAAATGTACAAATCAATTCTGTGCATTCTGGAAATGTGCACTTCCTTCTCCCATTGATTAAAGCATATCTGTGTACTTTTTTCAAATGTATGTATGCTTTTTTTCTGGATCCATGAATCACATCACAAACTCAGAAATGTATGTTCTTCAACTGCCGATTGTGCCCAAGTCCATGTTGATGGATCTGGAAGATACAAACTGAGCAGATCCGAATCAAAACTGAACTGAACTGAATTTCTGATACATCTTTACCTGATAGTCCACACAGAGCTGATAAGGACCTAGTATTTTCAGCTGTTGTTCTCAGATTGTGGAACTTTCTCCCCAAGGTTGTTCCTGTGTCCCCACCACTCTTGGCCTCCTGACATCACATGTCCGTGCTATAGCAACTTCTGTGATAGGGCTGGCACTTCTTGGAGCTGCTGCTATCCCAGAAATCACAATAGATTGTATCTGTGTAACACCAGTTTACTAGCCTGTTCATTAATTGCATTTCCCCTCACAACCACTAACCTAGGAAAAGCCAGGAGGAATTGCTTCGGGGTGGGGGGTAGGCAAATTCTGTGCATGAATGGACTCTGAAGTTGAATATTGAAAACTCTTTGATCTACCTTAAATGTCTCAATGATAAAATACCTGCAAGGGATCTTAGCTTAGTAGCAGAGGACAAGCTTTGCACACTGATACTTCCAGGTTCACTCCCTGGCATTTCTAGCTGATTAATTTTATTTGCAATATTTATATACTGTTCCATATATGAAATAGATTACAGAGCAGCGAACATAAAAAGTAAAATAGTAAAAAAAAGGTTAAAAAAAGATTCTCCTTTTACTATTTTATTTATCAAAATTGTTCATTTTAAAACAGAAAATCAATAAAAATGAGGTGTGTGCAAAGTGGATCTTATCTTCCTCAAAATTTGATCTGGAGCTCTGTAGAGGTGTTTCTCTGCTTCGATTTCCTCTTTCTGCCTTGTCAAATTACCTGTCAAAGAACCATTCAGTATTCGGGTAACTGGTATTAACAGAAATGCTTACAGCTCCCCCAGTTTTAAAGATAAACACATGAAAATTGGCACTGTGACAGCTTTTAAAGAGGGCTTTAGGCATGCCAATTTTAGACCAGATCACTGTATTTAGTGATTTATAAGGAATTTCTTAATGTCTGAATCAAATGTCCTCTCTGAAGCACCTCTCGCGGGGGAGAGGGAAACAAAGCAGCGGGAAAGCGCTTAGCACAATAATAAATAAGTAAATATATTAATAAATGCCACAACAGCAGCACACAGCTTGCTCAACCTCAGAGAGGACAGGAGGATTGCTTGTAAAACTGCTCCAAATTGCCAAATCATGCCAAGCTGCCTCAGAGCACGATGACATGCCTTGGAGCTATTTGGGATGCTGGGGACAAACCTTGGCTCTGTTACAAGTCCCCCCCCCAAATCACCCCACCTTGCCTTGGATTAGGGATTCAGATTGAAAGTGATGCACAGCCCTAGTCCTAAACACAAAGCTACTAAACACATTTTCATGGTATGACCTAGGAAGTTGCCTTATACTTGGTTTAACTAGGTGTTTAACCTAGAAGTTGTATGTGTTTCTGTTTTCCAATGCAAGTCTATGGGAAAACGGGCAATCCGAATACTTTGGACATCCGAATCTCGCTTTGGATCCCAACGCAAAATGGGGCGGATCAGGTTCAAATCAGGCCAAAGTGAATCAGGGCAGATTCAGAAGGTCTAAATCAGCATCTGAGGCAAAAATCAGGGGAAGGGGTCCATGCACAGCCCCACTTAGGACCACTATCACATAGGGTGACCAAGGGCAAAAGAAGGCACAACCCCTGGTGTAGAAGTGGGGAATTGCAGTTTGTCATGCAGGGATAAGAAAACTGCACCAGCTGAAATTCCTTCTTTTGCAGTGCTTCAGAGAGTAAAGATATCTCATCTTCCTTTGCATCTGGTCATGCTGCCATCAAAGAACAGTTGCTTTGATTCGACCTACTTGTGGCTGCAAACTCCTCTGTGAATCACAGGCAAGATTCTTAAAGAGTTTGTCCCAGCTATGTACACACATACACATATTTATACTGTCCTTTCCATTGCTGGCCAAGAACACTGTTTTGATTAAACTGTAATAATTTGGGGGCACCCAGAGTAGAAGCCCTTGCCTTCTGCAATGCTTCAGAGCAGAACGAGCTTTTATGCAAGTTGCTCCATGCTCACTGCACTTGTCTTCACTTATGACATTGGAAGCTGTCTAACGGGCAGAGGGCCAATTTAATAAATTCACTCTCCCAAAACCCATTGAAATAATTATTCTAATTCATCTGACTGTAAAAGCATCTTCTGTTTTTAATCGTTAGGCCATTAACTGTGAGAGCAGTCAGCAAATCTTCAGCATGCAAATGAACTTGAAGTGTATACAGGACAATAAGGTAAGGAAAAAGAGTAGTATGGATATATATATATATATATATATATATATATATATATATATATATATTCAAGGCTTCACACATCCTCACAGTAATCTGGGTAGTGTTGACTGAGGTGCATAGTTATCTTTCACTCCTCAGTTAGGCTAGGTATTCATTTCGATGGTTCAATTACTACTGAGTGACAGCAGCAAATGAACTTCTCAAGAATGGATTAGCTAGAATTTATTATAGTTGCAGCCATGATGCCTACTATGGCAAAGCATCAGCCCATCTTTTTAAAAATTGCATGTTTCCCAAGTTTACTTTGTGTCCTTCAAATATGGGGTAAGTCTAAGAAAAACAAACAAATAGAAGCCCAGTAGATCATTATTCTTCTTATAGATGGGACTCATTCCAGGTTCTGCATTGGCTGGCTCATAGAACCTTTCTGATAAGTTGCCACACTTTGGATGAGGCTAGAGACCCTAGATCAGCCTTTCCAACCTGCTGTCCTCCAGATATTTTGGGCTGCATCTTCCATCATCCCCAGTGAGCAAGGCCAATAGTCAGGAATGCTAGTAGTTATAGTCCAGAACATCTGAAGGGCACCAAGTTGAGGCTGTAGATGATTCCCAGCAAGGTTTGAGTGTGATTAAGGTGGCCATGTTAGGTTAGGCCATGAGGATAAATCTAGGTCCAAACTGTTCCATCAGACAAAATAGCAGTATTCATGGCTTTGTGCATGATAGTTTAGAGTTTAAAAATATTTTTCATGCTGATGATCTTTTATTGCTTTCCTTGGAACTCCAGTCATCTCTTCCAGCATTGATGCAGTTATTTAATACTTTTGATACTTTGTCTGGCTATTAAATTTATTGGACAAAATCTGAACTGATGCCAATTGAAGATCATGTATCTTGTAGTTTATTACCTGATTAGCAATTTAGACAGTGCCTGGATTACCTATTCCAGAATACTTATTCCCAGAGACATATCACAAATGACCAAGTTTAATCTGAATAAAGGCACAATCTTATGTATGTTTTGACAAGAAAAGACCTACAACTCCCAGCATGCCCCAGCCAGTCAAAGGACTACAGTGTGGCTACACAAGGCTAAGCAATAGTAAACTAATGACAACTCCAGAATCTGATGTCAACCATTTTTATGCTTCAACAGGAGAATAAAACTATTGTTTATTTTTCTATATACACAATATGTAGCCAGACTACATTACTCTCAATTAACATGCTGAGTCTGAGACCTTTGAAAATAATATTTAGGATGGAGGAGGAGGAGGAGGAGGTGGAGGAGGAGGTGGAGGAGGGAGTACAATTATTGTTTGCCAGAAGCTAGGTAATTTCAGAGGAAAATAATTTTCTATGATCCAAATATGTTCCAGGTCAGATCTTACTCATAATTTAAGAAAATAAATGAAATGAGAACATGGAACATTATCCATGACCACATACTGGGTACATATTGTTCACAAAGAAAAATAAACAGGAGTTTTATGTTCCCGATGCAGCACAGAAATGACATTAGATTCCGGAGTTGTGGTCAATTTACTATTGTTTACTATTTCCATTATTCGTTGTAAAGAGACATTTTTGAATTGTAATCAATTTTGAAGGGTAGGTGTTATACCCTTTCACATTCTTGAGATTGTAAATTATATATTATCATTAGAGACAGTGGACTAATCTACACCTGCAGCCCTTTTGCTACGGAAGAGGGATGCTTCCAAATGATTCCCCTTCCACAATCGCCATTCACAGGGCACATGCAATTGATCTTTACCACAATTACAGGTGTGCCATTGCAAGAGCAGATGTGCCCTGTTATGGCACTGCCATATGTGTATCGGTGGATGTTGGCGGGGCACACCACAAATGTTCTTTAGAATGGACACGAGCGAACTGGAAAAAAAAATGACAAAAGCAGTCAGGAATATTCCAATATAACTAAGAGGTGGAACCGAGATCACCGCAGGAGCATGTGAATGTCTTGTGCCCTGTTAGTGACGTCTGTGATACAATCCTGCAATAAACGGCTGGTGTAGACTCCCCCAGTGTCTGCAATATTGGCATGCCTGTATTTAATGGAGTTTAAATACAACCCATCCCTGTCACATAGACATTTTTAAATGTTATTTGCATTGGTTGTTACTACACCTTGTTGTGTTCTCAACAAGCAATTGGTCCAATTGCTTAATTTGAGACCTTTACTTGTATAAGCAAGTTCATGTACCATACATTCCCAGTAGAAAAATACATATTTTTAATTTTGAGTATCTTTCAGAAATAACTGCTGCCAGGAGATAGATAGATAGATAGATAGATAGATAGATAGATAGATAGATAGATAGAGATACACACACACACATATGTGGTGTGTATGTGTGTGTGTGTATGTAATGTATGCAGCAGGAACAGGGATTGGGGAGAACAGTTAGGAACACAGGTGAAGCATTGTCTCCTCTGGTTGGCAACAGCTTTCTAAGCATTCTGGTTTAGGGTCTTTTCCATCTCTAGCTACCTGGTCCTTTTAACTGCAAATGCTGGAGATTGGATCTGGAACTTCTTTTGCACAAACCACATGTTCTACTAATGAGTTAAGGTCTTTCCCTCTGGTTCAGTGGTGCTCTCCTATTGTCCATCCATGCTGCACTTTAAATCTTCCTCCACTCCTGTTTTCTAGGAACAGGGCACAATTCAGATTAGATATCACCACATCTCGTCAGCCATATTGCCCATCAGGTTTATTTGGACATACACTTGGGGCTTGTTCACTCATGCAGATTCATTCATTGATGACTGCGGCACCAAACTTCACAAAGAGAACTTCCATACCACCTATCAATGCCAATGAAATGTTGCCTAAACTAAAAATTCAAGAGAATTTGGGAGCCCCACCCTACACTCAGGCCAAACATTCGAGGGAATCTGAAGGAATGAAAATGGGTTTTGATAGCAGTTTCCTCACAAGCGATACTTCTATTCACGCATTCAGTTAGCCTTGTTGCATGGTGAGAAAAGTGATATAAGTGCATGTTTGAAGCAGCTCTTACTGCATTTTGGAATGGCCATATGTCAAATGATGCCAGAAAAGCTATACCTGTATAAGACGTAAAAAGAAACTACACTCAGTGCTTTAACTCTTATTTGCTTCTTTGATATGGATATCATTGAGAGAACCAATTCTCAAAAGCTGTAGGCCTATGGTCATTCACTTACTTCCTCTGTCTTGCATCCATTTTGCTATTGATGCACTTCAGGATAAACCAGGTTTAACTTTTGTTAAAGAGACCTTTGGCTATTGCATGGTATAGAAAGACAGTAAATAAATAAATAAAGCTTTCATGTGACCATCCAAGTACAAACCATGATTTAATACATGTCTATGGCCTAGGGTGGCCTTGTGGCCTGTTTTACAAATGACAATCCTCTCCTTGAAGTGCTGCCAGATACAGTAAGGCTTTGATGGTGCTATATAAATAAATAATAATAATAATAATAATAAATAATAACTAGACCTAAGGTTTATCCCAGGATTGTTCCTGCCTGCTCCTGGGATATCCTGTGTGTCATTTACATGAACAATCCCAGGATAAACCTTACGTCTAGCTAAGGCCTAAGTGTGTTGCTGGGGAACATGGGTTGGAGGGTGCTGTTGCATGTGTCCTGCTTGTGGTTCACTGGTCGACAGCTGGTTGGCCCCTGTGTGAGCAGAGTGCTGGGCTAGATAGATCCAGTATCACATCCTCTGGATTGGTCTGATCCAGAGTGGCACTTCTTATGTTCCTATTTTAAAGGTGCCGTTTATTAGAAGGCCTCTCCAGTCCAAGTCCAATCCAAGCATCATCAAAACGAAGAGGTGGGCCTTGAGTTGGCCCATCCACATCACCTGGACACAAGCCTGAGCAAGACACACTGTTTACCTGGTCACAGTCATCCACATTATAGTATTTCTACTGAAATAACCATAATGATTTCTAAAGTTGCATCTACACATATAAATCAGCATATGCAAAACTTATGCTGATCAATGTCCTCTTTTGACCTTTTCCCCCCAATTCCTAAGTGGCCACCCCACTGTGATCCTAACAACAAGGCCCAGGTCACAGAAGCTAGGTCACAATGTAGCACGAAGCATGAACATGTTTAGAGTTATGCACCCAGGGGGAAAACCTGGACTGAGCAACTGCCTTCACAACATGCTTTTGTCTTTGAAATGCAGCAACTTTTTGAAGAGTCCCTTATCTCTTACTAGCGACAGAGCATTATTTTTCTACCCTGCAAATTTTCTGCAAGTGGTTGCATAACTCATTCTCTTTCCCTCTTTATGTTTTAATGATTGAATTATATTATCCAAATCACCATTTTTGTTGCTGATTGCAATACTTGAGGGTTCCCCCCCATACTGTGTTTATTCAGCTGCATAACATTGACAGTTTAAATGTGTATCTTACAGAAACAGCTGCTTGCTTTGATTTAGTTGAATACTTTGCTAGTTTTCTTTTTCTTTTTTTCTTTTTTTCTTTTTAAAGATTTGCTGCCTGCCAGTCATGTTGTATAATTTGGCTGGTGCCTGACTATTGAAGCAAATAAAGTTGTCAATGGCTTAAAAAAAAACAAAAAGGAAAAAAAACCCTATTATGCCAGCACCAGGTATAAACTTCATTCAACCACAGTACTATTAGCAGGCTATACTACCTTTATGGTCCTGAGTTGTGCAGGCTCACTGCAGATCAATAATGAATAGTGTCCTTTTTCTGGTGAGGGACTCCAAGAATGCTCAACCAATCTGCATCATCAAGGTGTTGTAAATAAACCACAGCACTCACTAGTTTAACAAAACATAGGACAGGGACCTTGAAATAAAAGGTTTTCCCATTTGCAAAGCTCTCTGGGACATTACATCATCACACCAAAGCCAATGACAGCCAGAGGATGTGATACTTGAGGACCATGATCTCTTGTTTATCCCAACAGCCTTGTTGCAACCCCAAGACCTGTTAGCAATAGGGGTAATCCTATTACATCTACAATTGTCATGCAGGATTCCATTTCAGACAACTACAACTGCAGATTCTGCAGCTTTAACCTCATCCTAAGCTTTTCTCTCTCTCTCTCAAAACCTTCTCACTATTTTTTGACATTTGAGATGGTCCTAAAAATACATTGCCCTAGTATAGATTTTTTTAAAATCCAAAAGCATAGTTTCCCCAACTTTATTAGCTCCCCCAATTCTGTGATTTAAAAGTCAAACACCTTGGTTGCTCTCCTGCCTATCCAATTAACTGAAACTTGTCTAAATCAAGATAACTTCACCCAGGATTTTCCCTTTGATCTCTCATGCCTTTACTGCTTACTTAAACTAAATCTAATGTCACATTTCCTCTTTTTGGTTGAGTGTCAGTCTGATCAAAGTAATAATTGGATTTTCTTCTCATTGAAACAATTACTTTCCACCTGTATCAGGATCACTGTTTTTTCCCCATAATTATGTGACGATGTTGATGATGATGTTGATGACGGTGGCATTAAACAGATCTATTAAAAGCCAGCATAGGGTTTAACAGGGGAATACACTGTTTTCATTTTCAGCTGTTTTCATTTAGTAACAGTAATACGTGCAACATAAATCATGCAACTGCTGAAATGAAACTCTTCATTACTTATTTACATATGCAATTAAAAGGGCATGAAGGCAACCAGGAAAAGGAATTTAACAGAGAAGTTGAATACCAAACATGAATTAGTATTCATCAAATAAAGGCTTTTAAGGATGCCAAGGACAGACCTATACCAGCTAACAGAATAAAAAGTATGGCTCCTTCAAACATAAGTTTATGTGCGCATGAAAAGGCACCTGTTTAAAAAATGCATAGTGTCTAAAGGATTTATAGACATGAGTCACACTTGAGTATGCCAAGAATGGAAAAAATCTGTAGAAAATCTAATTCAAGGATATAAAAGGCAACCTACAAATTGATGCATTGTAGAACACTTCAGGTTCTCCAAATGGTAAAGGAGGAACCTTGACACCCTCCTAGTTTTTTGGATGGCTCTGCCCATTCTGCCTTGCTGTCTCTTAGGCTTGGAACTACTTGTCCAAGCACCTGCATAGTGTGATCCCTTTCTTACTCCTCAAAGATGTTCTTGATGAAACCTTATCCACGGTCTTCATTCACAAATACAATGAAGAAAGCTCAAACGTATATTTTCTTGTAGCATGTCACTTGTTACCTGTGTGTCATCCAGACTCAGGGCACAATCCTATGGCCACCATACACTGTATAGATTGCCATAGGATTGTTCATTTTCTGGGAACCAAGGTCAGAGCCAGGGCTCTGACCTTGGTTCCCAGAAACTGCACTCCCCACCCCAGCCCCTACATCTTCACACTTGGAAAAAGAGCATGGAGGGAGGGGGCAATAAGGAGGCAGTCCTGGTCCCAGGGGTGGGGAGTGGAGGTGACCAGCTTCCTATTGGCTCTCTAGACCTCTTCCCTCTCCTATTATCAGCTCTCCAGACATCTTCCCTCTCCCTGTCTAGGCAGAAATGCAGGGCAGCAGGAGCATGGAGGGAAGGATCCCCTCTGTGCTCCATCCACCCTGCATAGGATGGTTGGCAGCTTCCAATTTTTGGAGGCTGCCAACTATCTGGATAGGATTGCACCCTATGTCTCCTTTTCTTTCCCCTTAGTGAGTGTGCAAATTATTAACTCCTTGTGGCAAGTACTGTGAGTGTTTACTAATTTACTAATGCTGTGATCACATTATGGATATGTGAAGCTGGCTTGTACTAAGTGAGACTGTTCATTTATCGAGCCCGTTATTGTTTCCTCCAGCTGGTAGCACTTCCCAAAGACTTTCTCAGGCTGCTAGCTGAGATTCTTTGAACTGGAGATGCCAGAGACAGAAGGTGAAAATGAGTAATACAAAGCATATTATCCCTCACACAGATCCTATTTACCCTTCTCCATACCATGAAATTATTATTATTATTATTATTATTATTATTATTATTATTATTATTAGGAAGAAGATCAATAAAAGCAATAGCATATTGCACAACTGTGAAATTAATCTTTTTGCCACCTACATATTTGCAGTTGAGGCTACATGACCTCGTCTCTAAGCATAGTGTGGGACATATCCAAAATATCGCACAACAATAATATCTATTGCACTAGTATAAGCCAATGTGAACAAAACCATATCCAAAATCCCACACAAGAGTAGTATCTATTGCACTACCATAAGCCAATGTGAGCACAACATAGCCAGTGCATCAGAGAAAAGCAGCCACTTACCACCAAAATTTGGCCCTAAGACCTTGGTGTAAGACCTTTGGCCCTAAGACCTTTGTCCAATCAATAACAAAATATCTATGTCTGTTTCTTAGCCAAAAATACTCCTGCATGTGGTGTACTGCCCAGAGAGCTTCAGATATTGGGCAGTATAAAAATGGAGGAATAATAATAATAATAATAATAATGATGATGATGCAGTCATCCTAGGTTGGATTCAGTATATTTGTGGGAGAATGTATGCTTTTTGCAACAACATCATTGCTAAGGATGATAAATGAAAGCTAAGCATTACTGATATAGGATCCACTATCCAGCAAGTCAACAAGAGAAGCTAACACTGCTCAGGGCACCAATCACTTATGGTCTGCTGCTTTGGGAGTACCTTTGTAATACTTGAGAGCAAGTGGAATCAGGAAGACAACTTTTTGATAGCTAGATTAAAAACAAACAAATTAAGGCTAATCTACACCTGCAGCCCTTTCGCTACGGAATAAGGATGCTTCTGCATGTTCCCCGCTTCCTCAATCGCCACTCACAGGGGCACACATGAGTGATGTTTACTGCAATTACAAGAGTGTCGTTGCGGGAGCACGTGTGCTCCCTTACACCTCTTCTGCATGTATATTGGTAGAAGTGGGTGGTGCTAGGCAGATAACATTTACAACCGCTCCCACCAGCATTGAGTTGTGAGGCATGCGCACAAGCACAGATGGGCAGGAATCTATGGGGGCTTATGAACTCCATCGAATATGCGCTCCCGTGCAGAGCAATGGTTTGTATTTTTTAAAAAAAACCACTCGGTAATGAAACACTTCAATACCCATCCAAAACATGTGTCAGAAATGGTGGGCAGGTCCACTCCCACACACCTCTGATACCCATGGACACACCCCTCACAGGCGATGAACTGTTCACTGAGACTGTAACTTGCAACAAACAGCAACTACATTGCAATGGGGGAGGGGCACACCGTACACGTCCTTCGGAATAGAAGAGGAACAGTCAAGAAAACCACAACAAAAGCAGTCAGGTGAAACCAAGATCACCGCTGGAGCACGTTGTGGCCAATTAGTGATGACTGCAATACACTCCTGCATTAAATGGCTGCTGGCGTAGACTACAATTACTTCCGAACTCATCGTGATGCAAATCATGGAATAAAAACGGTCATGATGCTTTTACAACCTCATGCTCATAACAATCCCAAAGTATCTGAACTTTGGTAGGAGAAATTAAACAAATGGAGACATTGTAGGCTCTGACTGGCTTATCACCAATCATGAAAACAAGAGAGCATATACGTGCCTATCTTATGAGTAGAAATTAGGGTTAGGTCTATTCATTGTTGCAGTTGTTTGCATTTGTACTATTCAAACTAAAGTTGGTCTAATAATCCTGCACAATTGTTGTTACCCAGCCCAAGTCTTTGGGAATTTAGGGGCAGGGGGAAAGGATTTTTTTTTACATCCAATCAGCCCAACATAACATTCAATCTTAATATGTAGAGATGAAAAGCCCAACAGAAATAATGTCGCTGAGCACTGAGAAAGGCTGGATAGAATTGATGCTATCATCATCCTGGTGCCTAATCAAATTGCATTGCCTTCATCTGCACTCAGTTGAATTGCAGACATATGGTTATGACTTCCTAAAAAATCTTTATAACTCATACTTTCCTGATGCATATAGCAGTGATTAATATCCTCAAGCTGTTTTGCTTCATTATATTTCAATTACTATTGAACACCTATTAGTCTTGTTCTAAAGATGGGTTTTAGACATGAAGTATCTTAATTCAATGAATACAAATGTCCTGTTTGATAGGATCATCTTGGTATCAAAAATTAATCCCCCTTTTTTGTGGCACATAGAAGGCATTACCTGTACAGCACACATCACCTGGAATGGATGGATTTTCAATGGAGCATTAAGACAAGACTCTTGTGAAATGTACATCAGCAGTGCAGCCACTGACAATTAATATAGACCATTTCAGTGGAGGAAAATGGTTGTGATTCATGTTTTGGCATTTTGTAAAAGCTGTTAATATTTCATTATAAAGAGAAGGACTTGTTCAATATATTGGATTCAGCTAGAAATGGAAAATAATAAGTTTCCATGGTGTGGGTGTGTGTCAATTTCACACAAATCCTCTCTCAAATTATGAACATTGTAGAACTTTCAAGATGGCCACTTCACAGTTCAAGAAGCTTATAGTTACATGGTTTCTAAACGGAGATTGGAAATACTCCTATTCTGAGAATATCACATTTTTCTCTGCATTGACACTTATAATTTCTCCCCAGGGAACAGAACTGTGGCAATAAGGTATGGTATCTGGAATGTGACCATGTTAGTATCAACTATTAGATAGTGCCTGTAACTTCAATAATATCTAAGCTGCTATTCTACATACAACTACATAAATATATATCTGGGTCTTAGTATAACTGAACTTAATGGGACTTGCCTTTGAGAAGACGTATATAGGATTGCCTTCTAAGTGATACAACTCTCCTCTCATGTTCTTGTGATGCTGTAATCCCCTCCTGCCAATAATTGACCATATACAACATGTAGGCTGTCCCATGTATACAAGCAGCAGTAATTTGGGGTCTTTCATACAGACAATCCACAAAAATATGAAACTAAAGGGACTGGGTAGCTGTAAATATCAACTCTTCTCTTAGATGTCCCATCATATTATAACCGTATCTGTTTGATGTTGATATGCTTGTTGTATTTCTCTAACATGTCAAAGTGAGGCTAAAAAGAATTAGAACAACTTCTTCTCATCCAAAACCCTACAAAAAACCTCAACCTAGTTCTGCATCCTAGTATATTTACAGGTAGCAGCAAAGACCTTTTGAAAAATTACTCACAAGCCATTGAATTTCAGTGATAAATGCAAATGCTTGTCAACCCAAGGATATTTGAATTATCCTTTAAAAAAAAAAAGAAAGAAAAGGAAAAGCAGGATTTAATAAAGAATGCAGTTCTTCAGTATGCTGCACCTGTTTTCCCCAGAAGAGACAAGTTAGCTAATAAATATGCAATGTTTATGTAGTTTTGTTAAATATTAAAGCACGTCAAGAAAAGATGAATTAGTCAGTAGAAGGCACAAGAAAAATCAGTAGGCTTGGCAAATGTTATGCAGGCTCACTTAAAACAACAACCCAGAGCTGCCGATAGATCAGTTTTCTGCCAATGAATGCAAATTCCTGAAGTTAGAGGTATCTTTTACTCTGATGCATTTAGTATGCTATAATAACTGTAGTAAAAAAAAGAAAAACACAAACGTCATTAAGCAGACAATGATGAAAAATTATGTTCAGTTAGGTAGTAATCTGCATTTTCCATGCTTAGTAACTGACATTGCCAGAACTTAAAACAATTACAATAAGCATTTTCTGTTCCTACATAACTTATACTGTAAGATTTGAAGACAATGAGAAGAATGTCAGTCCGTAGCCAGGGCTTTTGTAGTGACAGGACCCAAAGGAGAGAGAGAACCCTCAGATACCCCTTTGCCTACGGTTCTGTGCACACAATTAGGCTGCTTCAATCCCATTGAAATCAATGAGATTTAAGCAGTCAATTTAGTATTGCCGCCATGATTGTTATTGGTCAGGTATTACCACTAACAATTTTACATTAGGCTCCACACAATATTTCAGGTAATTGCCTCAGAGAAGTAGCCCTTTATACCTAGAACTCAAAATATTGATGTAGCACTTTCCTTTTTTCTTAAAATCTCTCCTCAAAACACACCTTTTTCTCTGAAGCCTTTTGATTAACCTTCTATCTCCTTCTTCCAATGGAAATGAAAAAGAAAGACAACCATATAGACATCACCCAGAAACAGGAGAAATAATGAATACAGATTTGCATAAAAATTGTGTATGCCCATGTATATGCATAGATGAATAGTTAGAAATAATTACTTTAACTTAAAAAGAGAAATGCAATAAATTTCAAGAACGTGCTAAAGAGCAACCTGCATGCTTGCTCTATCAGATCCAGGTGCTAACTGTTGATGGACAACTTCAAGGCCCTTGCTCTTCTGTCTTATGATTCTTCTTTAAACCAGATATGAACTGGACAATCCTTCAAAGATGTGGTGCCTTTTAATAGAGGACTGTCTTCTGTAAAGTTAGACACATGGTCACTCGATAAGTACATGTAACTCATATCGAGTTGTTGCTGCTCATGCTTCTCACTTTTTCCCTCGGGGCCTTGCTAGACCTACCTAGTAATCCGGCCTCCAGGTGTGGCGAGCCCGTGCTACAATTAGCAGGGCCGTCGCGCCTATCCAGACGTCAGATCCGACAGGGAAAGGAAAGCCCCGTCGCATCCTACATTTTTAAAAAGAAGTTAAAGGGACCATGTGTGCAGGAGTACACCAACAAAAAGGTAGGTCTTTTTTTTTAAAGGGTTCCCCACTCCCCCTGCCTCTGATTCCCCCCACAATGTCTGATGCCCCCCACTTGCTCGCCCACTCGCTCGCCCACTCGCTCGCCCATCCCCCCGCTCGCTCGCCCATCCCCCTGCTCGCCTGTCCACCCCCCGCTCGCCTGTCCACTCCCCGCTCGCCATGTCCACCCCCGCTCGCCATGTCCACCCCCGCTCGCCTGTCCACCCCCCGTTCACCATGTCCACCCCCCCACTCACCTGTCCACCCCTCCGCTTGCCTGTCCACCCCCGCTTGCTCACCCGCTCGGCGTGTCCGATGCCCCCTCTGCCCCCACCCGTCTGTGATCTCCCCACCCTGGCTCCACTCTTCCCCCTCATCTCTCCCGCCAGGTCTGCTCTTTCCCCCCGGCCCCCATCTCCTCCTCATGATTCCCCCCCCAGCCCGATGGGCACGGCACAGCTTCTCCTGGCTACTCGTGAGTAAGCGAGCAGCTGGGAAAAGCTACGGAACTAGCTAGACCTTCCGCAGCCCCAGGCTCAGCCCGGGCTGCAGAAAAACTGGGCCACAAGCAGATCCAGTTATTTATTTATTTATTTATTTATTTAATTACATTTATATACTGCCCCACAGCCGAAGCTCTCTGGGCGGTTTACAACATTTAAAAATAGTAAACATTAAAAGTATACAATTTAAACACACACACACACACACACACACACACACACACACACACTTATCCCGGGTCAAGGGAGGGTTTAGCCCGGCCTGACCCCAGGATCCCCTGTGCATCATCTGCATGCACAGCAGGGAGCCTGGGCCTTGCACCGGGCTAAACCCTTGTCTAGGAAGGCCCTCAATGTTTGCCTCCTCCTCTGTCCAAGGGATACAAGACCCATTTATATGTGATGCGTCCTTGAACATTCTGTTCTTCACAAAGAAAATTGACAGAGAGCTGAACATTTGGGTCAGATCTACACCAAGTAGGATATGATACTTTGAAAATGGTTTGAAAACTGTATATGGAGTGTGTCCTGGACGCCAACAGTTGTCACTACTGTTGTAAACCATTTTAAAGCAGTAGTGTAGATCCTGCCTTCGTCTTCTTTAATGTAAAAGTTTAGTTAACTTCAACATTTTGTGCATTAAAAAAAAACTAAAAAACTAAATCAAGATTGCCTTGCCAAGCCTTCACTTTGTGGGCCCAGTTATTCAGCCACTGATATGAATGCTCAACTGCATGGAAAGAAGGATGTCCATTTCTTGGGCTAGCCGGAACTACCTTTCACTAGTTCAGCAAAGCTTCTGGTCAGGTGTGTCAGCGCACTGAAAAGCTGCACCGAACCCTTGCAAAGTGTGAAGATTCACTGAGAGCTAAAATCTAATGGTAAAATGAAAGGTGCCTGTTGTTTCTTAGTTCTGGAGTCTTCGGAAGACGAAATGAGAACTTGAAGAAAAGTCATTAGGACAATGGTCCTTCTCCAGGTGCCTACTCCGAGGGAAGCACAGAGGATGGCAACAAGGGAGGGGGCCTTCTCAGTGGTGGCCTTCTCTGTGGTGCCCCCCCCCCCGCAATTATGGAATGCTTTCCCCAACAAAGCCCACCACATGCCAACATTGCTATCTTTTCGGTGCCAGGTTAAAACTTCTCTCTTTTCCCAGGCATTTAGCAATATGTGATGTGCTTCATTGATCCTGGATCTGTTTTTATAGTTGATTATAAAGTTGTTTATTATTGTTTTTAGATATATGTTTCTGTATATGTTGTATGTTTTGTGTGTGTGTGTGTGGTTTAAAATTCTGTATATTGTTTTTAATTGTTTTAAACTTATGTAAACCGCCCAGAGAGCTTCAGCTATGGGGCGGAATAGAAATAATAATAATAATAATAATAATAATAATAATAATATGATTTCCTTTGGCAGCATAATAAGTGAAAGGGGAAAAGAACAATGTTTTTATTTAACTGTCGAGCAGCCTGATGGATTTATGTAGTGTTTGGTCTAGCTGTGTTTTGAGACTCTGTTGAAACAAATAGGAAGATAAATCACTTCTTAAAACTGCTTAGACTCTAAAGAGATATACAACAGATGAAGTATGAGAAGAGGGGTATAATCAAACAGTGCATCACAAATGCAAGTATTCCCTTCCCTTCTGTTTGATGTTCAGCCTCAAATATGATGCCCTGGAGAAAGAGGACCCTGAGCTGTGAATAAAGCTAGCTGATAAAACAGGAGTGGCAGGAGTAAGGAAATCACATCCAATGCTGCAGCTCAGGTGACTCGAGTTGGTCAGAATTGTTATCCAAAGGCATTGGAAAACTGATTTCGTGTTCATGATTGTGGGTTTATTTAGAGTGACCATAGGAAAAGGAGGACAGGGCTCCTGTATCTTTAACAGTTGTATTGAAAAGGGAATTTCTGCAGGTGTCATTTGTATATATGGGGAACCTGGTGAAATTTCCTCTTCATCACAACAGTTAAAGCTGCAGGTGCCCTGCCCTCTTTCAAAATGGTCACTCTAGTATAGCTCCTGCAGCTTTAACTGTTGTGATGTAGAGGGAATTTCACCAGGTTCTCCATATATACAAATGGCACCTGCTGAAATTCCCTTTTCTATGCAACAATAAAGATACAGGAGCCCCATCCTCTCACTGGGTGGGCTTTTTGGTATTCAAACCCAGCAAGGGTGGGTAGCTGGGATGGTGAAAAAACACCCGGCAACCCTTTTACCAACCATGGATTATGGGTGTTTTGTTAACTACCCCATCTACCAAACCTCACTGGGTTTAGATGTCAGGACAAGCTGCGCCTGGTGAGGAGAATTAGGTAAATTGAACAGCATATGACCTCCATGGCTTATTAACCGCCCTTATATCATGCAAATCCAACCAATTTCTCTCAGCATCACATTAGACAGAGTAGCTGTGAGGATAAAATGGATAGGGGAGAACATGTAGTCTGTATTAAGCTCTTTGAGCCATGTACAAGGATGCTATTCTCCTATAAAGCCCTAAATAACTTGGGGCCAGGATACCTAACAGACCGATTATTATTATTATTATTATTATTATTATTATTATTATTATTATTATTATTATTATTTTGTGGATCAATTTGGCCATGGCGCCTCTTCTGAAACTCCACCCCTTCAGGACTAGCAAGAAAAGAATCCCACCATCATTGAAGATTATGTATCAGAGGTAACAGTGGGGCCTCGCCTATATGCCACTCCCACTCTCAGTTGTGGGGGTGAATGAAGCAATGATCAGAGAGAACAGCATGGATTTCCTTAGCACATCAATAGCTGTCATGATAAGGGAAAGCATGGGACAGGCAAAGACAGGACCACCATTAGGCACCATGGTTGGGGTAACTTCACCCATGCCTATATCTTCTGCAATGGGGGTGCAGGGCAAGCAAAGACAGGTCTGTGAGTTGGCACTTTGGCCATGGCCCACTTTGGCCATGGAACAATGATGTCAGTAGGTGTGGCCCCACTTACTGACGTCAGGGGTAGAGCCACACACCTGATAGTAGTGGAAATGGCCATTCCAACTGACATCATCAGGCCCGCAGAGGGCTGGGTGGGTGATCTTCCAGCCCCCTACCCAATTTCAGTTCCCCATCCCTGGCTTAGAGAGGAGACAGGTATACCACATTTGGTTGGGAAATTGTTAGCTTTATTTATTTGTTTGTTACATTTATATACCGCCCCATAGCCAAAGCTCACATAGGAGTGAGCTTCTGACTGGGCATACCTCTCCCTAGAAACTTTATAGTGGGTTGTTCACCACGCTCTTTTATTTTAGGGAGTCATTTAGTGCCACTGTGACATCATGACCACTAAGGTCAAGTCTGATCAGTTGTGGAAGCAAATGGCCAAGACAGAATTTGAGCATAGAGGGGGAAGCAGCAACCAACCCTTTGCTGCTCTATTAGGGATGTTTGAGAAAGCCACAACAGAATCAAATGAGTTTGGATTTTTATGAATCTCACCCAAGGATTCTGCAGTCAGGCAGATTCCGCAGACTGGAGATACATTTTTTTCTAAATTTCCAGATTTCTGCACAAATTCAGTAACAGAAGAATGTTTTTTTTAAAAAAAGAAAAAAAAAGAAAGAAAGACTGAAAACGTGTCTTTCTCCTTAGGCTAAAGCAGCAGGGTCTTGCTATTTACTTTGTAATCTGTACAGCACCATGTACATTGATGGTGCTATATAAATAAATAATAATAATAAATAATAATAATAATAATAAAGCGTGAAAAATTGCAATTGGGAGGCTTTTGCACATTTCCACAAGCACAAATCGGTCCCAGTCTGAATTTGCACAAATGTGAATTCATGCAAATTTGGAAACTCAAAAGCCCCCCCCCTTTCCATCAATGAGTGGACATTGGAACAAAAGTCACCTGTCGACTCCACTCTAACCCATCTTTATATCACAGTTCTATCCCATACATTTGGTTGCCCTATCATTAGACACCCTATAATGGCTTCCTCTAAAATAAACTTTTAATTCGCTGTCAGAATGCCAGGACTCTCTATATTTACAAGATTAAAAATAAAAGTGTGCTCTCTATTAGAAGTTGGAAATATATTTGTAGCTCCCAGCATTCTTCACACATCTTCCTCGTTTGGCATTTCATTAAAGTAAAGGAAGCAAGAGGCATCCTGAGGCAAGATTATTTCTTCCTGAATCAGGCAGCAGGTACTACCCAAGTATTAAATAAATCCTTTGTAACACAATTCTTTAAAAAAGCTTAAATTATTATGACTTCTCCATTTCTATTCCCCCCCCCCAAATATCATTTGCACAGGTTCTCTAAGTCAGAACTCTCTCTCTCTCTTTTTTCTGAGTATTTCTTTTTCGATAAAAGTTGTTCCATTAAATATCATTAAAATATGCCCTCACCAGCTTTCAACACCTACATTAGTCGCTTGAGTCAGTCAGTTTGAACCTTCCTTCATGGCTGAAGTATTTTAAAATGCACGTACAAGATCAGCCAAAGGAATTTTCCTTTAGAGTGTCAGCTCTCTTTTCTCAACCACTTAATAGTTTTGACTATGTACTTAAATGGCTCCTTTCATCTTACCTTAGGGCCAAACTATATGTGACGGCAGTAGATCTATGACTTCACTTCGTAAGGGGAGGACAGTGTAAGATGAACGGTGGAGGTGAGCAGTGAATGGGGAAAAGGTTGAGCACATCCTTTGGTGCTTATATTGCACACTAACCCCTGGTTTAGACACGACAGAGATTTGAAGGCTTCAGTGTGCCATCGTCAAAGGAAGGTTGGGATTCAGTCATTTATTGTCCTTGTAGCTCACTCAGCCCTAAACTGTGGTTTGCATAGAAGCAGCACCGTGAAGGGATGATATCGGACTGAATAAATCTGTCAGTTACACTTTCTCCCAAATTTGAATAATAATAATAATAATAATAATAATAATAATAATAATTCTCATGCTCTTTCTCTCATGAATACAAACTTTGTGAATTGTATTTATTAATTAAAACATTTGTATCCCGCCCTATATCACAAGGATCTCAGGGTGGCATACAGATAAAATCATACATTAAAAAAGATAATAATAATAATAATAATAATAATAATAATAATAATAATAATTCTTACCCGCCTCTCCATTCTGATCAAGGCAGGAACAACAATAAGTATAAAATACATAAAATATTGATTAAAAGAAAGCTTCGGCTATTGGGCAGTATAGAAATGTGATAAATAATAAATAAATAAATAAAAAATATAGTGTACATTGTTAAAACTTCCTAAAAATACATCCTGAAAGCATTCTAAAAGCATCCTAAAATTCCACTGGACAGGCTTGCTGGAACAGATCAGTCTTTATAGCTTTCTTTTATTTTCTTTAATGCTAAAAGACTGTTAAGTTGATGAATCTCCTCCAGCAGGCTCTGGGTAATACCTGTAAGCCTTGTTTTGGCTGGCTGAAGGAAGTTATTCCCAGAGGACCTGAATGTGTGGGACAGATTGCATGGGAGAAGGTAGCCTGGACCTAAACCATGTAGGGCTCTAAAGTTGATAACAAACACTTTATACTTCACCCAGAAACTAATCGGCAGCCAGTGAAGAGATTTTAAAACAAATTAAACCATTAATATGTTAAAGCCAATATGAAATTTTAAAACTGTAAAATCCAGTTAAAACAAAACAGTGTGCAGGCTGGTGGATTTAGCCATCAAAGGCTTCATTAAAAAGCCATGTCTTAACCTGGTGTTGAAATAAAGCCAGTCCTGGCACAGTCAGGCTTCCAGGGGGAGGGCATTCCACAGCTGGGGTGCCACAACAGAGAAAGCCCACTCCCATGTCCCACCATAGCATATATCTCACGTTGGTGGGGCACGGAGAAGGGTCTCAGGCAGGCAGATACAAGGAGATATAGGAAGAGGTGTTCCCTCAAGTATCTTGGTCCCAAGTTGTTTAGGGCTTTCAACGTCATTACCAATTTCGGTAAATTCTTATCAAAAATAAAGTGCAACAAAATTCATACCCATCTGAACCAGCCAAATTCAGGAGGTACAGCTATTCCCAGCCTGGGGAGGACTGTGTTGTCCTTGCCTGCCACATAACTGTTAAAGACGAGAAGCTTGTCAGGGAAAATAAAAAGAGGTGACAACCCCAATTTAGCACTTATGAGGTTGAATACACAGAGACTCAAACCCAAACTTTTAAGAGCTATGCCAGCCTTCCCCCGACCTGGTGTCCTCTGGATGTTTTGGACTTCAACTCCCAGGACTCCTGACTATTAGCCATACTGGCTGGGGCTGATGGGAGTTGAAGTCCAAAACATCTGTAGGGCCTGGTTGGAGAAATCTGACAGTTGCAGCTTCTCCTACATTCCAGGTTATGAATATGGAGAATTTTGGTAATTTTTTCATCAAAACTGAACTGAAACATAATTCTTACCCATCCCTCACTTAATGTATGTCATTTGACCCTCAGCTGCAAGATTTCAGACAAAGGTCTTCCTCAGTCCTACATGGGAACTAAACCTAGGGCCTTCTGTATGGGAAACATGTGCTTTATTACTAAGCTATGTCCCTTTTCAGAAGTGACTGAGTTTTAATGCAGAAGGCGTTCAAGGAGCTACATGTGGAAACTATATCATGAGTAGAGATGGTGGTCCACAAAGAGCAAACAAACCACGATAAAAACGAAAAATCACTGGTCATACTGATGCTTAAGTTATAAGCAATTTCCTCTTAAAACATGTTAATATTCATCCAGTGGGAAAGTCCATTATTAGGTGTTAAGGGAAAATAATTGGTACCTCTGGGTCCATATAATGTGTGTGTATGTGTTATTCAATTTAGAGATATGACTCTATTATGTGTTTTTCATTGTAGGCGGTGAGATCTTGAAGCAGCTATTTCAAAATATGGGTTTTTGGAAAGGCAAAATAGTTTTGTTTTAGTAATGGGCCATTTTAAAAGTCTAAGATAAAAAAGCAAGTAAAAGTGAGTTAATTGGATGTTAAGGGAGCACTTTTAGGGTTATATTAATCTCCATTTGCATACTGTTGGCATATCTGAATCCCATATGTGATTAAAGAAAGTTATAAATATTCAGCATACTTTAGTGGGGTAAAGCATGAAGAAAAGTTGGAACTTTTATATTGGCGGTTAGAAATGGAAAGAATAGAATGAAAGGAAAGAAATGTACTTAATAAGGCAATAAGATCTACTTACAAGTAAATGTATGCTGGACTGGGTTTTAAATCACTTTGAATGCTCCTGTGAATGCTCAGTTCTCTTCTGTTGACATTGATTGGAAGAAAGCAGAGGTGTGTGATGCATTTCACTAATTCAAAGACTCTCTCGTTAATGTTGTTAATCTTAGCGAACCTCTTTTAACCTCCTTTGGAATTCATCAGACATTTTTGCCTGAGGACAAAAAATCCAGTTGAATTTCTCTTTAGGTGACTCTACAACAAGATCAAATATTTTCCCTCTCTCCCATTTTATACACTATATCATGCATAAGTTAAAATACTTGTAATTAGGCTACTTCAGTCCGTTGAGCAGTATGGTGCCACCTGCTTATTATTCAGATGTGAATACATAAGAACATAAGAAGAGCCATCCTGGTTCAGACCATGGGTCCATCTAGTCCAGCATTCTGTTCATACAGTTGCCAAGCTAATGGCTACAGGATGGAGAACTCCCAGGGGGCTCGCCCCATGAGTTTGTTGAGCCCTGCTCATCCATCCCTGTTCCGCCAAGCCAGGCCAGGTGAGTGCTTGGCAAAGAACAGTTTTGGGGGCCTCTGGAAAGTGTGCAATTCCCCCAGAATGCCAGCAGGGTCTTGCTATTTACTGTTTTATTCTGTACAGCACCATGTACATTGATGGTGCTATATAAATAAATAAATAAATAATAATAATAATAATAATAATAATAATAATAATAATAATTAGCATGGCTGAGGGAATTTCAAACTTTCCTGAGGCCTCAGAAAGGATGCTTTGCCTTTCCGCCATGCCTAATGGGCCTTAGATGCAAGGTTAATGCAAGGCCCCAATTGGCAGTGAGGGAACGTAATGCAAGGCTGGGCAAAGTGCATACTTTCCTCCTCAACTCTAATGGCTTTTTGTCCTCCCCCCACCTCCGCTGAATTAATGGTGGCCGCCATAAACACAGTGGGGGGAAATAAGCAGCCTTGGGGAAATTACATTTCTCTCTCCCCACTGGCTCTGCACAGATGGGGTCCTCAAAAGGCTTAGTTAGGATTACACACACACACACACACACACAGCGCCTCATCCATTCTTCAACAGATTGTCATCAGGTAAGCAATAAACCATTCTGCCACACAGAATTTCTCTGAACTTGTTTTACCCTTCCCTTCCAGCGAATGGTCTAAAAAAAATAATAGTGGAAATTTCAGCAGAGCACTAGTAAAAACCTCCTGGATACAGGAGGTTCTCCTTTTCAGAAAGTCAACCTCCACAAGTAGAAGTTGACAGAAACGTGCAAAGAGGGGCATGGGGCTAAAGTGCTCCCTTTCCCCATGTGTTTAATGTACACAGAAACAGAATGGCTTAATAGAGCTCCTATATTACAGCAGCCACAGTCGTGGCTGCTGTATGTTAAGGCCCGTCAGTAATCTGAGCATTCTACCATTATAATTTTTTAGCGGGGGGGGAAGGGGAATTTAGGGTCCTAAAATGAAAAATATTTCAGGAATCTTTCTGAAACGCGGGTACTGCCAGAAAGAAATGCTGGCTTTACATTCCCTGCGCGTTTCAGGGAGATTCCTGAAATATTGAGGTCTGGGTGGGAGTTTAAAGGAGAAAAAGGGAGAGAAACTCTGTCCGTCACAATCTGCTTTGTTTTGCTCGGGGGGTGGCGACTTTTTTTTTGCGCAGCTGTAGCGCAAAAGGGGAAGCCTCCCGGAGCAATCTATAACGAGGATTAAATTCCCCTATCCATCCGATTGATGGAATGGCCTTTCTTTTTTTAAAAGACCGTTCCATCAATTTTTAATTAATTTTTTAAAATCCCATGTTTCTCAATGGGGAATCTGATAAGCTCACGCATGCGCGTGAGCTTCAGAATCCCCAGAGAGAGACGGAGAGCAGGGAGAGCGCGGCCGGCGCTCATCCCCGACCGGTCAGGTAAGTGGGGTGAGGGGAGCTTGCCTGGAGCCGCTGCTGCATTCGTGCAGCAGCGGGCCCAGGCGTAGCGGGAGGGGGGAAATCGGGGGGGGGGGAAGTCGCCCCCCACCCCCCGGTTTCACCTTGTCCGTCGGCTGCAGGCCCGGGTCTGCAGCCGACTTGGCGGAGGGGGGCCCGCGTCGGTGGGTTGGGGGTGCAGGGGGACCTTCTCTAGGCTCGCCGCCGCTCGAACTGCGGCAGCGGCGAGGGCAGAGAAGGACCGCGCCGCTGGTGTGTGTGTGTGTGTGTGCGTGAGTGTGTGATTGATTACCTGGTCTCCGCTGCTGCCAACTGCGGCAGCGGCCGGAGGCTAGGCAATCAATCAATCACACACACACAGACACACACACACTCACCAGCGGCGCTTCCCGGCCAGGGTAGCCGCCGCCGCCGCCGCCCCCCCCCCCCCCCACGCGCGCACGCCGGAGGAGAGCAGGGACTTACCTTGCTTTCTTCCTCGTGGCTGGTCTGGCCGGAAATGTACTTCCCTGCCGGAAGTGACGTCACTTCCTTTTCCGGCAGGGAAGTACATTTCCGGCCAGACCCAGCCACGAGGAAGAAAGCAAGGTAAGTCCCTGCTCTCCTCCGGCGTGCGCGCGTGGGGGGGGGGGGGGCGGCGGCGGCGGCCCCTCCTCTCTCCCGGCGCGGCGTGGGGGTGGGGGGCGGTGGAGGGGGTGGGGCGGCGGCGGGGGTGGGGGGTGGGGCGGCGGCGGCAGATGAGGGTAGGCCGGGCCGCCCTGCGCCGGAGGGGTTTGGGGCCTTCTCTAGCCCCGCCGCCACTGCCTCCGCGGCGGCGGCGGCTGGGTCAGAGAAGGCCCCAAACCGCTCCGGCGCATGGCGGCCCGGCCTACCCTCAGTGGGGAGTGTGGGGGGGGGGGGCGGCGGCGGCGGCTGTAGATGAGGGTAGGCCGGGCCGCATTGCGCCGGAGGGGTTTGGGGCCTTCTCAAGCCCCGCCGCCACTGCCTCCGCGGCGGCGGCGGCTGGGTCAGAGAAGGCCCCAAACCCCTCCGGCGCATGGCGGCCCGGCCTACCCTCAGTGGGGGGTGTGTGGGGGGGGGCAGCGGCGGCGGCTGTAGATGAGGGTAGGCCGGGCCGCATTGCGCCGGAGGGGTTTGGGGCCTTCTCTAGCCCCGCCGCCACTGCCTCCGCGGCGGCGGCGGCTGGGTCAGAGAAGGCCCCAAACCGCTCCGGCGCATGGCGGCCCGGCCTACCCTCAGTGGGGAGTGTGGGGGGGGGGGCGGCGGCGGCGGCTGTAGATGAGGGTAGGCCGGGCCGCATTGCGCCGGAGGGGTTTGGGGCCTTCTCAAGCCCCGCCGCCACTGCCTCCGCGGCGGCGGCGGCTGGGTCAGAGAAGGCCCCAAACCCCTCCGGCGCATGGCGGCCCGGCCTACCCTCAGTGGGGGGTGTGTGGGGGGGGGCAGCGGCGGCGGCTGTAGATGAGGGTAGGCCGGGCCGCATTGCGCCGGAGGGGTTTGGGGCCTTCTCTAGCCCCGCCGCCACTGCCTCCGCGGCGGCGGCGGCTGGGTCAGAGAAGGCCCCAAACCGCTCCGGCGCATGGCGGCCCGGCCTACCCTCAGTGGGGAGTGTGGGGGGGGGGCGGCGGCGGCGGCTGTAGATGAGGGTAGGCCGGGCCGCATTGCGCCGGAGGGGTTTGGGGCCTTCTCAAGCCCCGCCGCCACTGCCTCCGCGGCGGCGGCGGCTGGGTCAGAGAAGGCCCCAAACCCCTCCGGCGCATGGCGGCCCGGCCTACCCTCAGTGGGGGGGGTGTGGGGGGGGCAGCGGCGGCGGCTGTAGATGAGGGTAGGCCGGGCCGCATTGCGCCGGAGGGGTTTGGGGCCTTCTCAAGCCCCGCCGCCACTGCCTCCGCGGCGGCGGCGGCTGGGTCAGAGAAGGCCCCAAACCCCTCCGGCGCATGGCGGCCCGGCCTACCCTCAGTGGGGGGGGGTGTGGGGGGGGGCGGCGGCAGATGAGGGTAGGCCGGGCCGCCCTGCGCAGGAGGGGTTTGGGGCCTTCTCAAGCCCCGCCACCACTGCCTGCGCCTTAGATCCAGCGGTGGCGGCGGGGCGAGAGTAGGCCACGCCGGTGCGATGGGGAGGGGAATGGAGGGGGCCCTAGCCGTGGGGGGGGAGAGAGGAGGGACTCACCTTCTTCCTCCTTCTAGGTCTGTCGGGAAATGGAGTTCTCTGACGTAAACAGAAGTGTCGCAAAGGCCTATTGCGTCACCTCTGTTTACGGCAGGGAATTCCATTTCCCGACAGACCTGGAAGGAGGAAGATGGTGAGTGCTGGTGTGCGGCGCGGGTGGGGTGGGGTAGCTTCGCTTCCTGGCCCCGCCACCGCTGGTGTAGATCCTGCGGCGCCGGCGGTGGGGCCAGGGTGGCCCCCCCAGGGTGGGGGGGTTCCCTGTATCTTTAATAGTTGCATAGAAAAGGGAATTTCAGCAGGTGTCATTTGTATGCATGTAGCACCTGCTGAAGTTCCCTCTTCATCACAACAGTTAAAGCTGCAGGAGCCTTGCCTCTTTTGTATCTGGTGAAGACGGCAGGGTTCCTGCAGCTTTAACTGTTGTGACAAAGAGGGAATTTCACCAGGTTCTCCATATATACAAATGACACCTCCTGAAATCCCCTTTTCTAGGCAACTGTTAAAAATGCAGGAGCCCTGTTTTCCTTTTCATGTGGCTAGGGAGGCCATATGCAAAAGAGTACAGGGCTCCTGTATTTTTAATAGTTGCATAGAAAAGGGAATTTCAGCAGGTGTCATTTGTATATATGGAGAACCTGGTGAAATTCCCTCTTCGTCACAACAGTTAAAGCTGCAGGAGCCTTGCCTCTTTTGTATCTGGTGAAGACGGCAGGGTTCCTGCAGCTTTAACTGTTGTGACAAAGAGGGAATTTCACCAGGTTCTCCATATATACAAATGACACCTCCTGAAATCCCCTTTTCTAGGCAACTGTTAAAAATGCAGGAGCCCTGTTTTCCTTTTCATGTGGCTAGGGAGGCCATATGCAAAAGAGTACAGGGCTCCTGTATCTTTAATAGTTGCATAGAAAAGGGAATTTCAGCAGGTGTCATTTGTATGCATGTAGCACCTGGTGAAATTCCCTCTTCGTCACAACAGTTAAAGCTGCAGGAGCCTTGCCTCTTTTGTATCTGGTGAAGACGGCAGGGTTCCTGCAGCTTTAACTGTTGTGACAAAGAGGGAATTTCACCAGGTTCTCCATATATACAAATGACACCTGCTGAAATTCCCTTTTCTAGGCAACTGTTAAAAATGCAGGAGCCCTGTTTTCCTTTCCATGTGGCTAGGGAGGCCATATGCAAAAGAGTACAGGGCTCCTGTATTTTTAATAGTTGCATAGAAAAGGGAATTTCAGCAGGTGTCATTTGTATATATGGAGAACCTGGTGAAATTCCCTCTTTGTCACAACAGTTAAAGCTGCAGGAGCCTTGCCTCTTTTGTATCTGGTGAAGACGGCACGGTTCCTGCAGCTTTAACTGTTGTGACAAAGAGGGAATTTCACCAGGTTCTCCATATATACAAATGACACCTGCTGAAATTCCCTTTTCTAGGCAACTGTTAAAAATGCAGGAGCCCTGTTTTCCTTTCCATGTGGCTAGGGAGGCCATATGCAAAAGAGTACAGGGCTCCTGTATTTTTAATAGTTGCATAGAAAAGGGAATTTCAGCAGGTGTCATTTGTATATATGGAGAACCTGGTGAAATTCCCTCTTCGTCACAACAGTTAAAGCTGCAGGAGCCTTGCCTCTTTTGTATCTGGTGAAGACGGCAGGGTTCCTGCAGCTTTAACTGTTGTGACAAAGAGGGAATTTCACCAGGTTCTCCATATATACAAATGACACCTCCTGAAATCCCCTTTTCTAGGCAACTGTTAAAAATGCAGGAGCCCTGTTTTCCTTTTCATGTGGCTAGGGAGGCCATATGCAAAAGAGTACAGGGCTCCTGTATCTTTAATAGTTGCATAGAAAAGGGAATTTCAGCAGGTGTCATTTGTATGCATGTAGCACCTGGTGAAATTCCCTCTTCGTCACAACAGTTAAAGCTGCAGGAGCCTTGCCTCTTTTGTATCTGGTGAAGACGGCAGGGTTCCTGCAGCTTTAACTGTTGTGACAAAGAGGGAATTTCACCAGGTTCTCCATATATACAAATGACACCTGCTGAAATTCCCTTTTCTAGGCAACTGTTAAAAATGCAGGAGCCCTGTTTTCCTTTCCATGTGGCTAGGGAGGCCATATGCAAAAGAGTACAGGGCTCCTGTATTTTTAATAGTTGCATAGAAAAGGGAATTTCAGCAGGTGTCATTTGTATATATGGAGAACCTGGTGAAATTCCCTCTTCGTCACAACAGTTAAAGCTGCAGGAGCCTTGCCTCTTTTGTATCTGGTGAAGACGGCACGGTTCCTGCAGCTTTAACTGTTGTGACAAAGAGGGAATTTCACCAGGTTCTCCATATATACAAATGACACCTGCTGAAATTCCCTTTTCTAGGCAACTGTTAAAAATGCAGGAGCCCTGTTTTCCTTTCCATGTGGCTAGGGAGGCCATATGCAAAAGAGTACAGGGCTCCTGTATTTTTAATAGTTGCATAGAAAAGGGAATTTCAGCAGGTGTCATTTGTATATATGGAGAACCTGGTGAAATTCCCTCTTCGTCACAACAGTTAAAGCTGCAGGAGCCTTGCCTCTTTTGTATCTGGTGAAGACGGCAGGGTTCCTGCAGCTTTAACTGTTGTGACAAAGAGGGAATTTCACCAGGTTCTCCATATATACAAATGACACCTCCTGAAATCCCCTTTTCTAGGCAACTGTTAAAAATGCAGGAGCCCTGTTTTCCTTTTCATGTGGCTAGGGAGGCCATATGCAAAAGAGTACAGGGCTCCTGTATTTTTAATAGTTGCATAGAAAAGGGAATTTCAGCAGGTGTCATTTGTATATATGGAGAACCTGGTGAAATTCCCTCTTCGTCACAACAGTTAAAGCTGCAGGAGCCTTGCCTCTTTTGTATCTGGTGAAGACGGCAGGGTTCCTGCAGCTTTAACTGTTGTGACAAAGAGGGAATTTCACCAGGTTCTCCATATATACAAATGACACCTCCTGAAATCCCCTTTTCTAGGCAACTGTTAAAAATGCAGGAGCCCTGTTTTCCTTTTCATGTGGCTAGGGAGGCCATATGCAAAAGAGTACAGGGCTCCTGTATCTTTAATAGTTGCATAGAAAAGGGAATTTCAGCAGGTGTCATTTGTATGCATGTAGCACCTGGTGAAATTCCCTCTTCGTCACAACAGTTAAAGCTGCAGGAGCCTTGCCTCTTTTGTATCTGGTGAAGACGGCAGGGTTCCTGCAGCTTTAACTGTTGTGACAAAGAGGGAATTTCACCAGGTTCTCCATATATACAAATGACACCTGCTGAAATTCCCTTTTCTAGGCAACTGTTAAAAATGCAGGAGCCCTGTTTTCCTTTCCATGTGGCTAGGGAGGCCATATGCAAAAGAGTACAGGGCTCCTGTATTTTTAATAGTTGCATAGAAAAGGGAATTTCAGCAGGTGTCATTTGTATATATGGAGAACCTGGTGAAATTCCCTCTTCGTCACAACAGTTAAAGCTGCAGGAGCCTTGCCTCTTTTGTATCTGGTGAAGACGGCAGGGTTCCTGCAGCTTTAACTGTTGTGACAAAGAGGGAATTTCACCAGGTTCTCCATATATACAAATGACACCTCCTGAAATCCCCTTTTCTAGGCAACTGTTAAAAATGCAGGAGCCCTGTTTTCCTTTTCATGTGGCTAGGGAGGCCATATGCAAAAGAGTACAGGGCTCCTGTATCTTTAATAGTTGCATAGAAAAGGGAATTTCAGCAGGTGTCATTTGTATGCATGTAGCACCTGGTGAAATTCCCTCTTCGTCACAACAGTTAAAGCTGCAGGAGCCTTGCCTCTTTTGTATCTGGTGAAGACGGCAGGGTTCCTGCAGCTTTAACTGTTGTGACAAAGAGGGAATTTCACCAGGTTCTCCATATATACAAATGACACCTCCTGAAATCCCCTTTTCTAGGCAACTGTTAAAAATGCAGGAGCCCTGTTTTCCTTTTCATGTGGCTAGGGAGGCCATATGCAAAAGAGTACAGGGCTCCTGTATTTTTAATAGTTGCATAGAAAAGGGAATTTCAGCAGGTGTCATTTGTATATATGGAGAACCTGGTGAAATTCCCTCTTCGTCACAACAGTTAAAGCTGCAGGAGCCTTGCCTCTTTTGTATCTGGTGAAGACGGCACGGTTCCTGCAGCTTTAACTGTTGTGACAAAGAGGGAATTTCACCAGGTTCTCCATATATACAAATGACACCTCCTGAAATCCCCTTTTCTAGGCAACTGTTAAAAATGCAGGAGCCCTGTTTTCCTTTTCATGTGGCTAGGGAGGCCATATGCAAAAGAGTACAGGGCTCCTGTATCTTTAATAGTTGCATAGAAAAGGGAATTTCAGCAGGTGTCATTTGTATGCATGTAGCACCTGGTGAAATTCCCTCTTCGTCACAACAGTTAAAGCTGCAGGAGCCTTGCCTCTTTTGTATCTGGTGAAGACGGCAGGGTTCCTGCAGCTTTAACTGTTGTGACAAAGAGGGAATTTCACCAGGTTCTCCATATATACAAATGACACCTGCTGAAATTCCCTTTTCTAGGCAACTGTTAAAAATGCAGGAGCCCTGTTTTCCTTTCCATGTGGCTAGGGAGGCCATATGCAAAAGAGTACAGGGCTCCTGTATTTTTAATAGTTGCATAGAAAAGGGAATTTCAGCAGGTGTCATTTGTATATATGGAGAACCTGGTGAAATTCCCTCTTCGTCACAACAGTTAAAGCTGCAGGAGCCTTGCCTCTTTTGTATCTGGTGAAGACGGCACGGTTCCTGCAGCTTTAACTGTTGTGACAAAGAGGGAATTTCACCAGGTTCTCCATATATACAAATGACACCTGCTGAAATTCCCTTTTCTAGGCAACTGTTAAAAATGCAGGAGCCCTGTTTTCCTTTCCATGTGGCTAGGGAGGCCATATGCAAAAGAGTACAGGGCTCCTGTATTTTTAATAGTTGCATAGAAAAGGGAATTTCAGCAGGTGTCATTTGTATATATGGAGAACCTGGTGAAATTCCCTCTTCGTCACAACAGTTAAAGCTGCAGGAGCCTTGCCTCTTTTGTATCTGGTGAAGACGGCAGGGTTCCTGCAGCTTTAACTGTTGTGACAAAGAGGGAATTTCACCAGGTTCTCCATATATACAAATGACACCTCCTGAAATCCCCTTTTCTAGGCAACTGTTAAAAATGCAGGAGCCCTGTTTTCCTTTTCATGTGGCTAGGGAGGCCATATGCAAAAGAGTACAGGGCTCCTGTATCTTTAATAGTTGCATAGAAAAGGGAATTTCAGCAGGTGTCATTTGTATGCATGTAGCACCTGGTGAAATTCCCTCTTCGTCACAACAGTTAAAGCTGCAGGAGCCTTGCCTCTTTTGTATCTGGTGAAGACGGCAGGGTTCCTGCAGCTTTAACTGTTGTGACAAAGAGGGAATTTCACCAGGTTCTCCATATATACAAATGACACCTGCTGAAATTCCCTTTTCTAGGCAACTGTTAAAAATGCAGGAGCCCTGTTTTCCTTTTCATGTGGCTAGGGAGGCCATATGCAAAAGAGTACAGGGCTCCTGTATTTTTAATAGTTGCATAGAAAAGGGAATTTCAGCAGGTGTCATTTGTATATATGGAGAACCTGGTGAAATTCCCTCTTCGTCACAACAGTTAAAGCTGCAGGAGCCTTGCCTCTTTTGTATCTGGTGAAGACGGCAGGGTTCCTGCAGCTTTAACTGTTGTGACAAAGAGGGAATTTCACCAGGTTCTCCATATATACAAATGACACCTCCTGAAATCCCCTTTTCTAGGCAACTGTTAAAAATGCAGGAGCCCTGTTTTCCTTTTCATGTGGCTAGGGAGGCCATATGCAAAAGAGTACAGGGCTCCTGTATCTTTAATAGTTGCATAGAAAAGGGAATTTCAGCAGGTGTCATTTGTATGCATGTAGCACCTGCTGAAGTTCCCTCTTCATCACAACAGTTAAAGCTGCAGGAGCCTTGCCTCTTTTGTATCTGGTGAAGACGGCAGGGTTCCTGCAGCTTTAACTGTTGTGACAAAGAGGGAATTTCACCAGGTTCTCCATATATACAAATGACACCTGCTGAAATTCCCTTTTCTAGGCAACTGTTAAAAATGCAGGAGCCCTGTTTTCCTTTTCATGTGGCTAGGGAGGCCATATGCAAAAGAGTACAGGGCTCCTGTATTTTTAATAGTTGCATAGAAAAGGGAATTTCAGCAGGTGTCACTTGTATGTATGCAGCACCTGGTGAAATTCTCTCTTCATCACAGCAATTAAAGTCACAGGAGCCTTGCCTCTTTTGTATCTGTTCAAGATGGCAGGGTTCCTGCAGCTTTAACTGTTGTGACGAAGAGGGAATTTCACCAGGTTCTCCATATATACAAATGGCACCTCCTGAAATCCCCTTTTCTAGGCAACTGTTAAAAATGCAGAAGCCCTGTTTTCCTTTTCATGTGGTTAGGGAGACCATATGCAAAAGAGTACAGGGCTCCTGTATCTTTAACAGTTGCATAGAAAAGGGAATTTCAGCAGAGGGGAACCTGGTGAAGTTCCCTCTTCATCACAACAGTTAAAGCTGCAGGAGCCTTGCCTCTTTTGTATCTGATGAAGACGGCAGGGTTCCTGCAGCTTTAACTGTTGTGACGAAGAGGGAATTTCACCAGGTTCTCCATATATACAAATGACACCTGCTGAAATTCCCTTTTCTATGCAACTGTTAAAGATACAGGAGCCCTGTTTTCCTTTTCATGTGGCTAGGGAGGCCATATGCAAAAGAGTACAGGGCTCCTGTATCTTTAACAGTTGCATAGAAAAGGGAATTTCAGCAGAGGGGAACCTGGTGAAGTTCCCTCTTCATCACACCAGTTAAAGGTGCAGGAGAAAAATATATTTTTTACTTAATTAACATTAAAGAATGCACAATGGTTGTGCATTCTTTAATGTTAATTAAGTAAAAAATATAATTTTTTTACAGTTATATTTATAAATATAAATTTCAGCAGATATCATTTGTATATATGGAGAACCTGGTGAAATTTCCTCTTCATCACAACAGTGAAAGCTGCAGGAGCCTTGCCCTCTTTTAAATGGAGTCACTCTAGTACAGCTCCTGCAGATTTCACTGATGTGATGAAGAGGGAATTTCACCAGGTGCTGTATGAATACAAGTGACACCTGCTGAAATTCCCTTTTCTATGCAACTGTAAAAGAGGCAGGAGCCCTGTACTCCTTTGCATATGGTCACAAGGTGGGGCTGGTGACTCCGACGTCAGTGGGTCTATGAATCCGTGGGTATATGCATAGAATTGTAGGATTTTATGTCTAACCTTGCATAGGATTGTAGGATTTATGTACCCATGGATTCACTGACATCGGAGTCACCAGCCCCCTGCCCGTGACCATATGAAAAGGAGCACAGGGCTCCTGTATCTTTAACAGTTGCATAGAAAAGGGAATTTCAGCAGGTGTCATTTGTATATATGGAGAACCTGGTGAAATCCCCTCTTCATCACAACAGTGCAAGCTGCAGAAGCCCTGACCTCTTTTGTATCTGATTACTCTAGTATAGCTCTTGCAGCGTGCACTGTTCTGATGAAAAGGGAATTTCACCAGGTGTCATTTGTATATATGGAGAACCTGGTGAAATCTCCTTTTCATCACAATAGTGAAAGCTGCAGGAACTATACTAGAGTAACCGCATTTAAAAGAGGGAAGGGCTCGTTATCCTTTATAAAAAGCCATGAAATTCAATGAACAAAAAACCTACGGTTTATAAAACAACGTTAAGGCCCTACACTTTTCCACCAAGCACCAAAAAGCGGGGAAATTGGGAGTTAAGGCTCGCCAGCCTTAACGCCACATCCTCCCTAAGGAGGCAGAAAGTACCAGTGAAATTCTCATTCTGCCAAAGCAGATAAACCATGAGGACAGGATGGAGAATAGGATATGCAGAGGTGACTGTGGGGTTGTGGAAAACTGATGACGAACAACTTAGAGCCACCTACTTCTTTTTTTGTTTAGAGCAGCCCTTCCCCAACCTGGTGCCCTCCAAAGGTGTTGGACTGTGACGACGGAGCAGGTAAGAAACCCCACCCCCTCCTGCCTGGCTCTGCTGCCAGGTAAGCCCCAACCCACTTATGTGTTCCATTGTCACTGGGCCTGGACTTGAACTGAGCACCCTGGTCCATCCAGAACCTCAATTCAAGCCTGGGCCTGGGGACGATGGAGCAGGTAAGCAACCCCCTCCTGCCTGGCCCCTTACCTAGACCCACTGCCACTGCTGTGCAAACTGCAGCAACGGCTCCAGGCAAGCCCCCACCCCAGCCCACCCCACTTACCTGCTCCGTTGTCGCTGGGCCCCGGCTTGAATCGAGTGCCCTGGTCCACCCGGAAGCAAGTCCGCACCTGCAGCCTTGCTTCTGGGTGGACTCAGGGGCTCGATTCAAGCATGGGTCAAGCCATGACGGAGAAGGTAAGTGGTGGGGTGCAGGGGGGGCTTGCCTGGAGCTGCCACCGCAACAGTTTGTGCAGTGGCAGCTCCAGGTAAGGGGCCAGGCAGAAGGGGGGTTGGCTGGAGCTGCTGCACTTTGTGCAGCGGTAGCAGCAGGTCCAGGTAAGGGGCCAGGTGTGTGTGTGGGGGTTCTTACCTGCTCCGTCGTCACCTGGCCCAGGCTTGAATTGAGCCCCTGGGTCCACCCAGAAGCAAGGCTGCAAGTGTGGCCTTGCTTCTGGGTGCACCAGGGCGTTCTGTTCAAGGCCGGGCCCAACGACGACAGAGCAGGTAAGCGGGGTGAGGTGGGGGGGGCTTGCCTGGAGGCGCCCCCTACGTTCCCCATCCTGATGTCCCAGCATTCCTGACCATGGGACATACTGACTTGCAATGATCGATCGTTGCAGTCCAACACCTTTGGAGGGCACCAGGTTGGGGAAGGGCTGCTCTAAACAAAAAAAGAAGTAGGTGGCTCTAAGTTGTTCGTCATCAGTTTTCCACAACCCCACAGTCACCTCTGCATATCCTATTCTCCATCCTGTCCTCATGGTTTATCTGCTTTGGCAGAATGAGAATTTCACTGGTACTTTCTGCCTCCTTAGGGAGGATGTGGCGTTAAGGCTGGCGAGCCTTAACTCCCAATTTCCCCGCTTTTTGGTGCTTGGTGGAAAAGTGTAGGGCCTTAACGTTGTTTTATAAACCGTAGGTTTTTTGTTCATTGAATATGTACATATCTGTTCCAGAGTGACAGGGATTGCATTCAAATGTTAAACTTCCTATAGATTAAACAGAATATTCTAATAAAAAAAAATTCACGTCTTTGTTTTAAAAGGTGGCTAAAGGAACTGCAGAGTGGCTTACATAATTTGACACAATCATCTGAAAGAAAGGGAAAAAAGCCTCAAGTCTTCTGATTTAACCATTTATAAATTGCATCTATTAAAATCCTTTAAACAGCTTTTTATTAGTAGCACTATAAACTCTGTATTGCCATAAACAATGCATTGCTGCAGCAATCCAATGACAGATTAAAGTAATTAATTCCTGACAGTTTCATGTTAATAGTTGTCTATAAACACTCCGTGCTATTTTCATTTTTTACAGGCAGAATATAAAAGATGGCTAGGCACAAAACAGGCAGTCAGTAGCTTAAACAATGCTAGGGTAAGCTATGTATCACAATAAGATACACATCAAGGTAATTCTGATGCTACACTGCTAAAAAAATTCAATTCAGAAATCAGTAAAGGATTTAGGAACAAGCCATGACTTAGGGCCTCATTTATTGAGGGGCCTCTAAATATGCTGGAGATAATTAAGAAGAAATCACTTCGGCTTAAATTTAATGGGAAGTCTGAATGTATGACTTACAACAGTATTGCTTTATATAGAGAAAGCTTGGCAGCACAGCATATAGTGGGGGCAATATGTGCAAACTACAGCCAGCTTAAAAGAAGTTCAAATCAACTTTATTTGTGCTTTTATTCAAAGAAGGCTATCTGATACTAAAAGCACCTTCTAACACTGGGTGGTACCCATCCATTACCCTTTCTCTTATAATGTAATTCACTTTTTCCTTTTTTATTTTTCTAGTATGGGGCCTATAAATATTGACATAGCTTAAGGCCTCAGCATGTCTTAATACAGCCCTGCCAGAAATCATAAAGTTGGGGTAAATTGTGTCATTCCTTTTCATCCACTAGAAAGAAAGAGAAGTTCAGGGAGAAGGAATTGTGCAATCAACATCTCCCATTTGGCTTAAAGCCAGATCATGGGAAGAAACCATCTTGAAGTGGCTCTTGATCTCCCATCTGATACATTTACATTAGCCAGATTAAGTAACCAAGCCCCAAGTTCTAGCATACATCTAGAACCCATCAAACAGCAACATAGTGAGCTCCATGGGTCCAAGCAATCCTGAACAGATGTGAGCCAAACTCCTTATTCACACTATAGCATCACTGGAAAGACCAATAGGGAGCCCTCAAACCTTCCCTCAGCAACTCCAGACATTTCATTGCTTGAATCGCTGACTACCTTTTTGACTGCCTGCTGTTTTTGAATTTGCAACTGACCAGGGATGCCACACTAGTAATAACCTTCTCTGATGGTTGACTTTGTTGTGATGTCACAGCTGTAATATTGGAAATCTACACTTATTCCTAAATGTAGTTGTGTGAGAGGGAGTAGGAGGAGAAACTGTAGATTATTAGGTAGTCAAAGGAAGTTTCCTAACATTTCAAAGCTCCAACAAAGAACAGTGACCTAAGAAGAACAAATTTCCACCTCTTTTTGCTATAATTACAATCACATAATGCAGCCTTAATTCAGCCCTAAGGAGATCATAATCATCTTTGATTGAAAAGCATGAAATAATTTGAGTGAAAATGACAACTACGAATATGTGGTTTACTCAAACAACCTTTCCGAAGTAATAAGAGCAAAACCACAGAAGTAAAGGAGGAAAGACTGCTAAAAAATTAGAATTTTACAAACACACATTTGATGCCATTAGTTTTGGACCAAGACAAGTTGCACTGATTTAGGAAAAGGCAGGTTTTGGTGACAGGCTTCCTTAGATGAAAATCAAGTTTGGGGATTTGGAAATACTTTTCTATTCACAAAACCTGACTGTAGGAATCAAACGTTTGGGCCCACACTCAGCATTCAAAATTGAGAAAACTGGAAAGGTAGAAATTCGCTATCCTCTCTCTCTCTCTCTCTCTCTCTCTCTCTCTCTCTCTCTCTTTTATCTTTTTTAATTTTTGCAAATGCTTTCTCTGCCACTCACATTTATGATTTGGAATTTATTGTTTTGTTTCATTTGACATTTTTTTGAACACTAATCACAATGAACGTTGACATCCCCATTGTGAACTAAGGTTTAAACTCATAGCTAAATTAAATCAGAATCAAAATCTGTAGCACAGATGCAAGAATGCTGAGTTTCAGGGCCCTGTCTAAGAAATCTATTAGTGTTTATGATGGAAGGTCTGATTTATGAACGTAGCTGCATCTGTCTGTGGTTTTCTTTTATACAGATGCTTGTCATTTGCCATTTTTTATTGTGATGGAAATGTCTGAAAACCTGTTGTTTTCTTACAGGGAGTATTCTATTTTTAGCTTGATGATGGGTAGAATTTATTGGAATCCTTCTGTCCATAAGATAAAACTACCATGAAAATAATGGAGCTGTCTAGAAGGTTTATTAACTTGATGGTTGTGTAACATCTCTTCTAGATTCATCATAAAAGCCTCATGCATTCTGCTACAGCTTGGCTGTTTGTGCCATTTCTAAGGTTTCTGAAGAATATTTTGATGTGAATACATTGTTCTAAATGACGTCTGAAATTGTATATGAGATTATAACTTTTTTAAAAAATAGTTATTTAAACATCTGAGGACCTGGAATGCATGTTGAGAAAGTGAATGAGTATGAGATATAATGTAGTCATGTGTGATATATTCCTGAATAAGTTAGATAGTCTTACTGAATCTGAAACCTTTTTGATTTCTTTCAGAATCTCTCAGATACTGTGAATTAGAAGGAACCCTGAAATTGGCTTCAAATTTCATTTCAAATTTCAGTGCAATTCTAAAACCTATGAACAGCTTGCCATTTCACAGAGAGAAAGTGACTGTGTTTGTGTGGAAACAAGTTCACTTTTTTAAAAACTCGTTTTATACAGTAGTGCAATTGTTCAAATTATAAGGCCATGATCATGATCACCACAATTTATAACTACTTAACAAAGTAATGTTTATATATTATTCAGAGCTGTATTATTCCAGTACTTTAAGATTGAAACTCCCCCTTTTTTATATAAACAAGTACTCAACTTGTCTTCCTTCCCTGATACATACAACATTCATCACTTTAATATATATATAATTGTAAGTAAAATTCGAAGTAACCAGTCCAGTATAAATTGTGAGATTGTATTTTCCTCCCAGTCCTTAGGAAATTATCATTTTTCTGGCATTAAGAGATGGGCACCAGATCTTCTCCTTCTGACATTCCGAGAATGATCAAAGAAGAATATGCTTTTACTGATTGTACAAGAAGTAAGCAAGGATGATTCAGAGTTTGCCCAACAGCCATTTGATGTGGTTCTTAATTCATATTGATTTGTCCTTTAAAAAAGCCCTTTGCTGCTTCAGAATTAGGGATGTACAAGAATTTCAGTTCAGTTCACAAAACTGTCAAAATGCCTTGTTTGCTAGGGTGACCATATGGAAATGAGGACAGGGCTCCTGTATCTTTAACAGTTGCATTGAAAAGGGAATTTCAGCAGGTGTCATTTGTATGCAGGAGCCCTGCCCTCTTTTGTAGAGGGACCAGATACAAAGGAGGGCATTGCTCCTGCAGCTTTATTATTGCATTTACAATCCTGCCTTCTTTAAGGCAGTGTACATAATTTAATTGTTGTGATGAAGAAGGAATTTCACCAGGTGCTGCATGCATACAAATGACACTTGCTGAAATTTCCTTTACAATAGAACTGTTAAAGATGCAGGAGCCCTGTCCTCCTTTTCATATGGTCACTCTATAATGTTTGTAACCATGAACCCAAATGCAAGCAGGAGCACAGAAAATGTTCACATCACAAATGCCCCAACCTGCATTCATGTTTACAAAATGGGCACTTGAAAACTGCACAACTTTCTCAAAATGTACAACTTTCTCAAAATGCACAACTTTTCCCATCCAAATGAAAAATGCCGTGCAAACAAGAACTGCAGCAAGCTGAACTGAGCTTTGGAGTAAACTTTGAAGGATTTCAATGTGCTCAAGCATGCCTGGTTCTCCCATTATTATGTATGCATTGCAGGGGATCCTAAGGAACATTCTAAAGTAAATAATATTGTGTGGGTTGCTAAATAACCTTGTGGTCCTTTCCTAAATGAAGGTGCTTTAACATTCTCATCATCCTTTCATGGCTGCACTTTGCAGAAGACTGGCAATTTGCCGGATAACTAGTCCATCATCAAGGTAACTAGGTCCTTCTCATCAAGGAACTCTTTATAATCTTTCAATCTGCGTGGACTCCTCAGAACAGCTTGAAAACCATTGTTCTAGGACCAAGGAAATGGTATGCTTTTATAGTTGAGAAAGAAACCTTTTATCTTTGCATTTCCTTCCCAGACAATATGAGAGAGGGAAATTCAGTATTGTGTTCTCTAATCTGCTGAAAGCTCTATTAATTCCCATATCCTGTTCTATCTCTTTTGTACATTTGTGTGTGTGTGTGTGCTTGTATGTGTGCATGGAAATTATGGCCAGCAGTCAAATGTGATAAGGGTAAATAATGCTGCATTCTCTGACAGGCTGATTGTCTCCAAAAAATGAACAACTATTAAATCTGTTATGATGAAATTTCATCTAGGACAAAATGCTCTCCTAATACAATAATTTCCAAGCAATAGTTCTTCCATCTGGTAAATGGAATTCATAGGCTTTGGATTCAAACTGTTTTAATGAAAGAGCAATTGTCTAGGAAAATGCACTCATAAAAAGTTCCATTTTCTCTGAAGCTAGGCTAGTTGAAATTTTGCACTTGAACAGAATCCTCTTATCTGAAATTAGTTCATTGATTTGCATACATACCGACCCCAGATGGAAAGGAGATTTTAAAGTGAAAACACCATCTGCATTTATCTTTAATGACAAGCTATAGAGTTGCCTGAGAATCTCATTTTCAATAACTACTTTGCAAAATGGTTTACAAGTCATCATAATCATTACTTTTGAACCGACAAAGCTAATATTGGAAAAGCCAACTGCAATTCGGTCTGATCAAAAATGGAGGCGTGCTCGGTCCTTTGTAATTAATGATCTGATAAAAGAAAAAAAAATCTCCCTCATTGTCTTTGGCATGCAGGCATTGGTGATCATCTCGACATACTCACAACATGCATGTAGCTTTTGTGCTGAACAGATTGTTGGAAGAAGAAATGATTTGAAATTGCTGTCATCTGCAGGGGCAACTTGAACTATACGTGCAATCAAAAAACTGCAACAGGGCAATATAATGAGACAATGAGCATTTAGGGCTCCCATTAAACTCAATGGGAGGTGAGTTTTTCAAGTCTTTTAAATAAGTACTGAGATAGAACTAGCCCAGCCTTTCCATTAGCAAGAAGGAAAGAAACTGAGCATATGCAACAGCCATAGAACTCCACTTTGTCTCCCTCTCTGGCAACCAACAACACACACACAAGGGGGCTGCATTGCAGATTTTGATACAAGACCCACAGAGGCCTTAGCTAGACCTTCCTGTTAGTTCGCAACGGAGGGTGAAGATCTCGCAATGGTTTTATCGCAAGATTCCCCTCTCTGTTTACATGCAGCATGCGACGACCTCAGAGGGTGAAGCCTCGTGCTTGCCATTTTTATTTTTAAAGGGATAGCAGCACACAAATGCTCGTGCACAAAAGATAGGTGTGGTGTTTTGTTTTTTAAAAAAAATACTTTCCCCGCTCCCCCACCCCTGATGGGTGCAGTGCTCCTGAGGAGCTCTGCACCCCCTATGTGGGTCCCGGCTCCTTGCGAGGAACCATGAGGAGCCAGGACAAACTACGGCATCCGCCACATGTTCCGCAGTCTCGGGCTCAGCCCAAGTCCATAGAAAAAATGGGCCTAAAGGGGAGGGCAAGATCCCGGGGCAAGGGTGGGATCATCGCTCCCTGAGCCCAGGATCCCCTGTGCGTCATGTGAATGCACAGGGACAATCCCGGGGATCGCCCTGGGATTTTGCCCTGTCTAGCTATGGCCAGAGAGAAGTCATCCCAGGGCTTTCCTCTGAAGTTCCGATTTTAAAAAGTCAAGGACTTCCCCTGACTTCTTTCACTTGGAGCAAGGCAACGACGTCATCTGCCGTCTGTCGCCATCCTCCAGCTTTGCTTCAGAGGTGAGTCCTGGTCCGGTACTGAATAACTGAAGCCTTTAGACTACACCCAGGTCTTGCTGGAGCCAGTTGCTCACTAGGAGCTTTTTTGGGTGCTGCTTTATCTAGCCTGTCTTACTTTGAGCCCCATGGTCTCCTGCCCAGGTCAGAACATGAGAGAACCCAGGAAGGGATAAAGGACTAGATCCATCAGAAACACCACAGTCAATTTGAAATTCAGCCTTAGATTTGCCAAGTAGCACTACGAAGCCTATGCCACTGTCCTATGCACACTTACCTGGGAGTAAGTCCCATTGGATTCGACGTGGCTTACTTCTGAGTGGACATGTATAGATCTGACAGGAGCTGTGCAGCTGAATCCCAAACAATGCTGTAAAATAGCCATCCCTTAGCCTGGTGCTCTCCAGGTCGTTTGGATTGCCACCACTCCAACCATTGATCAAGTTGGCTAGGGCTGATGGGAGTTGTAATCCAAAAAACCTGGAGGGCACCGGCTTAGGGAAGGCTTTAAAAGTTTACTAACTTGTGCTGTCATTTCAAACAGTTTTCCCTATTCAATGAAAATGTAAGTGGTACCCCTGGAAAAAGTAGATATATCATTGTTCATGGCTCCAAAGTTGAACTCTTTGTCTCTCAGGGTATGGTGGCTGTCATTTCTATAAAAGATTTAAACAGCTCTCTTGTGGCATCAGTGCAGAATGACCTTCAAATGAATTATAGCTTCCCAGTCACCACAGGGCCATCTATTATCCCAAATGTGTTAAATGGGCTCTTAATACAGTTATACTTTAACTTTTTTCCCTTTCTTTTTTTAAGCTTCATTTTGTAATTATGATAAAGAAATCAGCGGGGTTTTGACATTTTAGCAGGATGCTGAAGAGAACGCATTTGATTAAAATGAATGATTTTCTATCATCAGGAGTAAGTCAAAGGTTGTTGCCTCCAAACTCAGTGGGCAAATAAAGGAGTATCTTGGTATATTTGGGTTCCCCTCCCTCACTGCACCAGCACTGGAAACAAAGATACAAAAAGATACACAATAAGATATGCTAAGTGAGCTACAGCAAATCAGTTGTCCTATTCAGGCATTTTGAGACTGCATCGATGGAGAGGCTGCAGTGATGCACATATTGTGCAGGAGAGTTTGAAGAGGAATTTTAAGTGCATTCAGCTGAACACAGTGAAAGTCCTCCCCATGACTGAGGACTATGTGTGAATATGCTGAACGTTCTTAGGCCACTTTAGATCTTCCTAGGGATAATGTGAGAGTCAGAAACACTCAAGTTTGTTGAGACCCAAGGCTCTGTCTGCCACATTCCCATTCCCATTTGCGGGGTTCCCCACCCCATCCCTGCTGCCCCATTCAAATGGAGAAAGTTCACACTTGGTTGTATATCCCCCCCCCCAATTGACTAATGCATGAGAATGTGAATTCCCTCTGCCAAATGCACATTCTTAAAGTTCTCTGAAGTGCACATTTTATAAATGAGCATCTGCAAGCTTTGCCCACACTATGGGTTCACGATTGGGGCTGCAAACCACGAAACGTGACACTGATGCCAGAGAAACAGCAACAAACAAGGAAACATGTAGGAAAGTATTATGAAGGGCAGGAGTGCACGATTTCAGTCTCAATGCCCACAAGTGATGCTGGTTGGAATGGACACACACACACACACACACACACACACACACACACACACACACACCATCTACAAAATCAATCCAATTCTCTCAGACATAGATTTATTTATAAATATTTATTTATTTATTTATTTATTTATTATATCTGTATTATGATTCTTTCCTCCAAGGCACCCAAGGCTGCATACATAATCCTCCTCCTCTTCATTTTATCCTTATAACAAGCCTGTAAGATAGGCCTGGCTGAGAGACTATGGCTTTAGCTAGACCTAAGGATTATCCCAGGCAAATGGAGGGGTCGTCCCTGCCTGCTCCTGGGATCCCCTGTGTGTCATTTGGATGCACAGGGATAATCTCTGGGCAATCCTGGTATATAGGCCTGGTCTAGGCCTGTGACTGGCCCAAAGTCACCCAGTAAGCTTCCATTGCCGAGTGGAGACTAGAACACGGATCTCCCGACTCTCAATCCTACACTCTAGTCACTACACCACACTGGCTCTCAGTCATGCCTTGATTTCCAGTGTGAGGCACAAAGATTTCTGACTCAAGATTTGGATCTGGCCCTGAGCTAACTTGGGTGGCCTCCAAACTGGCCTAAGAAAAAATGGGCTGTTTCCCAAATCACCGAATCACCATCTGAACCAAACCTTCCACTCAGTACACACTTAAAATATAGTGTTTCACCCTAAGTTTTTCAGTGCAATCATATACATGTTTACTCAGAAGTAAGCCCTATTGAGTTCAAAGGGGCATACTCAGGTGAGTGAGTAAAATACTTCAGACTTAGAAATCTAAGACCTGAGATGACTTCCTAGCAACTGGTTGGGAAAGTTAAGTTAAATGTTTCAAATACTATTTCAGCATGTGTGAACAGAACATTTTCTTTCTTTTATCACCGTCCTTTATTTTAGATCTTTCATTTTATAGCAAAGTAACCTTTCTCACAGGCATCCTGTTGAGCTCAAAACTAGATGGATCCTTGGTCTTATCCAGCATGGTGCTTCTTATGTTCAGTCACCATTTCTCTTGTAGCACTCAGTATTCAATAGGAATTGTCAGCTAATACAACTCTAGTCAGCATTTGACATTATCGAATATGTAGCTGGTGGCAATTGGGAGTTTCTGACAACTGACATGCAGATGATGGCAGTATATGACAAACATGAGCAATGGATATTAGAATAAGAAAACTTGTAAAACTCAAGCTCATAAATGAGCTCTTTAGGGAGGTTCACTCGGCACCTACATTGTACTCCTTTCAGCGCCAGGTGAAAACCTTTTTCATTTTCCCAGTATTTTAGCATCCTAGTCTTAGCTCTGCTATTTTAAATCTGTATTTTAAATCTCTGTATTGCTGCTAGGTTTTATTCTGGTTGTATTTTTATATTGTGGTTTTATGCTTCATAGTGTATGCTGTACCATATGGTTTTAATTTTTGTGAATCACCCAGAGAGCTTCGGCTATAGGGCAGTATTGAAATGAAATAAATAAATATTCTCTGATTTTCACCTTGCAGTTTTTCCCAACTCATGTCCGTATCACATTTCGGTTTGTGAATTTTGGTGTCCATTTCCCCACAGGCACACCTTTGTTGTGCACATTTTTCAAAAGTACTGTATGCACTATTTTCATACATGCTTTTCAGATGTGCACATTACTGAACATAGCTTTCTTTTGTCTGTGGACAGCATTGCATGCTTGAAAATGTGGACTTCAACCACAGATTGCATTTGAGTCTGTTTTCAAGTTTGGGAGGTGTGAGCTGGATAAATTCTGTTATGAAATCAACTAAAACACATTCGTTGTATATCCCTAATGATTATTTGACATTCTCTGATATTTAACATGCAGTAGCAGACTCTGTATATGAAATTGCATAGTTTTTGGCATAGATCAGGATGTTTACTGTAAGTAAATTTTCTCACAAGTAATTACCCTTGTCTATTGTTTCCAAAGGTAAGCTTGTTAGATGGAGAGGTAATCTCACTCCTGTGATTTAGAAATAGTGCAAGAACATTGCAAGTGAAGTGTGTATTACTGTAACGAGTGTCTCAAATGCTCAATGTTAAAAAGGAGCACGTGGAACCCTAATGACACTCCCTGCCTGAGAGGTAGATTTACCCTTGCAGTTCTCAGTACATATTCTGGGGGAAAGAGCTGGTATAGAATGCAGATGCACCCTTAGAGATTTTGGCTGCAAAATCTGTTTACAGTTAGGCTGCATAAATCCCATTGAAGACAGTGTGATTTAAGGAGTCTAACATTTGAGTCAGGACTATAGCCTTAGAACACAAACATCACATTGTGTATGCTATTGCTCCTTACGAAGCACCAGTTGAGGTTGTAAAGAGGCCCTGGGATGAAGCTTGTTATTCTTTGGTAAATGCTTAACTTTTCAGCTTGAACTCTTGACTACAAAAAATATGTGGCATACAGAAGTATGTGTGTGTGTGTGTGTGTGTGTATGCACATAATTCACAAAGCTTGAGCAGGCAATTCTTTGGAGGGCTTTCAGCTAACAGCAAGTGGAAGAGCCTGTTGTCATTCTGGATTAACAAGGAAAGTCAGTGGACTGTTACATCATTGAGACAAAATCTTCTTTCTTTGGAAGACATCTTTGAAAGTTTCGTGAAGCAACTATTTGTATTAGAGCTGTGCACAAGTGACCTCTCAAAATTCTCCACTCTATTTGGGGGTAGAGAAATGGGGGGGATTTCACCAAATTTCTCCAGGGGGAGGAGAAATTCTCCAGCAATTTCTCTTAGGTAGGTATTACCATTGGCAAGCGTTGTAGAACAGCTACTCCCCCACCAAGAGTTAAGTTTTGTTTGTTTATTTATTTGTTTTTGCACTGCCACTACAAATGGCAACAACATCTACTATGTTGGCAGCCTTGCCCCCATTTTGCATCCTCCACAATGCCCCATATATATACCTACAATCACTCCAGGGTATTGAGGGGAGGAAATACAGCCACCAGAAAAAGAAAAAGAAAAAACGGTGAAGAAAATGTGGAAACAATTTTGAAAATTGTCCTGTAATTTCTCGGAGGTAAGAAAAGAAAACCTCAGGGATTTCCTGAAAGTTCTCTTTCCCTGTGAAAGGGGCTTCCATTTTTCTGCCTCATTCTCAGGGCATTTTATAATTTATCTTGAATGTGTTGGTGGTGTTTTTGACCTTAACTAATCACTATAAGGTGGCTGAGGGAACTGTCCATATTTTTCTTTCTATTACTCATCTCACTATTGCTCTACAGTCTCTCAGGCTGCCTCCAATTCCTGATTCGAAAAGGCGCTATGGGAGGAATAAGAACATGATGTCTTTCCCTAGGTGGGAAGTGCAGGATTCTCCTAGATTTGTCCTATCCTGGGTGGCTGGGGGAATTTTCTGTAATTTCCTATAATGTCCTGGAATGGCGTACTTTCCCCTTTAAGGCCAACATTAGCATGGCAGAGGGGAATGGCACACTTTCTGGAGATGCATCTTTCCCCCTGTCCCACTGCTCCAATCAGGACTTTAAAGGGGAAAGTGTGTCATTCCAGATATCATTAAAAAAGGCCCCAATTGGATGGGTACACATTTGTGCTGTGCCAAAAAAATGTCCCATGAGAATTCCAACCATTTTCATTCAATTTGATGGGAAAGAAATTGCTTTTGAAAAGAAATTCAAAGGAGAAGAAATTTCAGAGAAATTCTGAGGAGTTTAAGAGTTCTTGTGCTTAGCTTACTTATCAGTTGATGGAGGAGCGTGTGGGAGTGTCCTGCCTTTCATTGTACAATCATCTCTTTGACAGCATATAGCCTTCTTGGTAGAGTGACCATGGCCCTTTCTACACCATACAGGTGTAGAGGGAGGGGGGCGATGCTAGATTTACCTCCTGCTGGGATCATCCCCCAATGGCCAGTATGACATCCGGGATGGAAGGAGGGACGTTGCATGAGTGGAGGCGGCCATTTTTTTAAAAGGTACAGGAGCTGGAGTGCACTTGCAGGAAAGTGGGTGAGATCATGGGAACCCCAGATATCCAGATTGGGACCCTGGAGAACTCACTCTGGTGCAAGGCTTGAGGCTCTACACTTCTAGGGTGACCATATGAAAAGGAGGACAAGGCTCCTGCATCTTTAACAGTTGTGTAGAAGAGAATTCCAGTAGGTCTCATTTGTATGCACATCACATCTGGTGAAATTCTCTCTTCATCACAACAGTTAAAGCTGCAGGAGCCCTGCCCTCTTTTCATATGGTCACCATATAGCACCTCAGGCATAGAGATTAATCACAATTTCATTGGAACTGTGCTACTGGCTGACTTGAGTTGCAAATGGCAATGAATTGGAGAGTACAAAATGTATAGGGAACAAAATGGCTTGCAGACCCTGCACACCTTTGGAGCCAACCTGCTGAAATGTTTCAATGGGAGAAATCCCCGTTCCTCTACCAGGAAAATGTGGAGAGCACACCACAGGTTTTTCATCACTGTAAGAAGTGTCACACTCTTGAAATGCCTACCAGGGGGGCTACATCAACACATTTTCTTAGTTAAAACATTCCAGCAAAGAGCTAAATTGATGAAATTGCAGGAATTGTGTAGAAGTTGCAAACATTAGGAGAATGTTTTCTCCCCTGAGCTTGAAATCAATTTTTCCCCTCCTCATACAGAGTTAGCAAAGAACCATTTATACTGAAACCTCCAGTGAAGGCCTTTAATTTGATTTTCAGTGCTGCCACATGAAGCCTGTGTGTGTGTGCACGTGCACGCACGCACACACACACACACTCTCTCTGCAAGCAGGCCAGCTGTACCAGTTAGATGCAGACCCTTTGAGCTCTGAATGGCTTTCAGATTAACTATAATTTCAAATGAATCAGTTTTCTCAGTATGAACAATAGGCATGAGGGAGAGAGAGAGAGAAGAAGAAGAAGGAGGACGTGAGAAAGAAATGTGCACTGACCCCCAGATTCAGTTTGACTCAGGCCCCAATTCAGTGCTTTGGAAAATGGCCCAATTCTGCTTGGACTGATTCACAGGTCATCTGCTTTAACTCAGGAACTGAATCAAACAGAAATTAAAAGCTTTTGTGTCTCCCATTGACTATCGTTGGAAATAAAAACAGTTATAACTTCTTCTTTTCTCCTTCTTGGTCAGAATAGATTATGGGCTCCATCACAACAATGATTTATCACAAATTCCTCATGCCTGGTATGCAGTTTTGCAGCCCAGTACTGACATGACGTCGTCCATGTACTGCACTCATTTTGGCTCTTATCCTCCATGTTTCATTTCTTTTTGGAGTGCAGAAAATCTGGATTATTTTCCCTCCCGGCAAAAGAAATGCTCTCCTCCCTTCTGTGTATTTCTATGGTTGTGTTCTATCGACCATCCTGTTCTTAGTTGGGGGAGTGGGTGTCTAAGGGCAGTCTGGCTAACAAAAGAGGAGGGTAGTGTGATTCTCCACTCAACCATGAAAGGGGAGGGAGAGAGGTCCCATTTAACTCTATGTTCTTACTCCTGAGTAGGCATAACCAGAGGTATGTTTTCACCTTAAAAGAAATGTGGAAATTTTATTTATTTGTGGAATTTATATCCCGCCTTTTTTTCTCCAAGGAACCCAAGGCGACGTAATCCTCCTCCTCCTCCTCCTCCTCTCCGTTTTATCCTCGCAACAACAACCCTGTGAGGTAGTCTGGCCTGAGAGTCTGTGACTGGCCCAAAGTCATCCAGTGGGTTTCCATGGCCAAGTGGGGACTAGAACCCAGGATCTCCTGACTCCCAGTCCAACACCTTAGCAACTACACCACACTGGCTCTCCTTGCACCCTCCTTACCCACAGCTCCCTCATTTTAAAAGAAAAAGAGATTAAAATTGGCACAGTGATAGCTCTTAAGTAGAGTTTTTAGCTGTTAGGAAGGCAGCCACAAGCAGTATCTTCTTTTAAGTGTTTTATTAGGCAATTCCCATTAACTGGCTAATAAATCTCTTAGCCAGCACAACAATGAGATAACCGAGTAGCAGGGTCAGGTTTCAGAGTCTCGGTGTGTGAGAGCTCAGGTCAGCAGCATCTGGAACAGGAGCTTAGCAAGGGTTGTCAGGTCCGAGTCCAAGATAATCAACTGGATCAGAAGCCAGGAAGTGTGGTCAGCCGGTCCGGGGTCACAGGGAGGCAGGAGCAGGATGGAGAAGCAATGTCAGTACAGTCCGAAGTCGAGGGCAGGAGAGAGACGGAGAAGCGATGTAAATCAGGCCAAGGTTGAGAGCTGGAGCCACACGGAAGGAGCAAGGTCCGGTGACGCAGGGTCAGAGCACGGCACAGGCTGGCTACTAGAAATTATCCCAGGTGTCTGCCAGGAAGCGCAAGGCATCCCACTTCCTCCTTTTCTAATCCAGGCAGATGACCTCCGCCCTCTCCCCCAGCTGTGCCTTATCACATCAGCCTGCTATTTAAGCATCGCATTCCTCTCCTGCCGATTGTACACGCGCACACTCCTTCTGACTGACTGCAACTGTACCGCTCACTTGTGCTGTCAGCGTTCCCGAGGACAGGGGTCTACCTCCACCTCCCTAGGAACTTCAGGTAAGGCCAGGTCCTGGTCAACCTGTGCCTCTGGCACCTCCTCTGTTCTGGGATCTTCCTCCCTCTGCGAGCCCATCTCTGGCTGGACTGTGGGAGCAGACACTCCCTCTCCTGCAGGAGTGCTTTCCTCCTCATCCTCATCTGAGGAGGCCTCCTCGAGTACATTCCTAACATTAGCACACCAAGAATGAATGGGATTGGTCTATCCCTTGATTTTTTGGGAATTTTTTTAATCCTCCCCTTAAACCCTTTTCCTGGTAGTCCACAACTGCGAAGGATCGATCCTTTGATCATGCTAAGCTGTGCATTTCCAAGTTTATAAAATAGAGATATGCTGTTTCCCTTACTCAAGAGTAAATCCCATTGATTTTAACTGCATTTACATCTAATTCATACTAAAATGCCATGCATGCGTACCGTTGAAAAAACCCCATTTTAGTAAGTCTGTCTCTGTTCAGTGGGGTTTACTCAAAGGTAAGCATGCATGACATTTTAGTATGAATTGGATGTAAATGCAGTTGAAATCAATGGGATTTACACAACCCTGGAACCCTCTACAGTTCATGCTCCAAAGCCTCCAGGCAGGGTGAGGGGAACGGACGTAGCCTAGGCAACAGGGAATAACCACGAAAGTACATAGGAGAGAGACAGAGTTTTCCTGAAGTGAGTTCAGTAACAAGAGAAGCAACTTCCTAGGAAAAAGCAGTGCAAGAACAGGAGTGTCCCATGTCGATTACTAGGGAGGGTGAGGTGTCCAACTACCACCAACCAATGAACTATAGGGGGAGGTGGTCTGAGAGTGCATCTCAACGGAACAACAGCGATATGCTGGTGCACCGGAGAGGAAAGGTGTAAAGATGAATGACATGTAAAAGCACAAAGGTATAAGTGCTCAGGCTTTCATACACTATGGAAATGAAGGCAGATAATTCGAGGGCAAACCAGTGCAAATGTGTAGGTGTGATGGAGCTCCATTATGAGATTACACCTACTAAATGTCAGAAAAAGAGATGCAAGGGTTTGGGGGTATAGATGCATAAGTCAGTAAGCATCTCCCCTTCTGTACACTACCAATCTTCCCTTAGGAAATGGTGGCTGCCTTTTCATGGAAGTTAGGCTGTCTACCTTACTGAGGCAAGAAATAGGGCTCATCTACACCAAGCAGGATATTGCACTATGAAAGTGGTATATAAAAGGCAGGAGCCACACCAAGCATGATGTAGCAGTATGGAAGTGGTATATGGTATGTGTCAATGGGCCCCAACAGTTGTATGTGCACTTCAATACCGCTATAAAGCAGTAGTATGGCTCCTGCCTCTTATATACCACTTTCATAGTGGAAATATCCTGCTTGGTGTAGATAAGCCCCATGTCTCTTAAAATCACAATAATTCTGTAAAGGAAATAAAAGGTAAAGATATTATTATTATTATTATTATTATTATTATTATTATTATTATTTTAAAAAAACTGTTTGCACAGCTGTGTAGAAACTACTCAATACAACTGGTGTTTGATAAGCAGAAACTGAGAGGCCATGACAGCCCACATTCACTGAAACTCTTCAATATACTATTGAGTCTTTACTAGGCATGTGCTCCGCTCCGATTAGGAGCGGAGAAGCAGTAGTGGATTGGCCTGCTCCGCCTTACCCAGAGGCGGAGTAGAAGCGGGCCGCGGACCCCTAGAAGCAAGGCGAAGAGAAGCGACCATTTTTCGGAGCTCCTAGTTCAGGCGGAGCGCTCCGATCGCCATCTTGAAAACATTTCGCCATAGGATTGCATTGCGGGAAATAATCGCGGATAACTAGGTTGTTTTTGAAGCTATTGTTCTGGAAATTCTTGTGTTTAGAGAGTCGTGGATGGGGGTCATTTTGAGACTACTCTCACCTCTCTGCGTTGTGCGGGTCGCGTGCTAGAATTTTTTAAAAATCGGGTAAACAAACGGACAGCGTGGGTCAAACGGCGGTTTTCGACCATAGGATTGCTTTGAGGAAAAGAATCGGGGATAACTGGGTTGATTTTTAAGCTATCGTTCTGAAAATTCTTGTGCACAGAGAGTCGTGGATGGGGGTCATTTTGAGACTACTCTCACCTCTCTGCGTGGTGCGGGTCACGCGCTAGAATTTTTAAAAAAATTGGCGGGAAAAATACCTTTTTCAAAGGGCTGAGGGGCAGAGTCAGCTCCCAGTCATGATCACATGATCTCAAAGTTAGAGGAGGGCATAGGCAAAACGGGTAACTTGGGATTCTGGGAAACTTCTCTTTCTTCATATGAACGGACTTTTCCCAGTGTTTTTTAACACAGTAGCCCCACCAAATGCACAAACACAACCTGAAATCATATACTAAGCCAAGAATAAGAGAGCACTGCTACCCACCCTAACTTTGGGGAACAACTGAAAAGATGTGGTGCAAGGGGATGAGCTCCCCTAGGGCATCTCATTGTGGACGTGCCCCCACTCTCTCCTGTACTGGAAGGCCATCAGAGCCTTCCAAAGAGAGTAACCCGGTGGAGCAATGCCTATCATGAGTCGAAGTGAGCGTTTACTTCTTAGTGGTGGAGCATGCCTATTATGAGTTGAAGTGAGCGTTTACTTCTCAGAGCTTTTGGTGAAGCAATGACTTTCTTGAGCTGAACTGGCAGCTGCTTCCCTCTCCCCCGGGCACGTCCCCCTATTACTGGTAAAAGACAGATATAGCCTTTTTTTAAAAAGTTCTTCTTGTTGTTTATTCAGCAACACTGCTGCTTTTAATTCCACCCCTCCTTCATTTATTTATTTATTTATTCCATTTTATATGCATTACTGGCTTATCCTTGGCTCACTTCCTTATGCCCCCAGAAATGTCTGCTGCCTGCCTGCCTGCCTTCCCTCTCTCCTCCCCTGCCCGCCTTGCAGGGATGTTTTGTGTGTCTGGCTTTGACTCAGGGGAGAAGTCCTTCCTGTGCTCAAGTTCCAAATCCATTTTTCAAGTGTGGAAGAAGATTTATATAGGTTGATCTCTACTCCCCAATTCATGGCATGTTGGGATTTCCTTTGAAATGGCCCCATTGAGAGGTCTGCAGGTTTAAGCCCTGCCAAAAAACAGGGGATGATGGGACTGCCTTGAGTCTCAGCGTGCTTATGTATCCCTGGATAAGCTGTCATGGTGGCGAGTTTGAGGTTTCTAAAGTGCAAATTGACGGAGCTATGGAAAGGGGTGTGAATGGGGTGCCCGATTTTCAAAAATTCCCTAAAAATCAGGGGATGATGGGATTGCCTTGAAACTTGGTGTCCATGTGGACACGTGGATAAGCTATCATGGTGCCGAGTTTGAGGTTTCTAACTTGCAAATTGACAGAGCTATCCCAAGGGGTGTGAATGGGGTGCCCGATTTTCAAAAATTCCCCAAAAATCAGGGGATGATGGGATTGCCTTGAAACTTGGCGTGCGTGTGTATACCCCCATGAGGTGTCATGGTGCCAAACGTGATGTTTCTAACTTTCACAGAAAAAAAGTTGTTTACTTTTTTAGCTTTCAATGCAACCCTATGGGGGGGAAAAACGGAGCTCCGATCCGGATCCGGAGCTCCAAGTGGAGCGGAAGTGGGCGGAGCAGGGGAGGGGCGAAGCGGCCCGCTCCAAAAATCGCAGATCTGCAAGTGAAGCAGAGCGGGGGGTCCGTGCACACCCCTAGTCTTTACCCTATCATGATCTGCTGCTCCATAGAGGGACATCTGCGACTGCAGGTGTTTGTGCCTCCCCCAGCACTACCCATCATTATAATCTTTAATCAGTCACTGTGTTATCAAGGGATTATGATCCTCGGATTCATCGTTCTTGGAAATTATGTATCTTTTAGCAAAATGCTGGAAAGCAACAAAGAGTCTTTCGTCATTAGTTTTTCTGCAAATGGTCTGTCAAAGGTTTGATTCTCCAGCAATGGGAGTATGTCACTGTGACAATTCTCAGAGGTCCCTTGGGTTATCCCTAAATGAAAGATAACACAAACAGAATCTTGTTGTCATGCTTCACTTCAGACTGTGCTCTCATTTTGATTTGAAATCACAAAAAAGTGTGGGGGGGACACACACATGTCACTGCATGTATCTTTTTCTGAGCTTCATGATGTATATTCTAGCCCAAGGATATCATCCGAAAGCAGCTTTCATCACAATTGCCTGTTGTTGCAGATTTGAGATGTGGTCTCTGATGCACACGAATATCTATTAGGCTTAATATGTTTGGTTCTGGGGATTCCAGGCATTCATTAAGACTGCTATATTCTGAACTAAATTCATTCGGGTTGTGCTTTCAGGTATGGAATTCTATTTCCAATGTGTTGCTTCCCATTTGTATCTGTTAACTCTGTAATGAATCGAGGGGAAAGTCTTTCTATGGATTCCCATTCCCACTGAATTATTAAAGGTCCAGTTTCCATCTGCAAATGGTTTGTAATCCCACCTGTACATCAAAGGCAAAAGAAAAGAGTCAGTGCTAAACAGGCAAAATGGCACCAAGGAATGTGGTTCAAATCTCAATCAGAGCACTTTAGCAATAGTGGAAAACCTGCTCCCAAATTGAGTCACAAAAAGCTCATTTGTATGATGTAGTTGTGCCTGTGCCACACAGGGCATTATTATTATTATTATTATTATTATTATTATTATTATTATTATTATTTATTTATTTATATAGCACCATCAATGTTTATATAGCACCATCAATGTACACCATCAATGTACATCAATGTACAGAGTAAAACAGTAAATAGCAAGACCGTGCCGCATAGGCTTACAATCTAATAAAATCATAGTAAAACAATAAGGAGGGGAAGAGAATGCAAACAGGTACAGGGTAGGGTAAGCAGGCACAGGGTAGGGAAAAACTAACAGTAGAAAGTAACAGTAGAAGTCTGCACAACATCATAGGGTATAGAGGGAGGGAGGGGAAGGATTGCAGAGTTACCAGTTTCTGTGATCCTCCCCCAGCGTCTTGACAGCCATGCGGCATCCTGGAAGGATGTTGTGGCTACCATTTTTTTCCGAAAGAGGGAGGAGGAGTGCAACTGTTCTCCTCCACAAAAAGGTAAAAAAAAAACCACCCAATACCGAACCTGCTTCCCAACCCCCACCCCCAATGGGCACAGCCTGCCCCCATGCAGCTCCATGTCTATTTTACAATCCTGGTATAAGCGAGGACGATGGGAGGATCTGGGAGCAGCCACATGGCCCTCACTCCATGGGACGGTCCTGGAACCGCAGAAAAAGTCAGATTTCCTTATTTTCTGGGGAAAGTCTTTGGTCATCCTGGGGTTGCATTCAGGGTCCTTGTGCTTGCCTTAGGCCATGGCTAGACCAGGCCTATATCCCGGGATTGTCCTGGGGTCATCCCTGTGCATCTAAATGACACACAGGGGATCCCGGGAGCAGGCAGGGATGACCCCTCGATTTGCCTGGGATAAACCTTAGGTCTAGCTAAGGCCTTACTTATGTGATGGCTGAGGAGCATGTGTGAGTGTCCTATCTCTCTGATAGTGTGTAACCTCCTTGGCCACCTGCACTTCCTGCCCAGGGGAATTTTATTTGTCCCATAGGGCCTTATCAGATCAGGAAGTGGAGGCAGCCTGGTGAGATGTGTATTAGGAAGAAAACTATAGATAGTACCCTCAACTACTTCACATTCAAAAACAACATAAACACACTTTCAAAATGAATTATAAATGGCCTTGAGAATGAGGCAATAAAATGGAAGCTCCTTTCATGGGGAAACAAAACTTCCATGAAATTCCTGTGATTTCTTTTCTTTTCTTACCTTCTAGAAATGAAAGGACACTTTTCAGAATATTCTCCACATTTTCTTTACACTTTGTTTTTTGGCAGTGGTTGCATTCCCTCCCCTCAATGCCCTGGAGAGATGCTAGGTGTATGGGGCATTGTGGAGGATGAAAAATGGGGGGCAGCCTGCCAGTGCTGTTGATGCTGTTACCACTTGCAATGGCAGTGCAGGGGGGGGGGGGAACCTTAGGAAGAAAAGAAGATGATGGTGTTCTACAATCCTTGTCAATAGTGATGCCTACCTGTGAGAAATTGTTGGAGAATTTCTCTTCCCCTTGGAGAAATTCAATGACACCCCCTCTAATTCCTCTACCCACAAATAGGGAAGATAATTTTGAGAGGCCACTTGTACATTGTTCTAGTACAGACTAGGGGTGTGCACAGACCCCCCGCTCCACTTCACTTGCAGATCCGCCATTTTCCGGATTGGGCCGCTCCGCCCCGCCCCCGCTCCGCCCACTTCCGCTCCGCTCCGCCCGGAGCTCCGGATCCGGATCCGGAGCTCCGTTCCCCCCACCCCATAGGCTTGCATTGAAAGCTAAAAAATTATACAACTTTTTTTCTGTTCAAGTTAGAAACCTCATGTTTGGCACCATGACACCTCATGGGGATATACACACGCATGCCAAGTTTCAAAGCAATCCCATCATCCCCTGATTTTTGGCGAATTTTTGAAAATCGGGCACCCCACACACAACATCCCTGCGAGGTGGGCAGGGGAGGAGGGAGGGAAGGCAGGCAGGCATGCAGCTGGCATTTCTGGGGGCATAAGGAAGTGAGCCAAGGATAAGCCAGTAATGCATATAAAATGGAATAAATCAATCAATAAACAAAGGAGGGGTGGAATTAAAAGCAGCAGTGTTGCTCAATAAACAACAAGAAGAACTTTTTTTAAAAGGCTATATCTGTCTTTTACCAGCAATAGGGGGACGTGCCCGGGGGGAGGGGGAAGTAGCTGCCAGTTCAAGACACTGACAGCCACAGCTCTGAGAAGAAGTAAAACGCTCACTTCGACTCAGAACAGGCATTGCTCCACCACTGAAAAGTGACCATTCACTTCAACTCATGATAGGCATTGCTCCACCGTTTTACTCTCTTTGGAAGGCTCTAATGGCCTTCCAGTGCAGGAGAGAGTGGGGGCACGTCCACGATGAGATGCCCTAGGGGAGCTCATCCCCTTGCACCACATCGATTCAGTTGTTCCCCAAGGTTAGGGTGGGGAGCAGTGCTGTGTTTCTATCTCTTATTCTTGGCTTAGTATATGATTTCAGGTTGTGTTTGTGCATTTGGTGGGGCTACTGTGTTAAAAAACACGGGGAAAAGCCCGTTCAGATGAAGAAAGAGAAGTTTCCCAGAATCCCAAGTTACCTGTTTTGCCTATGCCCTCCTCCAACTTTGGGATCATCATGACCGGGAGCTGACTCTGCCCCTCAGCCCTTTGAAAAAGGTATTTTTCCCGCCGATTTTTTAAAAACGTCTAGCCCGCGACCCGTACGATGCAGAAAGTTGAGAGTGGTCTCAAAATGACCCCCATCCACGACTCTCTGTGCACAAGAATTTCCAGAACGATAGCTTAACCCCCCCCAGTTATCCCCGATTCTTTCCCTCAATGCAATCCTATGGGCGAAAAGCCGAAAACGCAGTTTGAGCCGCGCGGTTGACCCGATTTTCACAAAAATATAGCCCGCGACCCAGACAACGCAGAAAGTTGAGAGTGGTCTCAAAATGACCCCCATCCACGACTCTCTGTGCACAAGAATTTCCAGAATGATAGCTTAACCCCCCCCCAGTTATCCCCGATTCTTTCCCTCAATGCAATCCTAAGGGCGAAAAGCCGAAAACGCAGTTTGAGCCGCGCGGTTGACCCGATTTTCACAAAAATATAGCCCGCGACCCAGACAACGCAGAAAGTTGAGAGTGGTCTCAAAATGACCCCCATCCACGACTCTCTGTGCACAAGAATTTCCAGAATGATAGCTTCAAAAACAACGTAGTTATGCACGATTATTTGCCGCAATGCAATCCTATGGCGAAATGTTTTCAAGATGGCGACCGGAGCGCTCTGCCTGAACTCGGAGCTCCGAAAAATGGGCGCTTCTCTTCGCCTTGCTTCTAGGGGGTCCGCGGTCCGCTCCTACTCCGCCTCTGGGTAAGGCGGAGCAGGCCAATCCGCTACTGCTTCTACGCTCCTAATCGGAGCGGAGCACATCCCTAGTACAGACATCTCATTTGACTATTTGTGGGTAACCTGCATGCATTATGTGGGTGATACCTAGTTCTATCTCTCTTCTTCAAGTGATGCCAAGGAAGTCTTGAACCATTGCCTTGATACATTGCCTCAGTGCAATGAGTAAATAGAGGTGGACAAATAAACAGAGAATCAACCCAGAGAAGGTTAAGGAGTTGTAGGTCAGTAGCCAACCTGGGATTGGGAGTACAATGTGTTCTGGATATGGAGAACTCTCTCTGAAGTACCAGGTATGCAGCTTACAAATGCTCTTGGATTCAGCACTGATCTTGGAAAGTCAGGTGGCAATGGAGGCCAGGAATTTCTTTACCCACTTTGGGTAAAGAACTCTGTCCTTTCCCAGGGAACGTAGATCTAGCTGCAGTGATTCGTACCTAGAGATGTATGAGAATTTAGTTTCAGTTCTCAAATCACTCAAATCTCCCCGTTTACAATTCTGAATGTGATCAGGAGTATATTTTCTCCAAAAATGTTTGTAAAATTCCTAAACTTGCATTTGCATTCACAAAACGTGTACTTGAAAAAAAGCACCACTCTCTCAAAATGCACAAATTTGGAAAAGAAACAACTTTCTCAAACTCTGCACATTTTGAAAAAAAAATGTACAACATCCTCAAACTGTGAAAATTTTGGGGGAAACATACAACTTTAATGTATCGGGAAGATCTGCACAATTTGGGAAATTTGCCCAAATTTATATTTTTTGTGCAATGTTCATATTCAGCAGTTTTGGACAACTTTCCTGTTCATGCAACATTGATGACAAATGTGAATGCAAATCTATGAGAGACGAGCAGCATGGTGATATTTGGAAGATCCTGAGAGCTCAAACATTGCTTTTTCAACCATCCCTAGACATGCCTTAATCACCTCTCATCTATATTACTGCACATGACTCTGCCCTTGAAAAGTGATTGGAAATGACTGCTAGTGCAAAATGTTGCAGCCAGACAGCATGCATTTTATAGACGATGTATCACTGGTCTTGTTTTTGAATCAGTTTCACTGGCCTCCTGTATGTATGAGCCCAATTTAAGGCACTGGTGTTTCAGGACCAGGGTATCTGAAAGGCCACCTCCTCCAATACAAACTTGTCCATGGTCTGCAGTTATAATTGGAGGCCCTGTTCTATGTCCCACTACCACGACTACCATCAAAAAAGACTACCTTAGCGGGTACTTAGGATATGGTGTTTTCCATAGCAATGCCCAAATTATGGAACTCCTTTGCTAGGGAACGTAGATTAGCTTCTTCTTGGTTGTATTTCAAGCAGCCAGTGAAGACTGTTTTGCTCTGTCAAGCTTTTAGTAGTAATGTCTCTCTCTATTTGTTTGTTTGTTTGTTTTAATCTCAATATTTTTGCTCTTGCTTTTTAATGATTTTATTGTCTTAGTTAGTACTCCATTTTATTGTTGTTGTTATGTGGGCAGTATATTACCTTGAGTGCCCGTGAGTGAAGGGGTGAATCATAAATACACTGAATAAATAAGCATTCAGAGCTATACTGTTACTCTTTATTTATTTATTATTAAAACATGTATATCTTGCCCTATATCACTGGGATCTCAGGGTGGTGTACAGATAAAATCAGAACAATGTAAACATGAATAATATACACCGCTAAAACCGTATTAAATTGTTAATGAATTAAAACCAGTAGAATTTTTTTTAAAAGCAATAAAGCAATAAAAAACAATTGAAACTATTTGTGATCAGGGAGAATTTAGCCCTCAAAGACTTTGATAAAGAGCCATGTTTTAACTTGGTGCTGAAATGAAGCTAGCGTCAGTGCCAATCAGGCCTTCAAGGGAGGGTATTCCACCACCAGGGCGCCACAACAAAAAAAGCCCTCTTCCATGTCTCACCATAATGTGTATCATGGGATGGTGAGACGCAGAGGAGGTTCCATCTTGTTAAAAAGAATAACTGTTATTGGACTTATCCTCCAATGGCTATTAACAATGACAGGGTAGGAGAAGCAGAACAGCCCCAACAGCATGGAAGGTGGTCAGTCATAGTAGAAGAATCAAGAGCAGAGTCTGTGACTTGTGGTCATATATACATATTTGTGTATGAAGTTCAGAACATTGCCCACCCTTTCAATATAACAGCTACATTAAATCTTTTAGTAGAAACCATTTGCATTGATTGGAAACTCTGGCAAACTCATGTTTCTCTTGACACTTCAATGGCTGTCAGTTTATATCTCTTCAAACTGTCAGCTTTTCTTCTGAACATCATATAATACGGTTACGAAGAATCCTTTCCTTTGATTAAAAAACAAAAACAAAACACCCACTCACAGTTTGGATAGCAGGCATCAGATGTAAATATGAATAGCAAGCATAAGCAATAGTTAGCATCACCTTGAATGTCTGCTTTGCTCTATTAGTGAAAAAGCAATTTAAAACAACAAAAACAACAACCTATCTGCTTGGTATTCATTTAACAAATAGCTTAGACCAAATTAGTAATTCTTCAGCTTGGCTTGTTTTACAGCACCATCCTGTGCATGTTTACTTGGTAGAAGTCCCACTGTGTTCAATGGGGCTTTCTCCCAGATAAGCATGCAAAGGATCTCTGCCTAAATGTTTAAATCCGTTTATTATATGTGCCTGCATCAGGTTAGTACTCTCTGCACAGTTGTCCTCAAGGAAGCTGTGTAAGAAAGGCATAAACACTGCAAACTAAATACATTATTGATAGGACACATAGTTTATATTTTGTTGTGGGAACAGCACAAATGATTTGAGCCACGCCACTGTGTAAATATAACTATTTGTTACAAACAGTCTGGAAAATCCAGGGCAAGAATGTTGATGGGTACACTGCAAAACAAACACGTATCTTCAAATGATCTTTGGGGACTGAATCAGGAGAGAATGGTGCAGTAACAACTCAACTACTCCCTGAAAGATGCGTTACTGAGTCCAAGTGCTGCAAAACTGCAGTAGAATTTGAATTCAGAAATCCTGGCAAGAAGCCTTTTGCCATAAAGCACTGCTGCGAAGAGAAAGGCAGAACCATTTACACACCATAAGCATATGTAGATATGTTGGTCACCTTCAGAGCAGGAGCCCTCCCAAGGCAATGTACAACAATAAAACATGTAATAAAAATGATGCATTATTACAATATTAAAGATGTTTAAATCATCATCATTATCACCATAATTCTAAAATTATGTTAAAAATACAGAAACAACTGTTAAAAATACAGGAACCCTGTCCCTTTCATATGGTCAACCTAACATAGGCAGGATCTACATTACTGCTTTATAAGGGTTTATAACAGTACTGACAACTGTTGGTGCCCAGGACACATTCCTTATACTGTTTTCAAACTGCTTTCAAAGAGTTATATCTTGTTCGGTGTAGAACTGGCCTTACTCCAGAGGTGTGGGGCCACTGTGGAAAAGACCCTCTCTCTGGTGTGGTCTTTGCCCACCTAAATGCTCATGGGTGGAGAAATGAATACATTAGTTAAACAAATAAAAACATCCATATATAAGCCATTTGGTTAGCCTCTTGCTAACATGAATCCCAAGATGGGCTATGACTCAATTGGATCGAAAGTTGGAGGGGAAGCAATCAAGGGCTTGAGGAGAGCATGCAGATGAAGCAACAGGTACAGGGGCTTCCAAATAACAGCGTCAGGTAGGAAATGAATTGAGGAAAAGTTGGACAATTCTACCTGGGAAGGGAAATTGACATCATCATGGAAGGGAAATTGACATTCACATCATGGTCTGTGAAGATAAGTCTTCACAGGATCATGGACAAGCAGGAAAACAACCAAGTCCTACCACTGGTTTAATTAGTGTGTGATAGTCAAAAGGAGAGAAGTTATATCAGGGACATAAGAAGATCAGAAGACCCATAAAACCGAAGAAGAGTCCATCTAGCCCAGCACTCTGTTCACTCAGTGACCAACCAGCTGTCATCTAGGAACCCACAAGCAGGAGATGGGTGCAACAGCATAGTACCCTCCTGCCCATTTTCACTAGTGATTGGTGTATATAGGCTTATATACATACACATGTATATACTTGTACTGCTTAGGAATTAATAGGATTACAGAAGTATTACCCAAGATAGGGGTACTCTCCATTGGTCTGCAGTCTCCCAGTCGGCCTCTGTTTCCTGATCTGGTAAAGCCCAATGGGAGGAATTGCCTCATGATGTCTTTCCTGGACTTTAAAGAAAGTGTGGGAAGCCAAGGATGCTACAAGATGACAGAGAGATGATTGTATAATGAAAGGCAGGATATTTGTGCACATTATTCAGCCACCTCTAAGTATGGTAAGTGCAAGAAACCTGAACCCAACCCATGAGAATTTCTCTACGGTGTTTTTCTCCTTTGAATTTCCTTTTGAAAACAATTTATTTTACATCAAGTGAAATGAGAATGGTCAGGAAAAGATGTGGGAGAATTTTTTGGCACAGTACTAGAAACTATATACTGTTTGAGAATCTTATCTTACATCCTGTGCTATAGCGAGCTAATTGTATGTGGTAGTCATATTTCATTTCTTTTCATATTAGCCTATTCTGACTCTGCTATATACTAGGGGTGTGCAAAGTGGGTTTTCTCTGCCTTGAAATTCAATCTGGAGCTCTGTAGTGGTGATTCTCTGCCTCAATTTCAGAGCTGCACCCCTCTCTTTCCTTCTCTCTGCCTCATCGAATTACCCGTCGAAGAACCATGTAACTGGTATTAACAGAAATGCTTACAGCTCCCTCATTTTTAAAGATAAAGAGATAAAACTTTTCACAGTGATGGCTCTTAAGGTGGGCTTTAGCCCTGTCAAGTTTGAATCAGATCAGTTCATGCTCTCTTTTTTTAGGATTTTTTTTTTAAAAAACCACTCCAGTCTTCTCCAACCTGGTACCCACCAGATCTATTGGATGGACACCACCACCACCCCACACACATCCTGGAAAGGGAAACCCAGCCACTGAAATAAAGGGTCTGCCTGTTCCTGACTCAAGTGTAGAAGTTTTCTCACTCACTCAGTCCAGCAGCACTTCTACACTGTGGAAATGTGAATGATTTACTTCTATGAGTCCAAGCAGAAACACGCTCCTACTCTCCCTCCTCCCACCCCCCATGGCCAGAATCAGCAGCCAGGTAGTGTTTCCCACTCCCCTGAACACTGTGATTGGAGGAGAACATGGTCATGGACAGTACTGTAGGTATTCCTAATTGATTAGCCACAGAAGTCAATGGCTGAGTTCAGATGACACACTAATCAAAGGTTGTTTCCCATACTGTTCCCATTCTATTACCGCCCCCCCACACACACACATTGATAAGCATGTTGTCCAAACTCAGCCAGCATCAAAGCTACCCCTCACCCCACTCAGCATCTTCCAAATATGGAGATATTCACTTTAGACACACACACAAACAGGATAATTCTGGAGACTTTAGAAGCTCCAATTACGCACGTCTCCACTCTGATATTAATTGATGGGTTTGGAAGCAGCCAATCTCTGCTCTGGAATATTGAATGCTCCACAGATAATACTGGGATGGAGTGCACAAACCTACTATATACCATTTCCCAACAGATGAAGATGAAGAAGCAAAGAGAGGAAAGTACTGTAAAGTTAATTGGCTATTGAGGAACTCTGTGAGACAGCAGCACTTCTGTTGTAACAGCCTCAATAATGAAAGCTCTGCCAGCCCTTTGGACCAGAATGCCCTTTGCCAGAGATCAGTAAGCTCGCCCATTTGCAAAAATATTATTCTAACAGGTCTCTGAAGAGGTTTCAGCTCACTTCCCTTTGGCCTTAAGAGAATTTATGGAGGAATCTCCACTATGTTGCATAGCAACTGAACCAAACAGGGTAAGTGACTGTTTTTCTTCTGTCCATTATTATTAAAACAGGTTGCCAGTAGTTAAGGACTTCATATAGATAATTCCTGCCTTGTTGCAGTGATGTGCTGAAAAGTGTTTCCAATTATGTGAATGTTTTCTTCCCTCATGAAAGAGGTTTCCATGTTTTGCTTCTTTCTCTTAAGAAGCCCTTTTGGTGGTGATTTCGAGCTTAATGTGTTATTAAGAGGTGGTCAAGGGTGCTAGTCTTCTCCCTCTTTCTGTTTCCTATATCTCTATTGCTCTGCATCCTCCCCTGAGCTTCCAGATTTGAAAACATGCCATGTGAGGAGTTACCTCATGATATGTTCTCCTGCAGTTCAAGTGAAGTGTGGGAAGCCAGGGAGGCTGCAAACCTGCAAAGAGATGATTGTATCATAAGAAAACAGGATCCCTTGGCAACCACAAGTTAAGTGCAAACCCAATATCACACTCACAAGAATTTCACAAAATGTTATTCCTCTTTTGATTTTTTTTTTAAAAAACAGTTACTTTTCCAGCAAATTGTTTGGGAAAGGTTTAAAAAAATGCAGAAGAACTATTTGGCAAGCAATATTATGTAGCTTATGGCTTAAAGAACATAATTCAATTACCAGTTGAATGAGTGAAGTCACAGTGACTTCCAAGAATAAACCAAGGAAGCTGCCAGAAATGCTGTTCAAATTTGGAAATACGGAGAGAGGGCAAGGAAGCTAAAATAACTTAAAAGCAGGCAACATACAGTGTAAATCAACTAACAGGTTTGCAAGTATGGTCGAGTGCAACAGTTTCTGCTAGCTTTTCTGACTTGGATTAATCCATCACAACACATAAATGTTTACTGGCTGTATCCCAAAATGAAAAATGTTGATTAAAGTTCTACTGAAATGGCAGGCAGAAGAAGAAACAACCCACCATCCTCCACCCAGCCAGTATCACTCTTCATCATCCATGGCAAACTCTATCTAAGTCAATATAACATTTCAGAGTGAAACTTTATAAAGATTACAAGTTCTGAAGTTAATGAATTAACCCAGCCTTCCCCAAATGCATAGCATCATAGAATAGTAGAGTTGGAAGGGGCCTATAAGGCCATCAAGGTCAATGTAGGAATCCATATTAAAGCAAACCTTGAATGCCTCTATTATGAGAGAACCCACTACCCCCGAGGTAATTTGTTCCATTGTCGTACTGCTCTTATAGTCAGGACGTTTTTCCTGATATCCACCAGGAATCTGACTTTCTGTAACTTGAGCCCATTATTCCATGTCCTGCACTCTGGAATGATTGAGAAGAGATCTTGGCCCTCCTCTATGTGACAACCTTTCAAGTACTTGAAGAGTACTTGAAATTGGTGACCTCCATGTTGTGTTGGAATACAGCTGCCAGCAGCTCTCCGCCAGCCATGCTGGTTAGAGGATACAGTCCAATACATATGGTGTGCACCAGTTGGGCAAGGTTTAATTAGCGTATTTTTGAATTAACCTGTACTTGGAAAATGTATCCTAAGGCTGGTAAAAATGAACAGGGAATAAGGATACAAATTGCAAGAGAAAGGATTGCCAGGCATGACAACTCTTTGGCCTGAGAGTATCCATCTACTCAAAATTATTCCAATCAGAAATTCTACTCACATAAGGTCATTCTGCATGTTATTTTGTTTGGGAAGTACAATCAACTGATTCATCATCAGTCTTTATTCCATTTTGATTTCTGGATTCCTTTTTGATCCTCTGTGCATGCACCATTTGCTGCAATTTTCAGTTTGCAGCTCCGCACTCCCACTGCCTCACAACTGTTACTGATTCACAAACTCTTTCAGAGGAAAACTTTGCACAAATGGCCTCTCCAAATTCTCTACCCTTTTTGGGGTTTGTGAGCAGAAAAATAATGGGGGAAATTCTCCAAGAGTTTCCAAGGTGTTGAATTCACTGTTAGCTGTGGCAGTTTCATTGTGAGGCTGGAGGAGGAAAAATGGCAGCCACTAGAAAGAAGGTGGAGTAAACTGGCAAGTAAAGTGTCCTAATATTAATAACACATCACTTTTCTGGAGTTGGAGTGAGAAATAAATGAATAGAAGAAAAAAAGAAAAGTCATTGAAATTTTCCTGAAAATAATCTTCCAAAAAATTAAATTCAGCTCAGCACTAATTAAAATATGTGGCAAAAAGGAATCTTGATGTGAACGTGCAAAGACCTCAAAATTAGGGGTGTGCACGGACCCCCAATCCGCTTCTCTTCCAGATTCACAGCTTCCGGATCGGATCCGCTCCGCTCTGCTCCGATCCACCTATAGTCTGCTCCGGTTCGCTGCAAAGCTCCGGATCCGGATCAGAGCTCTGCTTCCCCCCCCCCATAGACTTGCATTGAAATCCAAAAAAGCCTACAACCTTTTTCTGTTAATGCTAGAAACCTCAAACTCGGCACCATGATAGCTTATCCATGTAGACACATGCATGCCAAGCCTCAAGCAAATCCAAGCATCCCCTGATTTTCGGGGAATTTTTGAAAATTGGACACCCCATTTTCAGACATGGGATTTACTCTGACATTTTGACTGATAAAAACTTTGAAGTGGGCACCCTCACAGATGCCATCTAGATCCACATTCATGGCAAGTTTCAAGCAAATCCCATCATCCTCTGATTTTTGACAGCGCTTTAACCTCTAAAGCATCACCCCTAACCCCAATTCACACCCCTTTCAATATCTCTGTCAATTTTCACGTTAGAAATGTCAAATTAGGCACCATGACACCTGATGCATGTATAGGCCTGCACGCCAAGCCTCAAGCAAATCCAAGCCTCCCCTGATTTTTGAAGAATTTTTGAAAATCGGACACCCCATTTTCAGAAATGGGATTTTCTCCAACATTTTGACAAATAAAAAACTTTGAAGTGGGCACCCTCACAGATGCCACCTAGATCCACATTCATGGCAAGTTTCAAGCAAATCCCATCATCCCCTGATTTTTGGCAGGGTTTAACTTTTTAACTCACCCCAATTCAAGTCCCATGCTAGAACTCCATCAATTTTCACGTTAGAAATGTCAAATTAGGCACCATGACTCATGCATGTATACACATGCATGCCAAGCCTCAAGCAAATCCAAGCCTCCCCTGATTTTTGGGGAATTTTTGAAAATTGGACACTCCAGTATCTCAGGGAAGCTGCAGACAGCTCAATGGGCTTTATTTATGGCCATTTCAAAGGAAATCCCAACATGCCATGAATTAGGGAGTAGATAAACCTAAATACGAATCTTCTTCCACACTTGAAAAAATTATTTGGAACTTCAAAAAGTCTAAGCGAGCGCAGGAAGGACTTATCCCCTGAGTCAAAGCAAGACACACAAAAAGCATCCCTGCGAGGTGGGCAAAGAGGAGGACAGGCAGCACTGGGAGTAAGCATGCCGGAGGAGGACAGGCAGCACTGGGAGCAAGCATGTGTATACAAGCCCTATATGCATACATCCATATAGGACACTGTGGCGTTACCCACATTTCTATTCCCTTAGGTATGTCTGTGTGAGTATATCTAAAGAGTATTGGACTGAGTGGGTGTGGCTAGTGATGCTGTGGTAAAGGGGGAGCTGAGTGGTTTGAGGTGTTTGATTGGTGATTGGGTTTGGAGGGTAGATCTGTTTAGCTGTGTGATTCTTGTCAGGAGTTGTGTGAGGAATGAGTGAAAATAAGATCATAGGGACTAAGGATTGTTATTATTAGATTTGTTACTACCAGTATTATTAAGAATAGGCAGGACTGGAATAGAATTTGAAGGAACTAAGAACTGTAAACAACAATAAATGTTTTCTTTATTTTGCTACCATAAAACCACGTGTCAGTTTGGCTGTGACTCCTACTCTGTTAGTTCATAAATAAACACATTACATTAAACCTTCAGCCTGCTATATTCACAGAAAAGCCTTTTCCAAATCTCCTTACCTTTTCCCTCTGCTACAAGGGAAAGGTTATACTTTTCTTCTTACCCCTTCCCCAGGTATTTAAGGGGTAGTGATCAGCCTGAGGGAGGTGTGCACGTCAAAGCCTTGTGTGTGAGGTGGTGGCATCGCAGACATCATTCAGAATTATTCTTATCATGGGTCATGAGGGCGGGAAAAAGAACCTGTTCACATGTTCATATTGTATGTCTCGAGAGAGTTTATATCTAATGGAGCCAAATTCGTAGTATGTTTGTTTAGAATTGCAGGCTCGGCCATATCTACACCAACCAGGATATAACACTTTGAAAACTGTACATGGAATATTTCCCGGGCCCCAACAGTTGTCAATACCGTTATAAACCATTATAAAGCAGTAGTGTAGATCCTGCCCTAGAGAAGCTATAATCACATCCATACTGTGCCAGCATACAATAATGTCTCCAAACATACATTGCATTGCATTGCATTGCATTGCATTGCACTGCACTCTCTCTCTCTCTCTCTCTCTCTCTCTCTCTCTCTCTCTCTCTCTGTGTGTGTGTGTGTGTGTATTTGTATTATAGATATTTTGAGTGTGTTTGTTTACTCAAATCAATGCAAATCACCCAATGCAATACTTGGGTGAACTTTTTCATGGTGTACTTCATCACACTGAGTTCTCCTTGTCCTTCTTAATTTGTTTCAGAGGAGAAAATTGCAACGTTAAACATATTTGTTGACAAAGCACAAAGGGTATTAAAAATGTTAAAGATGAAACCTTCATAGATAAACCTTTCAAGTTTCCATCATGTCCAAAATGAAACACATACCAAACCTCTTCAGGTTTTTCTGTTATCTGGCTAAATAAACATACATATTTAATGAACTTCCAGGTTAATTATCATCATGTCAGCACTTCAGTATCTGATGGTAAAAAGGCCATTGCAATTAATATCACACATAAGAAATGTATCTGCTCAAAGTACATGTGTGTGTGTGTGTGTATATACACACAGAACTACACATGCATATATGAGCTTAGTTCCACATAATACTGCACAGTGAAGCCTTTATCCAACCCAATCCAGAAATTATAATGATAAATTATATAATATTTATAACCCTTTAGGCACAAAAGTTAGCATAGCTGTAGGTATACATGTTTATTAGTGTGTTTCCTTTTAAATAAAAGAAAATATTTTCACAGTGAGATTTTTGTCTGCCATTTTCTCCTTTATATAGACAGTAATTCAACTCAAAGTACATTTTGCTTGAATAATTAATCAGAGAGTGTAACATAATTTCCCCCAAACCCACATGTGCCTCTGTTGTAGACATAAAACTAGAAAGTCTTCACTAGGTCCCACAGTTTCAGTTGCATATAATTTCTCAACATAATTAGGCACCTAAAGTTAGTTGATGTATTTTCATGTATGTAATTATGTATTATTAAAATACGCTTTGTGCAGCTTTGTTCTCCGTTTCTACCATTCAGATTCCTGGGGGAAATGTTTGCTTTTGCAGTCTTTTTCAAAGGCTTTCCCCCCCTATTGTTTTCATTATATTAAAGTTTTATAAAGATTAAAATGCCACTTATAAAACAGGGCGGGGAAAACTAACAATCAAAAGCTTTTATAATTAGATGCAATACTTGAAAAATATATAGAATATTCAGTACAATGTTTATAAGAAATATACAATGTTTATAAGAAAAGCTACACCATTATTAGGCATAAATCGGTCTTCCTCATCATCAGTTGAACTCATGGATATATAAAAAATGGCCAACTTGATCTTTCTTCTTGCTAGGTTCCTAATTTTCCAAGCCTTTGGGTTGCCACCAAAACTGCTTGTTGCAGGAATTTGAGGAAACCATCAGAACACACACACATATACTATATAAAATTTCTCTTCTAAAATCATCCCCACTTACCAGAAAGTATGCTCCACTCAACCCAATGGGACTTACGTCTGAGTAAACATGCACAGAATTGTATTGTTACTGCCCCTCAAAATTGTGCAGATACTTCCCCCCACCCCCTGTACAGGACCCTCTGATTTTTGTAAACTGTAAAGAGAGCTCTGGCTATTGGGTGGTATTATTTTAAATAAATAAAAATAAACTCATCTCAGATTTCATTATGGGAAATATTTGGTAGCAGATATCTGATTTGCTACATTCTGTTGGCTCTTCCACTCCCAATGTGGTACTGTGCCTTCTGTTGGTCCTTCAGCAGTGGCTGCCAGCTCCAATCACCCTCTTGCTTCTCTGTGCTCCCCACCACCACTGCACCATAATTTTAGAGGTTTTTGTTTAGTGTACACATAACAGCAAACACTAGTTTGGATGTTCAAGTCTGAGCCTTGGACTCACACACTGCAGTTTCCTATTTCACTTCTCCATTTGCAGAAACCAGTTTCCCCTTATAGATGAACCAGGAGAACTATGGTTTGCACAAACTAGAGTTTGCCTGCAAACAAGAACTGAGACTCATGTTCAAACTATAGTTCCAAATTCTGGCCATGCATTGTTTGTCCAATCCAGAGTTTCCCTGGTTAGGATGTAAAAGAAAACTCTGGTTCCATACAGAATGAAGTGAGAGATGGAGTAGGAGTATGTAAGCTTGAGACTCAGGCACGGATGCCCAAATCATGGTTTGCTAATAACTGAACTTAGCCATTGAGTGCAATCCTATGCATGTCTACTGAGAAATTTCACTGAATTTCGTTAAACTTTTTCCTAGAGAATATGGGATTGCATCCATTGTGTTCATCAACAACATTCTGTGTAGTCTGACTGTACTCATCAATAATTGCCTCCCAAAAAGAACAGAAGATGACATACATTTGCATAAAATTTGTAAATGCCTATTTATATCTGCAGATGCAAATTTATAAATAACTATTATCATTTAAATAGAAACAGAGTATGTCTTGCAATAGCACAGAAGACTGTGACCAGGTGTTGAATGTGTCTTCCTGTTTGGTCTGTTGTCCAGGTTCTAACTGTCGATGAACAAGAGTTCTTATGATTCTTTATCTTTAAACCAGAATTGGACAGGGCACTCTTTCAAGTAGAGGCCTCCTTTAAATAGAAGATGGTCCTCTCTAAAAAGGGGGTGCATGGCCACTGTAGCTTCAGAAGAGAAGAGAGAAGTAGAGCCCATCAGAACCACTTTTGCTTTGTAGGCCCTGTTCAGACAACATGCTAAACCATGCTGCTTAACCAGAAAATGTTTAATTGAATGCTTTCCGTTAACCATTTTGTGGTTAAGCAGCATGGTTTAGCATGTTGTCTGAACAGGGGCACTGTGTAGTCTGGGCCTCCAAATAGCAGGATTCTGTTATCCTGGAAATAGGCAGACATTCCATGCACACAGTACAAGACTAAAAAAAGACAGTTTTTTGTTCTAAAACTGGCATTCCACTGGGGAGTGATGGTGAATGGAAAAGCTGCCTTCTCAATTTAGCTTTTTATCATGTTGGAACTGCAGAGACTAGCTTCTAACTTACACTTACTAAGGCCGTACTTGTGACATGTGTCACTGCTAGGCTAACGGGAAGCAAATTCCATGAACTGGCTGAGAGAACATTGATTAACCATAGATCAGAGATGCAGCCCTTGGTAAACAAAGTGCAGTTTCAAATTAACTCCCATGGAGCCATCTCTAAGTCTTAAATGGCTGGAACAGCTATATAAGAACCCACGCCAGGTCAGTGCATGACCTTGGAAAAACAGTCACTTTTGCAATGTCAGTTAAAATCATATCTTGAGGAAACAGTATCCACACATGAATGGCCTTTGGTTATAGAAACTAGGAGGACTTGCTTATTTGAAGCAAACACCAGCTTCCAGAGACTTGTATGCTTTTCCACCAGTATTTTTTGTGTCCAGCTTCTAGCCATAATGAGGTAATTCAAATTATATCAAACATGATATAAATATGGGGAAATGGTTATTATTTGCATCTGTACATCACAGCGCTTCCCTCCATAGTTGTCTGGATTAAGCTGGAAAACTTGTGATATCCTCTTATACATTTTGAATTTGTTTAGGAATATAGTAGGTTAAAGTGCTATAGAATACTAAATATCATTCTTCTTCTTAATCTACAGGTGTTTCTGGCTATATCTTTCGCCTGATGGCCCCTTCTCCATTCTTCCGAGATGTTAGATGCATAATTTATAAGTGTTTTCAATTTGCATATTGTTGCATTCTTCCAGGTGACAGTTCATTTACTTTAATTTCCAAGATGCATTTTACATGCTGGTCACTCTCTAGACTTCTCAAGTATTCAGCAAGATAAGACTTGCTTATTGCTGAGTAGGGAATTCCCTCATTTAGGAGAATGATATGACAGCAGTGCTGTTTAGAGAAGCAAAATAAATTAGGGAAAGGGTATGCAAGAGTTTAATGCCTATGCAAATATGGCATGCAAGTTCAGAATTCCTAATTTGGAGAAAGAAGAGTGCTGAATTAATTGTCCTCCATGAATTTCCCTTACTCAGACTTAGCTCTGCACAAAGACTGAGTGAAAGCAGAATCTGTCCTGAAGTTCTCAGTTCAGTAACAGGAAAGGGAGAATATCTGATTTTCATGGAAGACATGTTCAGGACAGACAGTTTTGTTACTAGCACCAAAGAAGTGCAGTAGCTAGCATTTACCATAGATTACCTGGCCTTCCCCTCACTTGCCACTCAGTGACAGCTGCCCATGTCTTCCAAGTAGCTCCCACTGTTTTCTATGATACATTGCCTTTTAAAATGGTGAGTCCAAGAGTTCTCATGGTAAGACTGGTTATGTGAGTGAACTGGAACAAATATTCACTTTTATAGCAGAAGTTGGTATGAGTGGTGGGGCCTCTATAATTTCTTCACAGGCCACACAAATCCTGGGCCTAGATTATGGGTCTCATACATTCTAATGTCAGAGAACAAGTCTTCCAGTTTGTGCAGAACTGGTGACTGAGAACCACTGAGGACTGGTCACTAGAGCCATAGCTAGACCTAAGGTTTATCCTGAGATCGTCCAGGGGTCAAACCTGTTCATCTAGGTGACACACAGGGGATCCAGTGCTCAGGCAGGGGTGAACCCTGGATGATCCCAGGATAAACCTTAGGTCTAGCTGTGGCCTAGGTCTACAAAGATTGGAATACTTTGAGAAAGTTCTATATTAGACCTATCCTTCAGTTGTTTCTGTTGTCCATCAACAGGTAAATTGGGGCCGTGTCTACACCAGCCATTTATTCAGGGATTATATCGAAGTTGTCCCTACCAGGCCCAAATGATGTTCACCTACTCCAGCAGTGATCTCTGGGTGACCACTCAGTTTTCCCAGAATATCATTGACGGGATTTGTAGCGGCTTTTCAAGCTCTCTCACTATGATCCTGAATTCTGCAGCCGGTGTGGCCCCCTTCTCGAAGCTGTTGCTGTTTGGCACAAGCAACCAGTTTGTTGAACAGCCAACACGCTGTCAGGGGGTATCCTGCAGTTTTGGAGTTGTGTGGAAGTCTGCCATTTTCAGCACATGTTTTGATTGGATATTGGAATTTTTTGGCACTGACAGTTGCATTTTTTTAACACAAACATATTGATGCGCAGGTGCACATCTTCGACAAAGTACCTATCTGCCCCCTGTGTTGCTGTGTGTCTGCGCTGGTGCACATCTTGGAGGAGGTATTAAAAAAAATCCATGACCCGAACCCATCTGTCCAGTCCCGCCCACTTCTCCCGATACACATTCGGAACTGCCATCATGGGGCACACATCCTCCTGTAACGGCTCTCCTTTAACTGCCGGGAAGTTCCCTTGTGTGCCCCATGAGCAACTATCATGGAAGTGGGAACCTTGCAATTATCCCTCCCCCGTTGCAAAAGGCCTGTAGGTGTAAATTAGGCCTGGGTGTCAGGAGGATGGCTTCCACCCATGGTTAGGACCCTCTACACCCCCCTCAGCCTCCTTTACTCCTTCAAGTCCTTAATTAATCGCACTGCTGCTACACAGAGATTCACAGCCTCAGCTTTAAATTATTCTATGTGAGATGGAAACCTCGATAGGGAAGTGTTATTTAAATCCCTAGTCTCTCATTGAATTTGGCCCTCAGTAAGTTTTAGCAGAGTTCTGGGAAAACTGGGGCCAATCAACCATAGGGTATGTAATAAATAGACTCCACTAAGCCTCTTTTGGAATTCCTGCTGCTGGCGGATAGAACTAGCAAAGTGCACTCAACACTGATCAGATTAGTCCTGCAACATATTACTTTAATACCCCTCCCCAAAACACTGGGATTTGAGAGCCCTAGTAAAACCATTCACTGTGATTAGAATCAGGAGCTGCTAGTCACACGACTAAACCCCTCTTCCTCCTAATGCCCCAGTGTTTTCCTTACATGGAGAACTTGGAAAGAAATTATCAATTTTTGAAGACATTTGGTCTGTGTTTCTGTGTTTCTCCAAAACCAAAATCTTCTGGAGTGTTCAGATTCAGTCCAGTTTGCAGGACCCCCACCAGTTTGGATATCTAACAAATTTGTCCAAATCAGATCATTCAGTTCTGGATTTGGGCAAATCTGAAGTACACCCCTGGTTTTCTTTGTACATGTATACATGTGCAAATGTCATCTGTGAGTTCATTCCTGGGGAAGCAGTAGGAGGCCCACTAAATCTACTAGCCCAAGTCCCATCATGGCCTTGCTCCGGCTTTAATAGTGTGTAGGATATTCCTAATCTCTGTGTCAAAATGATCCCATGAACTGTTTGGCACATAAAGATTGCTTTCATATGGTATGGTGTGTTTTGTGAGCAGTTCCTTGATATCTACTGGCATTAAGAAATGTTCTGGTAAGCAGATTGAGAGATTGGTGTTTTGTTTTGTTTTTAATCTTTCAAATCTCCATGTGCCAAATAGTTTTGATAAGGATTATCAGGCAGCTCTGCGACATACTGGGAAATGTACTCCAGATGCTGAGGAACATGCTCCCTCCTGAAGCTGTAAAGTGGAAACCTGCTGGTGTGAGAAAATAAGGGTGCCTAAGGGAAACCTTGAGGAGAACTCTTAATAGGAGTTTAGAACAATTGATTTAAACTCCATAAGACAGACAGAATCAGCAGCAATAGTCAGAAGAGCATGGATTGTGGTACATTCAGCCCTTTGTGTAAGTGTTAGCATGCAGACAGTGCACTTTACATCAAAGTGTTTTTGATCTCTAATCTTCCATTATATCTCTAAGACAAAGTGAAAGATATAGAATTCTAGGAAGCTTCTCTTCACATCAGCTAACTTCTCTAAAAATACCATAGAGCACTGGAGAAATGGAAAGTGGTGCTGGGCAGAAATGGGGGTCCAAAGCAACCAGTGCAATTCTCCTTCCCCCAGTCCATTTGTGCATGTATGACTAATTGGGGGAAGACTCTGAATGCCCTAGATGCCAGTGTTGTCCATTAATACTATATTACTTTCAGTACATTCAGATGTGCATCATACCCAAACTAGTAATGCATAACTACTCAGTTAGTAATGAATAACTATATCTCTCTGCATTCAAGAATGGAGTGAAGACCTTTGGCTTTTAAATGTTTTTTAAAAACCCATTTTGGCTATTTAAATTGTTAATGATTTTAAGGTAGTTTTTAAGGGTTTATCAAGTTTTTATCTGTTTGTGACTTGTGTGTGTGTTTGTTTTGTGAACAGCAATGATTAGTCCCCACCCCACCCCCAGAATGGCAATATAAACATGTTTTAAATTAACAAACAAACTAGAGGTGGAACAGAGTGAAAGAGGTCTTCTCACAAAGTGCCAATGGGCAATGAAACTACCAGTGCAATGTCGCAATAGTTAAACTATGGAACTCATTACCACAAGATTTAGTGATGGCCATTGTATAAATTCCTGGAAAAGAAGACTATGAGTCGCTACTAGTCCTGCTGGCTATGTGCGACCTCCAGCATCAAAGACAGTAAGCCTATATGCACCAGTTGCTGGGGAGCATGGGTGAGAGTGTGCTATTGCACCTGTGTCCTGCTTCTGTGTTCCTGGCTGACAGCTGGTTGGCCACTGTGTGAACAGGGTGCTGGACTAGATGGACTCTTGGTCTGATCCACCATGACTCTTCTTACATTTTTAAGTCAGATGGCATTGCTTGGTGGGTGGCAGTGAGTATGTGTGGTGGTCCTCAGCCTGACTTGCAGCAAAAAGATGTCCTGAGAAAAGTGGCTGTGATTGGGTGTTTGCTTTATTCAGCACTACTCACCGGAGAAGTTGGGCAAAAAACGTCCAAACTTTTTAAAATATATAAATATATAAAAAGGGTTAAAGTGTCAGCCCTGGTGGCCCCTCTGGTGCTCACGGTCCTAGGCAGCTACTCAAGCCAGGCCTACATTTGCCGTGTAACGCTCCAGCCTTCCTTTCTGGAAAGTCATCATTTGAGTCAGCATCCATTTCCATCCATTCAAATACTGATTCATCTATGACTAGATTTGATAAATGCTGAGGGAATAATTACATACTGATTTAAGAAGTGCTGCTAATGCAATTATGAGGATAATCAAAACCAGATTAATAACACGATATTTCATTTTTACCACAAAATGGAGAAGTTGAGATCTGTCGCTATGCATGTCCAAATGTGTGGGCATAGATGGAGCTCTTGGAGATGAATGAATAAAAGAACCATTTTTAAGCACACTTTAAAATCTAAAGCAAGTCACAGAGGAAAAAAAAATGTTATGATTTAGCACTGAACAAATCAGAAATGCTCTATTGTGTAAGATGCACACAAAATCAAGATATATATCTTTAAAATGGCTTTCACTGTGGAGTTTTATTATAGATGTATTTTCTATATGTGTGTTTTTCTGTTGCTGGCACCAAGACCTTGTGACACCTGAAGGAGAGATGAGTCTGTTCTGTTCTATCTCAAAGTATATGACTCTGCTGTCTCCAGGCAAGCCACCTCCAGCTTCAATGCCATAAATTACTCCAGCCTGAAGGGAGGGAAGAGTAGTCACCCCTGGGGTAGTGTGAATCACAACACCTCTCCTTTCACTCTACTTTCTGGAGGGGTGTGGGGAGAGCACCAGACTCAGGCCTGCATACAAGATAAAACTGGTGAGGGCTTTTTGCCCACTGTCATTTGTTCTCATCCTATCTGGAGTTGTAAGTTCTTATGATTAAGGACCCTTAGGAGTTTAGGCCAGTTAGTGTGTTCTTACTAGAGCTGTGTGGAAGTGGCCTCTCAAATTATCCACCCTATTTGTGGATGGAGAAATTTGGAGGGGGGGATTTCACTAAATTTCTCCAGTGGGAGAAGAAATTCTCCAACAATTTCTCACAAGTAGTCATTAGCATTGGAAAGGCTTTTAGAACAGCTTTTTTCTTTTTCTTTTTTTCTTTTTCTCCCTAAGGGTTTTTGGGTTGTTGTTGTTGTTGTTGTTGTTGTTGTTTTACTACCAATGCAAATGTGTTAGCAGCCTCCCCCCACCCCCATTTTGTATCTTCCACAATTCTTTGCCCCATGAAAGAGGCTTCCATTTTTCTGCCTCATTCTCAGGGCATTTTATAATTTATTTTGAGAATCTGTTGGTGTTATTGTCTTTAACCAATCACTGTGAGGTGGTTGAGGGTACTATATTTTTATTTCTATTACACATCTCACCATTGCTCTACAGTCTCCCAGGCTGCCTGCACTTCCTGATCTGAAAACGCTCTACATGAGGAATAAATTCATGATGTCTTCTTCTGAGCAGGAAGTGCAGGAAGTCAAGGAGAAGCCAAGGAGGCTAAAGGGTGTCAGAAAGATGACTGTACAATGAAAGACAGGATGCTCACACACACCCATCAGCAATCACATAAATAAGGCAAGCACAAGAACCCTGAACCAAACCCATGAGAATTTCTCCAAAATTTCTTCTCCTTTGATTCCCCCACCCCAAAGCAATTTCTTTTCTATCGAATTGAATGAGAATGGTCAACATTTTCATAGGAGAAAATTTTGGCATAGAACTAGTTTTTACTTTATCTGTACATGGATTTGCAATTGTTTGATGCATTGTAGAACTTTTTGTAATTTCATCTGTTATTGTAGCTGCTTCATACCCCTTTCTTGAACTTGTACATAAACTCTCTACCTCTGAAATTGGTGCTGCTATTTCCATTTGGGTCAATGATGATGAATCCAGTGTAATAGGTGGATGGCACTACTGAGCTTTCATTATTCTGGATTTAAGGTACTGGGAGAACTATTTTGGTTCCTATTTCTTGCATTCAGGGGCAAAACTACCTGGGAGTTCTTTCCATTCCCAAGGTAGTGCCAGGGAGGGTGGTGGCATCATACCAAGAAGTGTTGCTTTGCCTTTTTTTACACAGGCTTAATTATTTCCCATAGAATTAAATCCACTTAAGATTCTAACTCCCATCAGCCCCAGCCAGCATGGACAATAGTCAGGAAAGTTGGGAGTGGTAGTACAATGTCATCTGGAAGCTTGTGGGTTCCCTACCATTTGCCTTTTCCCTGGGCAACAATTCCATATTTTGTATGGAATTTGAATGAAATTATATATTATACAACCTTGTGCCAAGCATGGATTTCTATTATCCTCTTCTCCTTGCACCCCAAATCATTTACAAGTCCACAAAATGTTGCATTATCTGCTTCCATCCTTTACCTATCCAGACAGAGATACCTCAATTTCTCTTATAAACAGAAATGTATGTTCATCAGAACAAAGCAGAAAGGACTATCCCATAGCAAATAGGTTCCAAATGCAGGTTGATTCTGCAAATCTCTTGAATTCCTCAGGCCCCTTTCTTCAGTGGGGTGGGGGAAAACCTGTTGGATAGAGAGAAAGGATAACCAATGTCCCTTCAGGCTTCATCCAATTATTATCTTACCTGCACAGGCTTGTGCAATGCCAATCTAGGCTTGGTTAGACATGGATGATGTAATGCAGTGCTGGATAACTTGTGGTCCTCCAGATGTTTTGGCCTATGACTCCTACCGTTCCTCATCATTGGCTATGCTGACTAGGACTGATAGGAGTTGAACACCAAAACATATGCAAGCCCACATGGTGCATGACCCAGTGCAATGCTTGGAACAGAGGTGGGCAATGTGGCCTCCCACATGTTTTGAACTACAATGCCTATCATCCTTCAACATTGGCTTTGCTGAGTAGGGCTGATGGGAATCGTAGGCCAAAACATCTGGAGGGGCACAAGTTGCCCACCCCTATCTAGAGCAAGAACCTAGCAGCAGCATTCAGTTTCAAATGGGATAGCAGTAGTGGTGCTGTTTTCTAGAAATAATGGGTTCCCAGGCTTTGGTCAGGGAGAGGAATACTTTGATGGGCTCCATACTGTTTGTAACAATCATGAGCACACAAAGGAAAGAGAACATGCACATTAAATGGTTAAAAACTAGTGCCAAGCCATTTCTTAAAATGAGACTTGGTGCTAAAGAGAGAGAAAAAGAAAGTTGTTCAGAACTTAGAAATCAGGCCAAGGTAGGTCACAGTAGTCACTGAGCAAACTATGAAAGATTGAAGATTCACTTTGAAATTAAGATGTATTTTAATAATTACAGCAGAGCGAGTGAGTGTGAGAACATCTGTGCACTCATACATTTCACCCTGGGTCATATTTCAAATCCCTTCACATTATTGGGAGTTCCTAGAGGGTAAATTGTTCCACAAAGGCAAATTCGTTATTAAATGTATGATCCAAATAATAATTTGGGTCATCATCTTTAAACCAGTCTGACCAGAGTACCCTTACTGAAGCAAACACAGAAATTCTAAAGTTGCCATTGTTTAACAGAAGATATTGTTTTCAATTAGGGGTGAAAGGAACCTTCCCTATTACTTCTGCCTCACCAAATGTTCAGGAAACATATCTGCAAAACCGGAGCAGCTATTTTGTGAGGTATGTGTATTAAACCACTTTCAAGCATCACTGTTCATTTTTCTCCATTCAAAGGCTGGCTTTTAGTAATGGGAGAATGCTCTAGGTCTCAATTTGGAATTAGAATTATTAAAAAGTGGTTCACATACCCACCCTCCCTATGGACTGAAACAATGTGTGTGCGTGGGGGGGGGAGTGTCATGGGGCTGCATGGGCCAATCCCATCCTCTACAGCTATAACCCTATGTGCTGTTGCCTGGCTCATAAAAGCTTCTCCACTCACTATGCATTCATCTCGAATGGGAAAGGGCTCTATGCATGAATGCACATAAAGCTCCTTTATGTGAGGAGTGCCCTGGCCCAAGGATGGTTCTACCTAGGGTGACCATATTTGGGAAACCAAAAAAGAGGACACCTAGTGTGTGTGGGGGAAAGCAGCTTTCTGAGTCCTGCAGAAAGTACGTTATTCCCCCGCCACCTTAAAGAACCCGATTGGAGTGGAGGAGGGGAAAGGATTTCATTCTGCACCACCACCATCCACTCCAATTGGGGCCTTTTCTATAATGTCCACGAATGACCCACTTTCCCCTTTAAGACCTCAATTGGAGCTCCGGGTGGGGGAATGATGTGCCTCAAGAAAGCATGTCACTCCCTCCTGCCATGCTAATGGCAGCCTTAAAGGGGAAGGTGTGTCATTCCAGGACATTATTGAAAATTATAGAAAATCCCCCCCTGACACTATGGAAAGAACAAAAACCAGGACAAATCTGGGGAAATCCTGACAGTTGGTCACCCTAGTTCTACCTCATGTGGAGGACCTCTATGTTCATTCTTCAGTATGTGTGGGGAGTCCCTTCCCATAGCATCCGAATGCACAGAAGACATGGAAGTGCTTCTGCTTCCACAGATGTCAGCAATGTGGAGCATGGCTATGACATATATCAGTGGCAGGAGGCAGGCTCGTCTGCATGGGCCCAAGACCCTTAGATATTCTTCAGTGTGTGCAAGGGGAGGGGATCATCAGGGGTGTGACAGATTGTCCCAATCCCCATTCTCCCATGACCCCCTGTCCACATGACTCCTGCCCCATTAGCTGGCCTTGTCTGATAATAGTTGCAGTTACAGCATCAATGGGAGTGGAGATCTAAAAACCTACAAGGCCTGCTCTCACCCCTCTCTTCTCCCTGATATCTAGAGCATGAATATTATTCCTAGGAGATGTGGTTTTCTATATTTAGGAAACTACACCTCCCTCAGTCCCTGGCACCTGGGTTTGTTGGAGGGCAGAAAAGTTGGGCTATTAATGTAATAAATAAATAAATAAATAAATAAATAAATAAATAAATAAATAAATGAAACTTTTAAAACTAGAGAAGCCATGAATTGAACCTGGGATCTTCAGCCTACAAAGCCTGTAATCTAACACTTGACTACTCTCCATTTTTTGAAAGAAAATAATGTCTGCTCTATGTGATCCTGTGAACAATTACATGATCACAAGACCTAGTGTTTTTAGTTGAAGTCACACATGCATAACAGACATTGTAACCTAATGTCTCTACAATTGTTTTCTTGTGGTATTCATCCCACCAGTTAAGATATGCTTGCCATCTCTAGTTTTTAAGAGCATTTGTATTAATATTATTATAAATAATAACAATAAAATATTGTTGTTGTTATTATTATTATTATTATTATTATTATTATTATTATTATTATTGTTATTATAGTTTTAAGATTTGTTGGCAGATTAACTGAAAAATTCCCAAAGAAAAATGCTAAAATCCATGTTAGCATAATCCCTTTATTAAACCAACTCATAGGTCACAAAATACAGTGCAACATTTCAAGTTCTTCACAACACTTCATCACCAAGATAAACAAAGGTAAAAAAAAAGAAAAGAAAAGGTGTGGCAGGGTGGGGGGAAGGGTAAAAATAGTTGATAGAGCTGGTTTGAGTTTTAGTAAACAGCTGGATTTTGTTTTCATTTTCAGTTTGTGTGTGTGTGTTGTTTATTTATTACATTTCTATACTGCCCAATAGCCAAAGCTGTCTGGGCAGTTCACAAAAATGTTTCTTTTTCCTAGCCATCCTTGAGATGGCTTCAGTTGAAACCATCTCAGTACCTGTAGAACCTAATTTAAATGTCTGCAGTGCTTCCCACTAATATTTATTTATTTGATTAAAAGTTAAGGCACCTCTTAGTTAATGTCAGTGTTCTTTAAGAGAATCATCTGAGGAACTCTGAGGAAAACCAAAGGAGTATCAATGCGATTAGAGCAAGTGGACTTTACACATCCCCAAGTTACCACTGGATTTCACCAAAGGTAACTTTTAAAGCCAATTTGAAAATTCCTTCTCAGATGAAACATCTGAGAAATCCTGAAAGAAATTCTCTCAGGAGGGTTTAACACATTCCTAATGATAAATATACATAGCATGATAGCAGTTGGATTATGAATAAGTTGACACGTCTTCCAGATGCCCATAGCATTAGTATTAGTACTGAATGTCATTTGTTTCGAAGATCCTCCTTGGCAACACCATGCAGGGAATTTTTAAGGCAGTTAAAAGGTTTTTTTTATAAGCCTAGTGAAATTAGTTGGGGGAGGAGAGGTGGGTTGCATGTCCTGATGCAGGATAACCTTTTGATTTTGATAGCTGTCTGGTTCATAACAAAGTCTGTTTTAGTTTTCTTGTAAAAAAAGGAAGTGATCAAAGGAAAGAACAAATTTGCATTCTAGTCTTCTCCCATTTTGTCCGTATGTATGTTTAACAGTTTTCAATTATTACCGACATTCAGTAATCTTTCTTTAATGAGATTTTTTTATAATTAGGTTTTCTTTTAATAATCTCACTTTCAGGGGATAATAGCTAGTTAAATCAATTAAGATCTCCAATACCTAAAATTGATGATACAGAATGAAAAAGACTAGATTAGAGAATAGGTTATGCTTTCATTCTAGAAAAGCTGAAATAAATAAACAAATGCTAAGGTGTGATGAATTACATTACTAGGGATATTTAATTAGCATTTATATTAGGATTTTCTCAGGCTTCCTCAAAACACTTCACTCACATTATTTTGGTAATCCTTGTAAGAATCCTTGAAGGTGGGTCAGTATTATTACTTCAGTGTGGCTGAGCAAAAATAATATTGGTTTGCCTACGGCTACCTAGTAAATTTTTAGCTGTGAGATGAGATGTCAACCAGAAATTTCCCAACTTACAATTTTATTTTATTGTTATCTATTTTACACACACACACACACACACACACACACACACACACACATATATATATACTTTTTTCATCTTGGAAGGAACCCAAGTTTGGCTTCCCTGGTCTTCCTCTTCATTTTATCCTCACAACAACCCTGTGAGGTAGGTTGGGCTGAGAGTTAGTGCTTGACCCTAAGCAGCTAGTGAGCTTCATGGTCGAGTGGGTACTAGAACCCAGATCTCCAGAGTCCCAGTCCAACACTCTTATCACTCAGAGTTAGGTTTGGGCCCACTCACTCTCTGTTTTAGAAAAGTTGTCAAGGCATTCCCCCCTTAAACCTGGCCTTTTAAATTGTTTTAGTGGCATTGTTGCTTTTAATATTTTAATGATGGTTTATTGTTGGATGTTGTTGTTTTGATCTGTTCTACACCACCTTGGTAGTTCTTTCCAGAAAGTTGGCATAAAAACGCTACAAATAAATAAAACTTGCATGTTCAATGTGCATTTGTTATTATTCTTTAACTTAGAGTTGAAACCTAGGGCACTACCTTATACCAGGGGCAGGGTGCCACCTACTTGATGTTATCTGGCCCACCAAATTGGTTTGGGAGGGCCACCTGGCTCCTGGACCAAAAAAGGTTCTCCACCTCTGATCTCCACTGTCTGGCAGCAGCTCTCCATGATTTCAGAAGGGATCTTTCACAACACCACTTGGAGATGCTAAGCTTTGAACATGGCACCTCCTGTATGCAAAGCATGTGCCCTTCTGAGTTTGTAGCCCCAAGTATACATTAGCAGGTGAGTTGGGAGAAGGAGGTGCCTGAGTTTAGTTCCCTCACACTGTTTCATGAAATTATTGCCTGACAACACTAACCACTTTTTTGATGGGGGTACTTGCACAATCCATCACATATTATTCTGTATATAGCAGCTCCAGTTTCAAGGTGCTAAAGCATTCATGTGTGAGAGAGATTGTTCTCCACAAAGCACCCCTTTTACATATATGAAAGGGCATTCCATGTGTGCTTCACCCTTGTTGGTCTAGATGATAATCCTTATGATCTCCACCTACCCCATTATCAAAAGTGAGGTCTGTTTCACAAATAGATATACAGTGATTTGCTGAATGAGACCCATCACAGGTCTAATACCTCAAACAGAACTTGGGTGTCATCTTGTACCATCTCAGTCATGATGCTTTTCAATAGAATCTATTCACTTTACTGGAAATAATCAAGCAATGATTAATCCAGTGATTTACCTGCATGTGTGAACTAAAATTGAGTAGTATCTGTTGCTTTTTGTTTTGTTTTGTTCCGCATTTCCTGATATTGCCTTTGATGAAGGGCTCATCTACACCAAGCAGGATATTCCACTAAGAAAGTGGTATGTAGTATATAAAACCACACTACTGCTTCATAGTGGTATTGAGGTGCAGTGACAACTGTTGGGGTCCATGACACCTCTACACCAAGCAAGATATAGCACTATGAAAGTGGTATGAAAACGGTATATGGTATGTGTCAATGGGCCCCAACAGTGCACCTCAATATCACTATAAAGCAGTAGTGTGGCTCCTGTCTTTTATATACTGCTGTCATACCACTTTCATAGTGGAATATCCTGCTTGGTGTAGATGAGCCCAAAGTTGCTGAGAAGCTTTTGTTTTTCCCCTTCCAACACTTAAATATGAGATTATTATATCTTTGGTAAACTCTGGTGCTTTTGTATGTCTTGGAGAGAAATATTATTTCCTTGATGTCCCCCCCCCCCTTTTCAGACATAACTATGACATATGAGCTAGAGTACAAGTTGCCTTCTAATGTCAATGTGAAAAAATGAATGATTGTTTTGATGGCATGCGTCTTGGACATTAGAAAGCTGATTATGCCAAAGGATCAACAGGACGACGGGAGTTTTATGATGTTTTGAAATAAAATTTCAGCAAACATCTGCTTCGACATTAAATGGGGGAAAAGATAATTAAAATAAATATGTATTTTAAGGAGGATAAATGACAAGCTTGGTGAATTATGATATTAAAAAAATTCATCATTCTCTAAAAAGAACATTGCAGCTGAGAGGTCAAAGTGCTCTTTTTATTTTATGGAATAAGACACAATAATCAGGTCTCCTGCTGCTCACACTAAAAAAAAAATCTTCTCTCTAAGATTTTCTGTTGGGAATCTGACCCAATCAAACCCTTTTCCAGTGCTCTTCTTTTACAGTTCCTCCATCACAAGCTTCCCCCATCTCACTCATTTAAACCTAGGTTTGGTTTTGGATTTTCCTCCATGCCTTACTTGAATTCAATATCCGAGAGCTTGTTTTATATTGCTCTCATTTTTAGGCTGAACTGATTATAAGTGGGCAAAAGATAGGTACACTAAGACTTAAACAGCCACCCTAGACATGTCTACTGAGAAGGAAGTCCCATCAACTACAACGGGGCTTGCTCCCAGGTAAATTGGTAAAGAATTGCAGTTTTCAAGTGGTTTAACCATCATTCCTTTTTGCATGTGATTCTTGGGGAAAGAGTGACCTAGGGTTGTCTAGCAGATAATTCTTTGAACCATCATCAAATTACACCCCCCACAATGTTGTGGGAGAAGCCATGACATCAAAACTGATATACCCAGAGTGGAGATATACCCAAATAAATATATAATTATAAGTCTGGAAAAAATGGAATGCCCTTCCCCCTACCCCATAAACAGCAGGAAAAGAGAGAAAGAAAAGACATAGCTGCTGGCTATGTATTTTATATAACATATAGTTTGGCTCATAGTTTCACATTATTACACACCAGACTTCATCTGGAGTACCATATCCAGTTCTGGGTGCCACTCTTTAAGAAAGATATAGATAAATTGAAATGGGTACAGAGGAAGGCCATGAAGTTGGTCAAAGGTATGGAAAACACATCCTATGTGGAAAGGCTGAAGAAAGTAGGAAGAGAAGACTGGGGACATGGGAGCACACTTGAAATACCTAAAGGGCTATCACAGAGGAAAAGGGCAAAAATGTGTCCTCTGCTGATCCAGAAAGCAGGACTAGACCTAAAGAGCTAAAGTTACAGGAGGGTAGATTTTGGCTTAACATTAGGAAAAAATTATGGCTAGAAGAACAGTTCAACAAAAGAACAAATTCTAGACGGGTTGTGAACCCCCTTGAGAGCTTCAAGCAGAGCCAGGCCAACTTGTATTGAACAGGAGGTTGGAACATAGGGCCTTACAAGCTGCCCCTCTAACTTTATGCTTCCATATTTCTTTAAAAATCAGTGGGTCAAGTCTTTCTTAAACATTTGTGCTGCTGAATGTTTGCCTGTTGAAGTCACATGTAATGGGAAGAAAAACGAGCAACAGGCATGTTCTCAGTGTAAACTAGGACGCGAGCGCCAGTTCATTAAGGCCTTAGCTAGACCTAAGGTTTATCCTGGGATTGTCCCGGGGTCATCCTGGTTCATGTAAATGACACACAGGATATCCCAGGAGCAGGCAGGGACTATCCCGGGACGATCCCGGGATAAACCTTAGGTTTAGCTAAGGCCTAAGAGAACTCACTCAAGAACTTCTTTAACATGTTTCTCAGAAAAGACAATAAGAACATTAGAAGGTAGAAATGTGTCAAATGGAACCATTGACAACAAAAGTATTAAGTGACGTGTGCATATTGAAGGCTGAGTAAATGTACTTTGCTTACATGGCTTGAATCCATTTGAGCATAAAGAGAGCACACAGTTACACTCAGAAGTCACTAAAAGCAATTAAGAGACTGAACTATTGAAAATGCCATTACAGTCTGTGAAAAGATACATGTTGAATCAAAGTGCACTATGCAAGACACATCTAAAACTATGTGAAGATGAAAGCTTTTTTGTTGGTAGACTATTGTGCCTTTCTATGTGTTTGTAACACATTGGGCCTTAGACATCAGGCGTGTGCAAAGTAGGTGTTCTCCGCCTCGAAATTCAATCCAGAACCTCATTGAGGCGATTCCCTGCCCTGATTTCAGTGTGGCTGCCCTTACTTCACCCTATTGGATTACCCATTGGAGAACTGCCCATTTTTGGATAACCGCTCTAGTCAATGGAAATTAATCAAATGCTTACAGCTCCCTCATTTTTAAAGATAAAGAGATGAAACCTGGCATGGTGATAGGTCTTAAGGAGGGCTTTAGGCATGCCAAGTTTGTAGTAGATCCATTCATGCCTTGATTTTTTTTATTTTCCCCCCTCAAAGCATTATCCCCCTTAAACACACACACACACACACACACACACACACACCACATTAATCCACTCCTGCACATTTATGGATGGAGCTTTTATCCTTTAACAGAGCTTCACTGCTGCTGGTGGAAGTTTCTACTCCAGCCATCTCTAACCTAGTGCCCTCCAGATCTATTGGACAGAGCCCCACCCCTGCACTGGAAGCCCATTCAGCCAACTAAAATGATTAAGGGGGTGGAGCATGAGTGAAGGTTACATCAACTGGGTTTGTTTAGCTTGGAAAAAAGGAGGCTAAGCGGAGACATGATAGAGGTGTGCAAAATTATGCATGGTGTGGAGTACCCAGTTAGCTGGGGGAAAGGTAATAACGGCTGGGGAAGGCAACGGCAAACCACCCCGCTATAAGGCCTGCCAAGAAAACGTCAGTGAAAGCTGGTGTCCCTTCAAGGGTCAGTAATGACTCAGTGCTTGCAAGAGAGAGGGTGGAGAATGTGGATAGGGAGACCTTTTTATAACTCTCTCAAAATACCAGAACCCGGGGTCATTCCATGAAGCTGATTGATGGGAGATCCAGGACAAATAAAAGGAAGTACTTCTTCACACAGCACATAGTTAAATTATGGAACTCACTACCACAAGATGTAGTGATGGCCACCAATTTGGATGGCTTTAAAAGGGGGTTGGATAAATTCATAGAATCATAGAATAGTAGAGTTGGATGGGTTGTGTAAGGCCATCGAGTCCAACCCCCTGCTCAATACAGGAATCCACCTTAAAGCATCCCTGACAGATAGTTGTCCAGCTGCCTCTTGAATGCCTCTAGTGTGGGAGAGCCCACACCCTCCCTAGGTAACTGGTTCCATTGTTGTACTGCTCTAACAGGAAGTTTTTCCTGATGTTCAGCCTATTAGACATTTGCCATCTAGTGGAGTACATTAAACAGAAAAAGAAGAAACCTGAAAGGCTGATGGGGATTGATTTGCATATTTTAAGCTTTAAGTGTCTTTGTTTTATAATAACATAAAGGTGAATGCATCATGTGAAATAATATATTGTGTCATGTATGGATGGAATTATTGTATATGGACTAAGGGTTGGTGTGCTGACCCTAACCAAGCAAAAGCCCAGAGGGCATGTTGAACAAATATCTTTGTTCAAGGATATTTTGATCAAGAAAAGCTGGCAGAGTCCTGCTTATTGTAACAAGAAGCTAGGGAGTTTTCTAGTTTCTTTGATGACTGAAATTTATCAGGTTGTCTTCTGGAAGAAAGAGACTATGTGTTCAACTCCTACCTGGGCAAGGAACTTGAGGAACTGAGAGGGCTGTCTTGAATGAGCCAGAACCCATTTTAGGATTTGGACTACACAGCAGGGACAACCTCTGAACCATGGTTGAGAGTGATTATCCTTACTTCCTTCATTTGTTTTGTTTGCTTTGTGAAGCTACTATACTCTGGTTTGGGACATCTGTGGTTAATATATTCATGGACATCTGAAAAATTGTCCTAAATTATTCAGGTGATTTGTCACCTACTGAAGGGTGACCACTAACTAATAAAGCAGATACAATTCTTCTCAAGTTACAGGATGGATAGAATAAATCCAGTGCTGTGGCATAACAATATATAAGTTCCAAGTGCTGAAAATGTTGTTTATTTTTTTAAGAAGAAGTCAAATTAAGGATTTGTCTTTATTAGAGCAAATATACAGCTGAGGCAAGCAAAACTCTTACCATTTCATATGATAAAGAGAAATGCAGTGCTATAAGCAGTGCTATAAGCAAGAAGGATAATGTGAATGTTAATGGAGATAGTCCATCTTCTGGTAGAAGGTCCACTATAAGGAATTTGTGAATAAGGGTGCAATCCTATGCATGTTTAGACAGAAAACAAGTCCTACAACTCTCAGTATGCCCTAGCCAGCCCTGCTTGGAGTTGTAGGACTTTTTTTTTTCCTTTTTAAACATGCATAAGTTTGCACCCTAAATGAATTATGGAGAGCTATGTATTAATAAGTATATAATTCCTATTGACCAAAGGTAAATATAATGTGCTAAACACATATAGGCCATAGCTAGATGGAGCTTTATCCCGGAGTGATCCCTGGGATCATCCCTGTGCGTCCACATGATGCACAGGGGATCCCAGGATTTTTTCCAGATTGTTTTTCATAAAAGTTTACAAACCTTGCCCTGAGATCTCGCCCTCCATCTTGGCCCAGGGTTTTCCACGGTCTCGGGCTGAGCCCAAGACTGCGGAACATGTGGCTGGGTGCTGTGGGTTGACCCGACTCCATGCCCATCAGGAGTAGGATGGGGGGAGCGGGGAAAGTAATTTAAATTTTAAAAATTACTTACCGTTTGCGCACGAGCATTCGTGCGCTGCTGCCCCTTTAAGTTAAAAAATGGTGGGCACGACTCCTCTCCTTCTGAGGTCATCGTGCATCGCATGTAAACAGAGGAGGGATGTCGCGATAAACACATTGTGAGAGCTTCCCTCCTCCGTCACGGGCTTACTGGTAGGTCTAGCTATTAGGCCATAGACTATATATTGAGAAGGCCTTCATCTGTAAACAAAGTATCAACTGTAACATAAAAATGGGATCACATGGAACATAAAATTATGGATGGGGATGTCTAGAGCATTCTTGGGAGATTATGCAAAGGAAATTCTTGGGCAGGGTCTGATTCAATGAGATTGTTCAGGTCACCCCCGTTGTGTTTGAAAAGAGATTATTTATTTTTTCCCTGAAAGATCCTCTTGTGCTAGAAGCGTCCAGAATGACACCAACTGTAAAGGGAGCTTTTAGGAAGCAATTTGAATTCTCCTGCTGACCCACCCCCTGTTTGGTTTTCATTAGGGATGGGCATTGTGGGGGGAAACAGGCTTTTTGGGGGCTGCTGGATTTCTCCAGAACCCCTAGCTCAGCTTATATTTGCAGGCAAGCCATTGGCTTTCCCCCAAATTCTAGGAACTTTCTTCTCCCCTGCCCCTTAAATTACCATTTTCACAATCACATAATTTACACAAACAGTGACCAAAATTTACTCAATATGTACAAAATGGAGCCATAACATGCTTAATTTTGCAGAAATTGCACTTACAATTTGCAATAAGGGTGCAAATTGTAAGTGCAATTGTAAGTGCAATAAGGGCAATTTAAGAAAAAGCAACAACACTAAAATCCATGAGTTGAAACAACTCGATAAAAGATTGAGTTGGTCCAGCTCATGGTAAGCAAGCCAGAGCCGGGGGGGGGGGGGGAACGAGCTTTTGAAAACTCAGCAAACTTCACCCCCTGTTGGATTCATCTAGTACACCTAGTTTTGAGAAGAATTTACAAATTTTGCAAAATTCTTTCCCCCCCCCCACCATCCACAGAGATTTTTTTTTTAAAGATATGTAGGAGAAATTGAAACTGAAAGTTCATCAATCCAGGTTCAGAGCTCTGAGTCATTAGCTCGTAAAAGTCTGGGTTTGAAACTGTATTTAACTACATTAATGCTTAATTTTCATTGCCATCCCTTTTTTTCAGACATGCTCCTTTTTTTAACAGCTATATGGCAGGCAGGTACAACATAACTCCTCCATGCTGAAAATAGCTGTACTGACAGGACTTGGCTGGTGGAAATGGGTGAGATACTTTTTTCCCCAGATTGTTCTTCATAAAAAATTACAAACCTTCACAAAGTTTTTCATATTTGGGAGGGAAAGCATTTGAGGGCTTCTTTTTGTTTTGTTTTTTTGAACCAAATTCATGAGAAAGTTAAATGACAGATATTACCACAATGTCTGACCTATCCCCAATATTATCATCCTTCCTACACAGATCTTCCGTATATTCTTGCCACCTTTTCTTGATCTCTTCTGTTTCTGTTAGGTCCTTGCCATCTTTGTTTTTGATCATACCCATTTTTGCCTGGAATTTACCTCCAATGTTTCTAACTTTCTGGAAGAGGTCTCTTGTCCTTCCTATTCTATTGTCTTCTTCCACTTCCGCGCATTGCTTGTTTAAAAATAATTCCTTATCTCTTCTGGCTAACCTCTGGAATTTTGCATTTAATTGGGCATATCTCCCCTATCAATGTTTCCTTTTGCTTTCCTTCTTTCTTGGGCTACTTCCAGTGTCTCAGCAGACAGCCATCTTGCCTTCTTGGTTTTCTTTTTCTTTGGGACGGTTTTTGTTGCCACCTCTTGGACAATGTTGCGAACTTCTGTCCATAGTTCTTCCGGGACCCTATCTACTAAATCTAGTCCCTTAAATCTATTCTTGACTTCCACTGCATGTTCATTAGGAATATTAGTGAACTCATATCTAACTGATCTGTGGGTCTTCCCTATTCTCTTTAGTTTGATTCTAAATTGTGCAATAAGAAGTTCGTGATCTGAACTACAGTCAGCTCCAGGTCTTGTTTTTACCGTCTGTATAGATGTCCGCCACCTTTGGCTGCAAAGGATGTAGTCAATCTGATTTCGGTGTTGGCCATCTGGTGAAGTCCATGTATAAAGCAGTCTTTTCGGTTGTTGGAAGAGAATGTTTGTTATGCACAGTGAGTTGTCCTGGCAAAATTCTATCAGCCTATGCCCCGCTTCATTTTGTTCTCCTAGACCATGCTTACCTGTAATTCCAGATGTCATTTGACTACCCACCTTAGCGTTCCAGTCTCCTATAATGAAAATAACGTATCTTTTTGGTGTATTACCCAGTAGGTGCTGAAGATCCTCATAGAACTGATCTACTTCTGCTTCTTCAGCATCTGTGGTTGGGGCATATATTTGGATCACTGTGATGTTAAATGGCTTACCCTGAATTCAAATTGAGATCATTCTATCACTTTTTGGATTGTATCCAAGCACTGCTTTAGCCACTTTATTATTAACTAGCTGTACCCGGCCACGCATTGCTGTGGCTCAGTCTGGTTAAATGGAAAAGAAAGAAAAGAGAAAGCGCACGTTTCTAATATGTTTAATTTCACAATGCTTGTGGATATACAATATGTTTTTGTTGTTCCATTGTCTGTGTAGATATAGAGATTGTCTGGTTTGCTGACTCTAGAACACGCAGCATATAATTGTCCATGTGAGAAGCAATCCGTGTCTAGATCTAAACCGCACAATTCTAAAGATTGGCCCTGAGCTTTGTTGATGGTGATTGCAAACGTCAATCGAATTGGGAATTGCAATCTCTTAAATTGAAATGGCATATCCGTTGGAATCATAGGAATGCGAGGAATGAGGACATCTTCACCTTTGAAAGGTCCTGTCAAGATTGTTGCTTCTACAACGTTGCTCAGTATTTTTTTTACTGCAAGCCGCGTGCTGTTGCAAAGCTTAGGCTGGTTGATATTTCGCAACATGATAATTGGCACGCCGATTTTCAATTGCAGTACGTGCGGTGGCATCCCTGGCAGATCGAGTGAATTCAAAAATTCTGTTGGATAATTAACCGCTTCATCTACTTCCACAACAGTGTCGACGGACTTGTATGTGACTGCCTCACTTTGAATGTTAGACTGAAAAATATTGTTAAGTTCGTAGATGTCTTTGTTCTTTGCCGCAAGAATAGCTCGTTCACTCAGCCAATCATGATTCTTATAATTGTGTTGAATATTGGGAAATACTTTTTGAACTAATTCTTCTTTTGACGTCACTAAATTGCAGAAGTTAAGAGGCAATGAAATTCGTCCTGAGGTCAGATCAACCAGCACCTTTCCGTTCCCAATTTCCAGCAATTGACATGAGAATATCTCAGCTGATCGATCATTTTGCAGCTGGAGACGCATATTTGTAATTAATGTTAACATCTTTACGTGTCGCCACAAAGTAGAGTATTTCAGGCATTTATTTCATCCGCTGGTGTCGATTGAGGAATTACAGGTAATGTTTGCCTGAAATCTCCTGCAAGCAATATTAATGCTTTCCCAAATGGTCTGATGTTTCCACGCAAATATTGCAATGATCAATCAAGAGCCTCGAGTGATTTTTTGTGCGCCATTGTGCATTCATCCCAAACAATAAGTTTGCATTTCTGCAATGCTTTTCCCATGCCGGATGCTTTGGAAATGTTGCACGTGGGAGTTTCAATGAATTGCATGTTCAATGGCAATTTCAAAGCAGAATGAGCAGTTCTTCCACCTGGTAGCAATGTCGCAGCTATTCCGGACGACACAAGAGCTGGAGCTGAAGGTTGAGAGGCGCTGTTTCAGGGGGAGAAATGCTGTTCCAACCAAGCTTTCTTTTCTTTTTTATCTTCTTATCTGGTTTGTTTTTATGTAAATTTGTATTTAGTATATTTTTGAATATTATTGTGATGTTGTTGATTAGTATATTGTTAAATATTGTTGTAGTTTTAATTTTTGTAAACCTCCCAGAGAGCTTCAGCTATTGGGTGGTATAAAAATGCAATAAATGAAATGAAATGAATCCTCTGAAGAAAAGAATGGATGTGGTATTCCCTTTTTTCTTTTCTTTTTTTGCTGTAACCAGACAGAACTTGGGTATTCTTTCCCTTCCTCTTACTGCCTTGGGGGTGGAGGTGCCATCTCCCCACAGTGGATGATAATGGATGATGGTGATATTGATAATGCTGCTGCTGCTGCTAATGATACTGATGATGATAATGGTGATGATGATAATGGATGGTTTTTATGGTTTTAATTTTTGTGAACCACCCAGAGAGCTTCGGCTATTGGGCGGTATAAAATGTAATAAATAAATAAATAAATGTGACCGAGGCCATGCCCCCTTGGGGGCCAGACATGTTGAGTTGGCCCCACCTTGGGGGTGGGCATGTTGGGGTGGCCACACCTCCTGAGGGTGGCCATATTGTCCTCTTTTTTGGTTTCCAAAATATGGTCACCCTATTTAACTGTTGTTATGAAGAGGGAATTTCACCAGGTTCTCCATTTATACAAATGACAGCTGCTGAAATTCCCTTTTCAATACAACTATTAAAGATACAGGAACCCTGTCCTCCTTTTCATATGGTTACCCTAGGCTTGGGTGGCTCTCAAGTCCTGCTCAGGTAATATCAACATCGTGAAATGATGTACACACACTTGGCCTGGTGTGAGCTGCAAATGCCAATCCATCCCAATATTGCCCCACACCCCAGGGGATGGGGTGTGGGGCAATTGGTCCTGTGTTCAAACCTTGATCCCAAACTGTGATTTAATATTCTGGTTTGAAGGCTGCCACATTCGGGTAAAACAACAAACTAAAAGCAGGAGTTTCTAACCTCCTCTTCTTGTGTGCAAAGGAAGAGTGAATGGGAAGAGAGAGAGAAAGAGAGAGAGAGAGAGGGCCTGAGCAGCCTTTTATTGCTACTTCTCGTCCTGTCAAATTATGGCTGTTGATGCTGAATTGTCCAACTGGTTTTGTATGAATTGTGATATGCTCTTAGTGTTCATATTAATTTTAATACTAATCTTACACACTTTTTAATTCTGGATTTAGATTTGTTTAAGGTTCTCTGTCATCCATTTATTTGTAAATGTTTTACAGTGACTCTCTTTCCCCTCACTCAGATAATGATGTAAACAAAGAACAACAATATTTGGGCTTGCTTTTATCATTGAAGCTGAAGCCTTGGGCAAGGGTTCATGTAAAAGACTGAAGTGATGAGGGAAATGCAAGAGCCAGCTCTTACTCTGCTTTAATTGAAGTAAATCATAATGAAGGGCAATGAGTTTAGCCTTGCAGTCCTAATGCAGGCAAACGATCTTGGAACATCATTGGGCGTCATTGTTTTTATTGTGCCAAGACTACAACATTAGACTTTTGAGAAGATCGCTGCAGCAATGTCCCCTTTGCAAGGGAAGAATATAGCTATAGTTTACTGCAATAATATAATGCTTACAAAACCAAAAGTATGGTAGGAACTACAGCTTTAAAATCACTACACTGGTTGCCAATTAGTTTCTGAGCAAAGTATAAAGTGCTGGTTATTACCTTTAAAGACCTACATGGTTTAGGTCCAGGTTACCTGTGAGATCACCTTCTCCCATACAGTCTGCCCCGCATACTCAGGTCCTGTGGGAAGAATTTACTTCAGCCAGCAAAAACTAGATTAACAACTGTTACCCAGAGGACCTTCTCTTCTGCCGCTCCCGGACTGTGGAATGGCCTCCTGGGAGAGATCTGCCAACTCAACAGTCTTTCTGAATATAAAAAGCAATAAAGACTGATCTCTTCTGGCAGGTCTACCCAGTATGGGAGGTTTTCCTGTCAGTCTGTAGTCCAATGGGTCTGGACGACAGATTGATAGAAATCTCCCATTCCTTAATCTTTCCTCCCTTCTTATTATTATTCCATCTGAACTATTCTAGCTGCTATGGGGGAAATGAATGCCTGATAATGGAAGGCTGATTGGATGGAAAACACAGAGGTTGCAGGCAGCAGAAGAACATCTGAGTATTTAATGGAAACCAGTGGGAGACAAAAACAAATGGGAATATAAACAATGAATGACATTATAACAAAAACAGCTCCAATTTTAATAGATGAATAACTCTCAATGAGTTTTTAATAATGAAAATGACTGGAATAGCTTAAATGAAATATATATATTCTTGAACATGCCTATGCAATTGTGCAGTGGAGAAGTAACAATGGATAAAATGTAAGCAGGATGTAGCTGGAAGCACTACTTTCTGTCTTTGCCTGTAAAACACCTTCCAAGTGCATTTTATGAAGTCCAAATGCCTTCTCAAACCATAAAAAGCAGGAATTAGTAATGGCTTAATTTCTAAAAAGATTTTAGGCTTAAGATATTTCCCTTGAGAACTTTTGTATTTCTGGCTGCTCTATATTTATGTAACAAACAAATGATTAAAACTGGTTTATTTCAATTTAGAAAGGCACTTGCTGTGATTTTGGAAAGGCTGTATTACCTTCGTTTGTGTTTTAATTTGCCCCCTTTTTTCTCTGTAGGAGCTTGTTTTTCTCCTTTTAGATTTGCCAGACACAAACTGCTCTTATAATTTTTTTAATGATAGTATAAAACTCCATAAAGCAGGAACTCAAACATCAGCTGGGCTTCCATTAGGTTTGTGGTTGTAAAACATTTGGGAGCAAAATTGCTAAAACAGGCATACATAACCTGTGCTGTGGCCCAGTAACCAAAGTAGCACAGGGGGATATCTATACGGCTTCTTTACCCCGACCTAAATGCGCAGATTCACGTTTCAGGACACATGATGCAGCCACCCATTCACCGCAACACCAGGTTTTAACCCAATTCGTAGTTGCGATTTACTGCAACTTTTAGATCAGCCTTCGAGTTTGCACCGCATTACAGTTATGTGTCCTTGGGGGAGTTAAATCGCATTTTGAAATGTGGGCGTAACTTTGAGGGCAGGACAAAGTGATTGGCTGATTTCCAACCTGCCCACCTATCATGTCCTCTGGCTACCTCATTCCTTCCTGCCGTTTTTATGTTGAATTATACGAATCTGCGGAGGTCTGCAGAGAGAGCTTTCAAAATTAAAACAAAGAGGGCAGCAAGAGGGAGGAGATGTGTTCAGTTCCCCATTCACATCTGCTGCCTCGTTCCTTTCCCCACTCGGTTTTCCTCCTATATGGGGAAGAGGCAGATATATTTTTAAAATTAAAACAAAGAGGGGGGGAACAGGCAGCAAGAGAGAGGAGACATGTTCAGTCCCCCCTTTCACATCCTCCTCTGCTGCCTCGTTCCTTTCCCCCCTCAATTTTCTTTTTGTTTGAATCTGCGGAGCTCCGCAGATAAAGCTTTAGCATTCCGTAGCCTCGTATGTGCACATTCATAACTGCTGCAGTGTGACACTCTTTGTCATATAGATGGGGGGGCAGGACAGGTATGGCAGTCCGCCAGGGGCTTAGTAAAACTCCTGTTTTTGGTTCTTCTCAGACACTGCACAGGAGGGAAGTTGTTGCACATCTGACAGGTCACAAAACATGGCTACTGGTCTCTCTTTGGCTTAGTATTTGGGTAAGGAAGCTGTTGCCCAAGGACCACATATGGGGCCTCTGCCTAATTTTGTGTGCTTTGCAGAGATGCTGTGTGTGTGTGTGTGTGTGTGTGTGTGTGTGTGTGTGTGTGTGTGTGTTTTAAATCCCACCTCTTTTGGATTCTATCCCCACCCATTATCAACATGGGGTCACTAGAGATGGGTGAATGAGTGATGTTTGGAATTGCTAGGATTCTCTGAGTGTCATCTCCCTGCTCATGCCAGATTTTCATGCCAAATTCCTGTTCACGTTCATGATTGTTGCTTGCTCAATGAGAACGGGAAATTTGTGCAAATCCAGCAGTGATCGACTGTGAAATTTGCACAAATTTCCCCCAATTTGTGCAACTTTCCTAATTTGTACAACTTTCCTCGATGCTCTAAAGCAGGGCTTTCAGTCTGCAGGGGAACTTTTGCACAGATTAGGACATTTGCATAAAATCAAACTGGGAAAGTTGTGCACATCGAATGTGAGCATATGTTCAGCAATTTGCAAACATTTTCCGTGGACGTGTGCTCGCACTCACAAGTTCATTTGGGGCTTGGGACAGGGCTTGATTGTATATTTTGTAAGCAAAAACTAAATTCTCAAACATCCCTAGTGGCCAACATAACATTATTCCCATGGGAATGTGGATCTTGGCAGACTTTGTTTTCCCCATTCCTAGTTTAGTGGGGTCACATTTTCTGCTGCCCTATGCTAACTGAATTAGATTTCAGTGATAGTCACAGTTGTTCTTGCTTTTGTTGTTGTCGTTGTTTGTTTGTTTTCCCTTTGCAGGAATTGTGACCTTAAGACCTGGAGTTAATTATCAGCTGGCACCCTTGAAAGCAAGTTAGTTTCGAAACCTTAAAAGCATTTTTTCCCCTAAAAATGTAAGGAAATTAAGGCAGTACCTCTGAAAATAGAGGCCAGGTTCAGATATTCTGAAATTCTCAAGGAGGAAGTAACAATTGACCTGGCCTGACCGTACAATACTTACTACAGTGTTTTACAGGAGTATAATATATTATAGCTGTATCCAAAGACCTCCTCTCGGATATATTACAATATAAATTGTGCAGAGAAGTGCATTTTAACAGCATTTCTTGCGATGGATTTCTCTTTCTATACCTGACAAAAACTATAACAATGTTAACACAGGCCAATTACCCTTTTTTAAGCTAAAGGTTTTGTGTCTATGTCTTTGACGCACGGGCACACGAACCCATTGAAGTGTTTATGCCAATAATTACTCAGATTATGTTAAATCACAGCCAAGATACACTTAATGTTTCCTGTGTGGTTCTGGCCTTGAGTACAGGGTTGTTGTTGTTTCAAATTGCCAGTGTGGGGATCCTTTTTGGCAATGCAGGCATGGATTAGAATCACGGCAGGAGGCAAATAATTAAAACCCAACTACCTCCACGCTTGTGCTCAATAAGGATTGCATGTCTCTCCCACCGCAATGTAAGCACTTTGTTAAAATTACTACTACTACAAAACCACCTTGCACTCAAGGCCAGAAGTATACAAGAAAGGTAGTGTATAGATTTGATCTCATTGTTGACAGATCTGAGTTGGTGATATTACTGAGAAATAACCACACATAATTGAATATGTGCCAATCTCGCCCCAAATGTTGTCTCAGAGAATATTCATGCTTAGGAGCCCGCTTTGATGCTCTGAAGGACAATGCTACCATGCTAAACAAATGTGTAGGTAGTAATGGGACTGGCATGCTTCAATGATTCCCATCTCTTTGAACTAATTATTGGCAGTTACATATAATTGTGAAATGCAGGGGTACATAAGGAATGAATGTTAGAGTTGAATGAGTCTAAATTGTGATTAAAGCAGCCAGTGCATGTGTTTCAACCTTTAAAAAAAACCCTGATGGACCTCAGTGAATTTAGGGCATGCCATGAAATGACTATTGATGTGTGCCCCCATACAAAAGTGAATCTAAATTATTAACCGTATCTCTATGGGAATCTGCATGGGTTTAATTCATTGAACAAAAAAACCTATGGTTTACAAAACAATGTTAAGGCTCTACAGTTTTCAACCAAGCACCAAAAAAGCAGAGAAATTGAGAGTTAAGGCTCACAAGTCTTAACGCCACATCCTCCCTAAGCAGATAAACCATGAGGACACGATGGAGAATAGGATATGCAGAGGTGACTGTGAGGTTGTGGACAACTGATGACAAACAACTTAGGGCCACCTACTTCTCATTTTTTTGTTTAGAGCAGACCTTCCCCAAGCTGGTGCCCTCCAATGGTGTTGGACTACAACTCCCATCATTGCAAGTCAGTATGTCCCATGTGCCCTTAAATACTGATGGAGAACTTATGAAGGCCCTTGAATAAAGTACAGGCTGAAACACATCAGGCTTCATGAAGATAAATTATTTGCAACCGGAGAGCCCGTCTCTCCTTTTTCCTGACCTGGCTTGGATGCTCTCTTCCTTTTAGTTTTGGTTTTTGATGAGAATTTACCAGCATTCACAAAATTCTCCATATTTGAAACAAAACAAACTTCAGTTAAAAGCTAAATGAGATGGAAGTCAAAACCAACAGGTTCAGCCATTTAGACCAGGGTTTGAGTGCTTTGCACTTAAACTTCTGAATTTAAATCCCTGTGTGTTCAAATATGCTAGTGTCTAAATAGGGTTGCCACCTTTCTTTCTTTTTTCTGACAGGCTCCTCATCTTTAACAGATAGCAGGCAGGCACATCATGGTCCCCTCCATGCTACAAATAACTGGACCTATTGAATTGGGCCAGTGCAGATGGGTGATAATTTAATTTCAGTTTGTCTCTGTTAAGAATATAACCTAATTCACAAAGTTCTCTTACATTTGGGAGAGACATAACTTGAGAAGCAGTTCTTTCAAATTCAGAAGGTAGTGTGTTCTATTATGTCTTGCAGATGGACAAAGAGTGATGGCTGCAACCCGCCCGTTGTCAAGATATGTTTGTAGTATAAGAGATAACATCACTGAAGTAGGTAAACATGATAATCCTCAAGAGTTTAAGCCTGAGAATACCTTTGGAGCAAAGGAAAAAAGCAAATAGCTTCTTGCAGAAATTGCCAGTCTTGGGATTTGAAAGGAAATTTATTGTTAACTAGTTTTATAATGACAAAGATGGGCAGTGAAGCTGAGGGCTACTGACACCAGTTGAAATGAGATGATGGTCCCTGATTAAATCGGCAAGCCTGTTTGAATAACACAATTAGATTGTGTTTCCAAATTGCTTTAAAGGTTCATCTTTCTTTCTTTTTTTTTTTAACAAAATGCCAACTGTGTTGCTAAAATAAAGTATGTGATTCAACAAGATAAATTGGATGATTCCCTGCAAATTCAACACAAGGCCAGGTATATTTCTTTTCTGAATGAAGTCCCAAGTGCTTCATAAAGAAATACAGTCTCTCTTAGGCAGTCTCTGTAAATCCATGAAATTGAAGCATTCCATCTTCACAGCCTGAAGCATTACAGTTGTGGAGACATGAGGATGCGATGGGTATACAGAGAGGAAATGGTAATTCTTCACACATATAAAACTTTAAAAGATCTCTCTGCTTACTCCCATTGTCCACTAATTATTGGAAGATGTTTTAATTTATACCAGCAGCTTACTCTTTAGCCATTAATTAGCTTTAAACACTTTTGAAGGAGCTCCGGAGAACCATTTGTTACTAGTATAGCTCTGCAACAGACTACAGGATATTTTCACAGCTTCATAATGAGCTTGATTCTGTTGCATGAAGCCAAATAGGAGATGCAGAAGATTGTGCCTTACTTCCACGCCCAGTGCAGCCTGGGCTTAGGGAGGCTCATGTGGGTGGGGGTGGGAGATGAAGCATGGAGGCTCACCATTTGCAGCCTCCCTGTGGCGCGAGTGGAGAGGGGTGGGGGAATCCGAGCCCATAAATTGGCTCTCGCCTCTCGCCTCTCCCTCCTCTTCGAAATGCATCTCCCTCCCTCCCTGTAGGCAGTGTGGGCTTGCTGGTCATCCTTTAGGGAGGGGGCAAGTAGGAATTTTTTGCTCATAATCTTTCATTGGTTATGAGTTTTTCCACCTACTTCACACTGTAAGACAGCCGGGGAGAAATAATTAAGTTGATTTGGCATTGTTAACAATTTGGTCACATTCAGTGATAGGCAGGTATGTGTGGACATCTTGAGCGGTTTAGGGTCGGTGAACATTCAGAGGCACCGTTGCGGTGATGGGTAATTCCTGAGGCTTCCCAGCTGCGAGCCCCATGGCCCAGCTGGTGGTGATAAGGTTTACCTTTGAGGCCAACCTTCCTCACTGACTTGAAGCCCCACGGCATGACGGGCGGTTGATAAAACCAAAAGGGGAAGCCTGGGAGATGGCAAATGTTGAGGCGCCACTCTCAGGCCGTGAATGTCTTGCCCGATAAAACCACGGCATGAGGCCAGATTAGAGAAGATGCCCGCTTAAGTTTTCCCTTTCTGCAAATCTATTAATAAATGTGGCCCTGTTTAAATCCCAATCTTGTGTCCACCTCATTATTTCCCACACTGCATATTCCCCACAAGTTGTCTATGAAGTTTAGCTTGCTAGTGAGCCCATTGACACCCCAGTAAACTGGATTTAGTGACGGTCCAGACTCCAGAGTTTTCAGGTACTTTTCAGGCCTTCCGTTGAAATTGCTAGATGCCTAGAATGGGCCCAAGGAGACAGAACCAGCTAGATCTGCTAAATCCCTCTATGTCCTGGTTCATACTTGAAAGGGAAAATACCACTCATATCACAAAGCATGTGCAGAGAGACAGAGGCTTATAACCTAGGGGCTCTATCTGTTAATAATTTGATTTTCCAGGGGCCAGGTCTACACCAAGCAGGAACACTTTGGAAATGGTATATGGAGTGTGTCCTAGGTCCCAGCAGTTGTCAATAATGTTATAAACCATTTTAAAACAGTAGTGTAGATCCTGCCCTAGTTTGATTCTGACTTGGTCTGAAAAGAATCTACCCATGCTTAGGCTGAAACATTTTCTCTTGGGTTCTTACCATGATTTCTGAATTTGGTGACAAGGCTACTTTGAGAATGCTTTCCCAAGAAAGCAGCTGACAAGTACCAGAACCTGAGAGTTTGTGAACAGAAATATTAAGACATATTCATCACGTAGGATTATGGTTTGAAGGTCATCATTCCCCCCACACCAAATTTCTATTGTTACAAACTGATTCCTGCATAATATATTTATGTGCTTGCATCTTTTACTAAATGGTATTCCACCCATATTGCATATTCATTCAGGCACCATGCAGAAATCTTGTCCCTAATATCCTTAAAAACAAAGTCTGTATTTCAGTCACAAGATATGCTAAATATTCTTCTTTATTTGTTCCCAGGATGCCATGATTCATTAAAGAATATTTTGTTCCTGTGCTCCAAAAATATGATTTCCCACTTGTTAAACCTGCCTCCATTGTCCGCATGAAGACGGACCATCTGAATGGGGCCAATGCATGCACAAACATTTCCAGGTAGGCCAGTGATTCCCAAATATTATCTAGTGACTTGATTGTGTGATTTTGGCCTATGCACAAATGTCCCATTAGGATAAGCGCTTCTCTCTGTGCACAGCAGAAGCAGGGCTGACAAGCCAGCTCCATATGTAGGGCCAGATCAGACCTCTGAGGTATTGTCTGAACCATTTTCTGAGGCTAGAAGTTAGCTTGGTTAGATACCTAGGCCTTTGTGCATCGAAGCTTCACACTTCCAGCAAAGCAGGGAACAGAAGATATCAGTATGGCCAGGTGTCCTACCTTACAGTTCTCTATTTGAAGGTGTCCTCTATTTGATGCACTGTCCAGTCCAGGTCTGCTGTAAAGGCAAAGAAACATGTGGAATGAGAGCAGCACAGACCTTGAAATTGCACATGAACACTTAGCCCCTAATCAACAGACAGAGCAGGCACCAAGGTCCTCTACTCAGTTTTCCCCACTATGATGAGATATATCGTATTTCTATTTAAATTTTAGTAATTATTTCTAAATTTTCATTAGCATATGCACATGTTATGCAAATTGCCATCCACCTTTGTCCTTTTTTTGGGGGGGTGATGTATACGTGACCACTAGCACAGGGGTCCCCAACATTTTTGAACCCATGGGCATATTTGGGAAATTGACAAACTTCTGTGGGTACCACCATAAAATGTGGCCAGTCTCATAATGGCTGCCTTGGGGGACTGGCTAGTCAAAAGGGAGCTAAGGAGCTGATGAAGGAGAGAAATAGCAAGGATAGAGACTGGGAGGAGGGAAACAGTGAGTTAAATAAACTGGGGTGGGGAGAGAAATAGAGAGGCTAGAGGCTGGGTGGGAGGGGAAAACAGCAAGGCAAAGGGGTAGAGGGGAGAGAAAGAAGAAGCCTAGGAGTGGCGATGGGAGAGAAATAGCAAGGAAAGGGTTTGTGCAGAGAGAAATAGTGATACCAAAGTCTGGGAGGAGAGGGAGAGAGAGCAAAGGGAAAATCTGTGTGTTGGTGGAAGATTGGGTGGGGCCAGAAAACAATTCTTCCCTTCTCTGCCTGACTGCCTACAGCTGATCTGGAGCAGGTGCAGGAAGAGAGAGGAGAATCAGGTGCCCTAACAATTTTCAACATAGGAGTGGACAGTTCGGTCAACACTGTTGGAAGTCCTCCCAGGCACCAGGACACCCATGGGCACCATATTGGGGACCCCTTAGGCAGTATCAGCCCCTGGATTGGACAGGTTTACTAGTTTCCTGGCTAACATAGCAGTGTCTGTCGCACTTCAACGCTCAGTTTCATGCTACTTCATGTTCTTTCTGGTTTTTAGCTTCTCCATGCTCTGCAGGCCTAGTTTCATGAATGGCTGCCCTGGGACCCAGTCAGGGCCTGACGATGGAATGTGCATCTACTTAGATTGTAATGGATGACTTTGTTGCTGTTGTTGAAAAAACAAAAGAACATTATTCCATAAAGGGCTATGTTAACCCAATACTAAAACTGCAAAGAAATTAATAAAAATGTGACCCTAGCTTTTTAACCAATTAGCCCATTTTAATAATGAATTGATTTTGGTTTATCTAAATTTTATAGCAGTATGAAACAGAAGAATTGGCTATGGATTTAACTGATGTGGAGAAGGGGGTAAAATAGATGCTATAGAATAAAGATAACAATGCCAGGCAAATAGTAGCATTTGGACAAGTTAAAGCAGTATTACATTTGGTTTACATAAAATGAGCCATAATCTTTCAAACTAAATCTTGAAACCCTGAATGTAATCCTAGTTTTGCAAATGTTAGCAGTTTAGTCAGTGAATATTATGCAAAGCCAAGGCATTGCTGAAGTTAATCAAACAGTTTTGAATTTAAACATTTGGTCAAGTATGGCCCCATTTCACTGTCCAAAGTGAAAATGCAGCTTTTCTTGTTGATTTTCTTCTTTGGCTGTTCTTTCAAAGTGAACACAGTTGTATGTGGGATATTCGGTAATTAAGGGTGCAATCCTGTGGCCCCTAGAATTTGTCAGAGAGATCATACTCTACTGGGAATTTTCACAGAACTACCATCTCAGAAGTAAAACTCACTTCAATTTTTACCTCCTTTCATCCTAATTCTGCAGTATCTCCTCTTTGATAATTGGTTCACAACAGAAAGGGAAAAGCTGGAATACTACTGAGTGGGCTACCTTATGTGACTAGCTGCGCCCCTTCCTAGAGTTGGAAGACCTAAAGATGGTAGTGCACGCACTGGTAACTTCAAGGCTTGACTTCTGCAATGTGCTCTACATGGGGCTACCTCTGTGCCTAGTCCGGAAACTTCAATTAGTCCAAAATATGGCAGCCAGGCTGGTCACTGGAACACCTAGAGGTGACCAAATTACACCAGTTTTAAAATCTCTTCACTGGCTGCCGATTAGTTTCCGGGCGAAGTATAAAGTGTTGGTTATTACCTTTAAAGCCCTACATGGTTTGGGTCCAGCCTACCTGTGGGATCGCCTGCTCCCGTACAATCCGCCCTGCACACTCAGGTCCTCTGAGAATAATCTACTTCAGCTAGCAAAAACTAGATTAACAACTGTTACTCAGAGGACATTTTCTTCTGTTGCCCCCAGATTGTGTAATGGCCTGCTGGAGGAGATTTGTCAACTTGACAGTCTTTTAAAGTTTAAAAAAGCAATAAAGACTGATCTATTCTGGCAGGCCTATCTAGTGAAATTTTAGAATGTTTTAAGGATGTTTTAATTATTTTATTATTATTATTATTTATTACACTTATATACCGCTCCCATAGCCAGGGCTCTCTGGGCGGTTTACAGAAATTCTAAAATTGAGGTAAAAACAAGTATACAAAATTTTAAACTCTAAAACACAGAACATACACACATAAAGCAAGTAAAGCAATTGGGGATTAAAAGATGTTTTAATCGTGTGTCGTAGGTTTTTAATCACTTTTTAACATGCATTTTAAGTCATGTTTTTATACTGTTTGTTTTATACTTTGAATGGTTTTAGTTTTTGTGAGCCACCCAGGGAGCTTCGGCTATTGGGCAGTATAAAAATGCAATAAATAAATAAATAAATAAAGTGATATGGAAGTGCACTGCAGGATCTACACTACTGTTTTATAGTGGTAATGAAGTGCACTGACAACTGTTGGGGCCCATGACACATCTACACCAACCAGGATATAGCACTATGAAAGTGGTATATGGCATGTGTCATGGGCCCCAACAGTTGTCAGCGCACTTCAATACCACTATAAAGCAGTAGTGTGGCTCCTGCCTTTTATAAACCGCTTCCATATCACTTTCATAGTGGAATATCTGCTTGGTGTAGATGAGCCCTAAGATGTGAATCAGCTCTCCCTGGAACTACTCTAGAGGAGAAAAATCTAGCAGATATAGCTGCTAGGCACACATTTAAAGTAATGTCTGGTTTGGTCCTAAGTTTCATATATATTTTCTTGAAGCCTATAAGTATTGGCCAGTAGTCATAGGGAAGTGTGAGAAATTTGCTCCATCAAGGATTTTATTTATTTGTTTATTTTTATTTTTTAATACATTAAACATACTCAATTCACTGCTCCTATATGGTATTTGTGGTTGGAAATTGATACACTTCTGAGCTTTCTGATGCATTTTGCAAAACGTAACAAAAAATTATTCAACAAGATGCATGCATTGAAAAAATGAACAAAGAGAAATGTACACTTTTCTGAAACGGACACAAAAAGCTTTTAGTCAATGGATACATGCATCCAGTAATGTGCACATTGAAAAATGCACAGAAAAAATGCACATATTGAATTCAAAAAGTTGCAAACTATTAATGCTTACATTATGACAAATGTATATAAATTTGGGCTTTCTTCTTTCTTTCTTTCTTTCTTTTTTTTCTTTTTAAAGCAAACTCATGTAGAAACAGAATGGAACAAGGTTGACTTTAAAAACACACACCAAACAATCTTATAGACTGACAGATTCATGTAGCCCTACTCAGTAATTCATCTTTTCTCTTTCTTGTCCTGTCCCTCCATCACTTTTTATGTGCATGGATTTGTGGGATGAGGAAGGAGAGATTGAATTTCTCTTGTGGGTAATCACTATTCCTGCCATTACCTGAACCAGCTTTAAACATTTTTGCCTCCATTCCTCTGAGCTTCTTTTAGTTCCTTGGAACAGGTAGCAACATCATATTTTTCATAATATCCTGTGCTGGCTTGGTTACTATGGAAACACCTGGGTACCTCTCCAACAAGGTGTATCAATGCTACAGACAAGTTGAGGCACAGAGCTTTATTGCTCAGTTACAAATACCCCTTAGGCACTGGTGCAGTGTGTGTGTGTGTGTGTGTGTGTGTGTGTGTGTGTGTGTGTTAATTTGACAGCTAACATTAATATGCTTCTCAAATTTATTGTTACTTTTGAGAATGCTAATACTTTTTCTTTAGGCATTTCAAATTTGCTTGATTTGTGTAAGATATAGCCACTTAAAGAGAAACAGAGGAAGTGACGGAAAGCATAATTCTGAAGATGTATGGCCAACCAACACTTTGCTGACCACATGAAATAAGAAGTGTTAAAAATGTAGATTAGTGGGGGATATATTTGCACATAAAACTATCAACTTAAGAACACTTGAGTGAGGATATAAAAAGTCAGGAATACAAAGTCAGGAATACTGAACATTACTTTATAAACTCAATAATTAAGTACTAGGACAGTTCGCTGAGGTTGACTAATTCAAGGAGAGTTTGTTGTGCACATCTTTGAAATGAACATATTACATGACAACAGCTGCCAGACTACTCTATGCACAATATTGGAAAAACACACAAGTACCATCAACGGAGGATTGATGGTATTCAAGGTTTTGGAGCTGGAGGAGATGGCCAAACTTACAGCACTAGTAAGAGAAAAATCAACAACTTTGTTCGTATTGGTCTGGAAACCTCTGATAGATTATATACAAGAGTTGCAAAAGAATGATGTATTTGTTTGTGGTTTTTACGTATAATCTGTGGTCTTAACACATAATACTGGGCTGGCTAAAGTAAAGTAACTGATAGCCTATATGTCTGACATGAAGATTGCCTTAAATGGAATATGGCCTTATATGTTTTGTATATGTTTTTTTAGATTGTATTGTTAGTTAAGTGTGTGATGTTTTGTTGTGTTTTCCTTCTTTGCTTGTCTTTTTTTCTATTCATTTGTTGAAAACAATAAAATTGTTGAAATCAAAAGAAATGTAAACATTATTCTTCCAATGATTAAAGTGTATTTGTCAGCATTTTTCATGAATCACGTTGCAATCTTGCAAATATACATACTTCAACCTCAGATTGTTTCCAAGTTTGTGTTCAGTCTGTCTTCACCCCATAAGGTGTGAATGGGGTAAACCCTGCAAATCCTGACTGATCTAGGAGACAGAGTACACTATCTCTGGGGAATCATGCCTCTCACTCCATGTTCTTGATGGCCATGGGTGGGGGCATGGGAAACCTCTACATGGCAATGTCAGTATTCCCTGAAAGACCTTCTAGATATTATAGCCAAAGTGGTAGGGCACTTTGTAGGGCATCAACCGCAATGGCCACCATAATCTGTGCTGTAGTTCTGACATCTTGTGTGGGTGGAATTAAAGCTGTGCACAAATGGCTTCTCAAAATTCTCCACTCTTATTTATGGTCAGAGAAATTGGGATGGGTCAATTTCATTGAATGTCTCCAACAGTTTCTCACAAGTGGGAGTCATCATTGGCAGGGGTTATAGCACAGCTTCCTTCTTTCTTCATAAGGTGTGTGTGTGTGTGTGTGTGTGTGTGTGTGTGTGTGTTGCCACTGAAAGTGGCAACAGCATCAACAGTGTTGGCAAGCCTGCCCCCATTTTATATCCATTACATTACAGGTGTGAAGTGCGGAGGGGCAGTCTTGTGTCTACTACAGGGGAGAAGTGGAGCTAGGGTTGAGCTAAAACCTGTCCTCCAATTTCCTGGAAATTTCCCCCATGAAAGAAGCTTCCATTTTTTCTGCCTATTCATAGGGTGTTTTATAATGTTTGTCTATTGTGATTTTGAGCTTACCTCACCACTGTGAGGTGGCAAAGGGTGTTGTGTGTGTGTGTGTGTGTGTTTTTCTTTCTATTACATAACTCCTCATTTCTCTGCAGCCTTCCAGAATTTCTTTTTGAATGCATTTTCTTTTCTATCAAATTGAATGAGAATAACTGGAAAAAATGTGAGGGAAACGTTCGACTCACCACTCATAGGAAGAGCCCCATGATTGAAAGGCTTACCCTGTTGCTAGAATTCTAACAAAGGAGCTCTTCATTCTGAAATGCGTTGGGTTCGTTAATAAAATATTTTTCATTGGCACATTTGAGAAGATGGTCTCTTTTCAAATTCCATCCTTTTTTGGTGCTTCCCTGGCTTTTTTAAAATTATTATTTGGTGGGAATACAGAGAAGACCCTCTACTGCCAATCTGAATGAGGTCCATATGTTAGTCATCAGAGGCTCTTCTTGGGTCTATTAATAAACAGGTGGTAGAAGGACTTGGCAGTTGCAGCCATAAAGTGAACAACTATGCATAAATATCCCCCTGTTCTCTTATAGAAATTTAGAAGGCTTTTGTATTGGATTCAAACAATTAGACAAAATGTTTAAGCTGTGTGGTTTGCACTGATAACGCTATTCGCCTACAAACTTTGTTATAAATCTGGCTCCCTTAACCCAAGTAGTTTCATTGTACTATCTGCATCATTAAATTACAGAGTAAGCACAACCAATTTGCATATTCCAAAGAAGAGTTAAGATTGTTTCCTTTGGAACTTGTTAAATGGAATTTTGGAAATGAATATTTATTAGGCATTGTGAAGTAACGTTGATGATGAACCTTAAATGTGAAGCTTATTTTGTTTACATGTGTAGCATTGTTTTTATGCAAATCAGGGTAATATGCAAAGCGAAACAATCAACGTTTAGTGATCCAAGTCCCTGGTAGAGTTACTGAAAGGCTAATACAAACTTTGCAATGATAGGAAGTATAATGTCCAGGTCTATGAAAAAGACATATACAGAGCTCAATAGAGACACTCCCCCACTCCAATTTCACAATTTCTACAGGATCTCCCCATCTTTAGACTGCTGCCTTTCATAGGCGGGCATACCATGTCATTGGTGTGACAAAAAAAAAAAAAAAAAAAAAACTGGCAACATTAGACACCTTTAGTCCAAAGAGACCATTTAGGGAAGGCAGGGAAGAAGTTGCCTACAAGATTGCCAACTCATGAGATTAAAAATGCAGATACCTAAACAGGGCCTAAAGGCAGATTGCTTGGAGTGCCTGGACAAAGCCCAGATGGAGTCAGAGCGTGGGCTGCAGCGGTTTGAGGTGGGAATGTTTGGTAGAGGCCAACACAAAAACTCACTATTCATCTATGACAGCCTTCTCCAACCTCCTGCCCTCCAGATGTCTTAGGCCATTTCTACACCTACAGGTGTAGAGGGAGCGATCCCAGACTTACCTGCTTCTGGGATTGTCACCCTCAGTCTAAACGGGCTGCACAATGTCACGGGCATCGTGCCCATCACAGCCGCCTTTTTTTTTAAAGGGCCAGAGCTGGAGCACACTCACGCTCCAGTGTAAATGAAGAGGTAAAAATTAAAAAGCTCCAACACCGCTCCCCACCCCACCGCCAAGGGCCCTGGATTCCCCCCTGTCCTGTCTCCTTTCCTCTGATGACTCCTGATACTCATGGGGAAGAGGGAAGAAGCTGGGATGGGTGCCCACACCACCTGCGGTCCTCGGGATCATCTCGGGACTGCATGTAAAACCAGGATAACTGAGGTCTCAGTTATGCCGGGGAAATGGAGGGATCATCCTTCCCAGAAACCAGGATCTCTTGTGCGTCACTTGGACACCCGGGGATGATCCCGGGATGATCTCTCCCAAAAATGATGGTGTAGAAAGGGTCTAGATTACAATTCTCAACATTCCTGGCCACTGGCCATGGGGCCACCAAAATATCTGGATGATTCTAGGTGGGGGAACGCTGACCTCTGATATTCAACTTCAAACAACAGCAACGTAACAAAGAGGTGAAAATAATCCTTGCACTTGCCTCTCCTTTCCTAGCAACTTCAGGCAAGCCTTTTCCCCCAGGTTGTTTGGCGAGCCAAAATAAAGGAGGCAAAGCTGCAACATAACACTCAAAATGGAGGGAGGGTATTGGGAAAAGGGCATGCTCAGTGCTATCTGGTCTTTTTCTTTCCATAGAAACAGAAGGTGTTTGTTCTACTTACTAATACAAACATGTTTTAAAAAATAAAATTGGTTTGAATGAACTTCCACAGTGAGTGGAAGGCTAAAATGCCTTGAGCACATCATATTGTCCAATAAATCAGTTTTGAGCATATTTTAAGGCTTTGCCTCCTTTTTTTTTTTTTTTTTTGGCTTACAGTCACCATTGCACTATTGATCCTTCTTTTTGGTGTTTGGTGGCACCTTATCTCTTACCACCCTACTGCCATGCATTTCAGACTACAACTTAGAGCCAGTGTGGTGTAGTAGTTAGGATGTTGGACTGGGAGTCAGGAGATCTGGCTTCAGCCATTGAAGCTCACTCGGTGACTTTGGGCTACTCACAGCTTCTCAGGCCAATTTACCTCGCAGGGTTGTTGTTGTGAGGTTAAAATGGAGAGGATGAGGATTATGTACACTGCCTTGGGTTCCTTGGAGGAAAAAGGGCAGGATATGAATACAATAAATAAATAAACTTGAGTATTGCTCAGGAAATGTCTGGGCTGGCTAATCCACCACCTCCATAGCTTGACTGTTATTCAGCTATAATTAGTTAAATGGGCTTATTAGTCAAATATGGCAAAGGCACAATTTTCTTTGCTTAAAACATGATGTAATGATGTACAGTAATTATGAGGCAGAGAAAACTAAACAACAACAAATTCACTTAAAATGCTGTTTTGGATTTTATTATTGAAGAAAGAGCAGGCTTGTCAACCTTGGAGGGAATCTTGTCCCTGTCTACAGACATCTGAATTGATGACCCTGATTTAATTCTCTGGTACTTGTAAGTAAAACATGAGTACATTCTGAGTTGTTTTCAAGCCTCTTGGCATGTATGTGCTTGACAAATATATGCTTCAGCCTTACTTGTCACAATGGAGATGTATTGTGTGCTTTCTCATCAGTCGATTACTCAATACTTATTGACTCGCAGCTGAATGTGTGAACTGACTGCACTGAAGTGAATTGCATTTGAAGTCACACTGGAGGATGGAAAACTTCTGTCTGTAGTGTTAGATGTATGATGGCTCATTCACACATGCAAGTCATCACCTAATGCTACAGTCAGTGTGTGTCGAACATGGCTGGGTGAACTGGCCCTTGGGAATCCTAACCACACATATTAGGAGGTAAGCTCCAATAGATCCAGTAGGGCGTGGTGATCCAGGGTGAATATGCATAGGATTGCACTATTATTCACGTAACATTTCTAGTGTAATGAACTTCCTATAGATATGTGATAGATATGTACACGTTTAGAACCTCTTATGGCTTAAAAGCATGTTCTAGGTCGAAAAGTGTCTCTTGCAATCGCAAAAGGTTTTTATTGGGCCTTGCCTCCAGAGTAGTACGTTGTTGATTTGTTTCGCTCAGTTCTGTGGTGTGAAGTGTTAGATGGTGAGCACTTGTCACCTAGGCCACATGACAATTGCCAGCACAGTTATATCAGGGGTATAGAACCTCCAGCCCAGGGCCCAAATCTGGCTCTCCTGGGGGCCAAATCTGTCTCGCCAAAGTTCTCTAGATATCCCCACGCCCTTGCCCGGAACTCAACCCTTTGCTCTTGGGTTTTATGCATTTCTTTTTATATATCCATTCCAAAAGGTTGATTTGCTTCTCTAAGTCTTAGGGCATGTCTAGACCTGGCGATATCCCAGGGATCACCCTGGGATAATCCACAGGGGATCCCGGGGACAGGGAGGGTTGATCCCTCCCTTTCCCCAGGATAGCTGGGATGGCTTTAATCCCGGATTTTCCCACGGTCTTGCGATTGTCCCGAGGCTACGGGACATGTGGGCAGCTGTCCCAGTTTCTTCCTGGCTCCTTGTGAGTAAACATGAGGATCCAGGAACCAGCATGGCTCCATGCCCATCGGGGGGGGGGAGCACAAGTTTTTTTTTTAAAAAAAATCCTTTTCGATGGAGTGCTCCTTCAATAATAATAATAATAATAAAACACAAAATGGTGGCCGTGACATCCTCCATCCTCCCGGGATATCATGCACCATGGGTAGACTGAGGGGGAGGATCTCGTGATCACCATATCACGAGATCCTCCCCCTCCACCCCCTGGTGTAGACATGCCCTTTGTTACTGGCAGTAAGAACTAAAATATGCTTGTACTGAGGCCTTAGCCCTTTTGCCTTTCACTCTGCCAGCCACTGAAATGCAGCCCCTCAAGAATTTCCCCAAAATGGAATTCAGCCCTTTGGGCCTGATGTGGCCATTAGTTATCCAAATGGCCACATCAGCAGTTGGCCTCAAGGGGCACCAGCAGAATGCACTTGTTTATGCTACGGACCATCCTTTAGTCCCTAGGGTCCAATCGTATGCCCTTCAGCAATAGATTGAGTTTGAGGGGTCATAATGCAATGCATTGGCTGGTTATCCTATTGCATTTCTGTGAAATTAAGCAGACTGAAGGGAAACTTTTTGAACTGGGAGCATTGCATTCCCTTCTAGATAGGAAAAAAACAACCCATCAAAGGGCTTTTCTTCCATAGAAACTATTCTTGCTAGCTGCGATTAGCGTCAGCATTTAATGGTACTCTGCTATTTAAAATATATCTGTAGGCCAACAAAATATTCTGGCTATTATCTCTTTTAAATAGAAGCTGACAATGCATGGTGAAATCAGTTTTGTAATGGAATAGGTTCCCCCCTTTTCTATTCATGAATGTAAATATCCCTACATTTGTTCTTCCCATTGAATCGTGCCAGTTGTTCCCTCTTCCTATACTTGTATCTGTGGGTTTTTTTTGTATGGATTCATCTTTTCTGTAAAGAATTCAACGCATACACAGAAACAGTTAATATGCTATAGATCAGACATGCCCTTCCACGGCATCCTGGCACTGGCCACATGGAGATAGTTGCAGGCAGTGGGGAGGAGAGATGTGCTCCCTCCCCATTGGGGGATATTTGGCGCCACTGGGCCTGAGGCTGGGCAACCGCACTTATATAAGGCAGCAGCGCCCAGCCTGTCAGGCTTTTCAAAGTGTGCCTCCCTCCCTCCCTCTATGTATGCAGTGTGGGTTTTACATGGTCGCCCTTTTGGGGGCCGGGTAGGAATTTTGGGCACATAGTCTGATTGGCCTGGGCTATGTGTCTTTTCACCTACTTCACACTGTAAGAGGGGAGAGAGTACCTTCATCCCACATACCTTCTTCCCTCGAATTATCCCCGTAGCGCTAAGCTTTCATCATTGTTGTTGTTGTTGCTACCAGGCGGCAGCGATCCTTTGCATACCAGAAAGCGAGTTTAAGGGGGGGAAGTAATTTTTTTATAAAAAATCAACGGATGACCCAATCCAATTCTAATGTGGTATGCTTAAAGCTCTCCCTAATATCTATTACTGTGCCAATTTTGGTCTTTATCTTTAAAGCTTACGCAGATGTAAGCATTTCTTTAAAATCCTGCTCCTGCGCCCCAGCAGCGGCTCGGAAGATACGCTCAAAAAGTAGTGGCTAAATACGGCGAGTCTTTTGGCTTTACAGCACAATTAAGGCAGGATGCATGGGAGTACTTCACAATCAAAGCAGATTATAAGGTGGAAAACTTCTGAGTCCTTTGCACGGAATTTGCAGTGATTGCACAGTGTAACGCTGATGTAATAAAGCTCAGTGTCTCAGAAATTATAATATTCTGATTTGGTTAATTTGGCCAAATTTGGTTCAGGCTCTTCTTTTCAGACTGTCACCCTCAACTATCCTGAGTAGGGCTGAAGTGTCTTCCTGAAATCTGCTAATGGGGCCAGCATGTCACCAACTAACAAGGGCCCAATCTACACCAAGCAGGATATTGCACTATGAAAGCAGCATATAAAAGGCAGGAGCCACACAAAGCAGGATATTGAGATATGAAAGCGGTATAGGGTATGTGTCAATGGGCCCCAACAGTTGTCAGTGCACTTCAATACTGCTATAAAGCAGTAGTGTGGCTCCTGCCTTTTATATACCGCTTTCATGCTGTTTTCATAGTGGAATATCCTGCATGGTGTAGATAAGGCCCAGGATTCCTTACTTTGAGTCTACAGGTAAATACTTTCCCCTCCACCGTGACAAAGTACTTTTTAAAAAAAATAGTGAAAAAGCAAACAAAGTCACTTAAGCCTTTCTTTTGAAACATGAGATGTAGGTATTTAACTATTCCCTTTCATATTAGGTTAACCATGTTTCTTTGCTTGATCTGTTCACTTATCTGCATCAGGAGTGATTCATAGTGGGTATTTGTCAGCCTGTGCTACTCTGATCAGTATATTTTATAAATAAAATATTTTAAAAAAACCTTCCTATGCACTGAAATCATTTTAAGACTGAAAGACACACTGACAACAGCCGTAAATTCAAAGTTAAGCTTTGATGCCAAAATTGGCTGTTTTCCAATGGGTACATTTACTTTCAGGGGAAAAAAAGAGAGATCTACTAATGATTTCTACTGCCAAGGAGCCAAAACTGGCAATTTGTATTTTATTCACAGTATTCTAGATAAAAGCCCCTTTTCTTGTCAGTTGGGAGAAGGCGAAGACCAACTTTAACTATGTAGTTCTTCAGTGTGATACACAGGGATATTTTGTTTCAAGCTACTTTTCTTATCCTAAATAATAAGGTGGTGATACACACCTTCGTCAAGCAGTTGCTGGGAGATGATATCCAGTATGAGCATGCTAATATGCATATTGAACAGGAGTGGGATATAATGGGGCCCCAGAATCTGCACAAAACCATTATAGGCTTTCCTTAGGCAGGCTTGAGGAATTTCCCCAAGCCCTATTCAACATGAAAAACAATGTTCTCCTATACCAGTGGTTCTCAACCTTCCTAATGCCGCGACCCTTTAATACAGTTCCTCATGTTGTGGTGACCCCCAACCATAAAATTATTTTCGTTCTTCTCTACACGATCCATTGTCATGGGATGGTTTGTTAATGAAAATAATACATAACAATAGCTTTAATAATACAAAAGATGATACATGACATAGTTCAGTCAATACAGTTTCCTAAGACCATCGGAAATATGTGTTTTCCGATGGTCTTAGGCGACCCCTGTGAAAGGGTCATTCGACCCCCAAAGGGGTCCCGACCCACAGGTTGAGAACCGCTGTCCTATACAAGCCTGCCCAGGTTTTAAGAGTTTTCGGGAGTCCCTTCTCTCAGTGTCACCTCACCACCATGAGAGCCATGCTTGGTGGAAATATAAACATAAGAAGAGCCATGCTGGGTCAGACCAAGGGTCCATCTAGTCTTGCACTCTGTTAACACAGTGGCCAACCAGTTGTTGACCCACAAGCAGGACATGGTGCAATAGCACCCTCCCACCCATGTTTCCCAGTGACTGGTGTATATAGGCTTATTGCCTCTGATACTGGAGGTAGCACATAGCCATTAGGACTAATAGCCACTGATAGCCTTCCTTCTCCAGGAATTTATCCAACCCCCTTTTAAAGCCATCCAAATTGGTGACCATCACTACATCTTGTAATGAATTCCATAGTTTAACATGAGAAACGGCATTCGGCATTCTCGGTAGCTGCTCCCGGGCTTTGGAACTCCCTGCGAAGAGAGGTTAGGTTGGCCCACCAACAGGCAAAGACATCTCATTCAGGCATTCCTTTGCCATATAAGCCTGTCTGTTTCTGAAGGGGCTTTTAATTGTTTGGGTGCTGTGTATTTCTTTTATTGTTGGGTTTTAATTGCATTTCTAAGGTATTTGTTTTTATCATGTGTTTTAATTACAATTTTGTTTTTATTCTGTATTTTATTGTTCAGTGTCTCAAGCACCATATTATGGAGGAATGGAGGAGTATAAATTAATGAAATACAAAACCACGAAGGAGGAATGGGAGATGCATATTAGGGGTGTGCACGGACCCCCCGCTCCGCTTCTCTTCAGATCCACGATTTGCGGATCGGCCTGCTCCGCCCCGCCCCCACTCCGCCCATGTCCGCTCCGCTCCGCTCGGAGCTCCGGATCCGGATCGGAGCTCCGTTTCCCCCCCCATAGGCTTGCATTAAGCTAAAAAAGTATACAACTTTTTTTCTGTGAAAGTTAGAAACCTCAAGTTTGGTACCATGACACCTCATGGGGGTATACACACGCACGCCGAGTTTCAAGGCAATCCCATCATCCCCTGATTTTTGGGGAATTTATGAAAACCGGGCACCCCATTCACACCCCTTTCCATAGCTCCGTCAATTTGCATGTTAGAAACCTCAAACTCACCACCATGAAAGCTTATCCAGGGATACATACGCACGCCGAGACTCAAGGCAGTCCCATCATCCCCTGATTTTTGGGGAATTTAGGAAAATCCAACACCCCATTCACACCCCTTTCCATAGCTCCGTCAATTTGCACGTTAGAAACCTCAAACTCACCACCATGAAAGCTTATCCAGGGATACATGCACACCAAGACTCAAGGCAGTTCCATCATCCCCTGATTTTTGGCGGGGCTTAAACCTGCAGACATCTCAATGGGCCATTTCAAAGGAAATCCCAACATGCCATGAATTGGGGAGTAGAGATCATCAACCTAATATGAATCTTCTTCCACACTTGAAAAATGGATTTAGAACTTCCGAAACTCCAAGTGAGTGCAGGAAGGACTTCTCCCCTGAGTCAAAGCCAGACACACACAACATCCCTGTGAGGTGGGCAGGGGAGGAGGGAGGGAAGGCAGGCAGGCAGCAGACATTTCTGGGGGCATAAGGAAGTGAGCCAAGGATAAGCCAATAATGCATATAAAATGGAATAAATAAATAAACAAAGGAGGGGTGGAATTAAAAGCAGCAGTGTTGCTGAATAAACAACAAGAAGAACTTTAAAAAAAAGGCTATATCTGTCTTTTACCAGCAATAGGGGGATGTGCCCAGGGGAGGGGAAAGCAGCTGCCAGTTCAATTCATGAAAGCCATTGCTTCACCAACAGCCCTGAGGAGTAAACGCTCACTTCAACTCATGATAGGCATTGCTCCACCACTAAAAGTAGACCGCTCACTTCAACTCAGGATAGGCATTGCTCCACCGGGTTACTCTCTTTGGAAGGCTCTGATGGCCTTCCAAGTACAGGAGAGAGTGGGGGCACGTCCACATGGCATGCCCTAGGGGAGCTCATCCCGTTGCACCACATCTTTTCAGTTGTTCCCCAAAGTTAGGGTGGGTAGCAGTGCTCTCTTATTATTGGCTTAGTATATGATTTCAGGTTGTGTTTGTGCATTTGGTGGGGCTACTGTTTTAAAAAAAACACTGGGAAAAGTCCGTTCAGATTAAGAAAGGGAAGTTTCCCAGAATCCCGAGTTACCCGTTTTGCCTATCCCCTCCTCCAACTTTGGGATCATGTGATCATGACCGGGAGTTGACTCTGCCCCTCAGCCCTTCGAAAAAGGTATTTTTCACGCCGGTTTTTAAAAAAAATTCTAGCGCGCGACCCGCACCACGCAGAGAGGTGGGAGTAGTCTCAAAATGACCCCCATCCACGACTCTCTGAGCACAAGAATTTTCAGAACGATAGCTTCAAAAACAACCCAGTTATCCCTGATTCTTTTCCGCAGTGCAATCCTATGGGCGAAATGTTTCAAGATGGCGATCGGAGCGGTCCGCCTGAAAGAGGAGCTCCAAAAAATGGGCACTTCTCTTCACCTTGCTTCTAGGGGTCCGCGGTCCGCTTCTACTCTGCCTCTGGGCAAGGCGGAGCAGGCCAATTCGCTCCTGCTTCTGCGCTTCTAATCGGAGCGGAGCACATGCCTAATGCATATGCCTCTGTTGTTCTTCCTCTCTGCGTGGCTCTTGCTGGCAAGTCTTAGAACAGATGGAAAATCAGGGCCCAAGATTTAACAGCCATTTGTCCTGTCAGACTGCAGCCTTGTAGTTGTTATACTAAGCTGTGAAATGTCTAGATTGGCCCCAACAGGTCTAGGTTACCTGTGAAATGTCTAGATTGGCTCCTATTCAAATTCATGTTGCATTGATCATTCTTCTACTTTTCCACCCCACCCCCCCTTTAACATATATATTGTTTCTGTAGAGCCAGTGCTCATCTTCTTCACCCTGGATTATGTTCACTTTAGAAGATGTTCAAACTATTTCTTTTTGAAGCCATCACAGCATATTTGTCTGACTGATAGGTTAGAAGAAGATGTCAATGGCTGTCCAGGATATTTCAGATTTAGTCTTAAATGTGCACAGAATTATCATAAGTAAATACGAGAGAGAGAGAGAGAGAAGTAACATGAATTTCAAATGACATGTTCAGGGCTCCATTCCATCTGCATCAGTGATGTACCTGGAAGTAACAGTTGCCAAAGAGAGAGGGTTAATTTCTCCAGTGAATAAATACACCACACAACACTGCTCCAGTTAAATGCAAGGAAGATTAGGCACTTCACAGAAACCTTGAAATTTGATGTAATGCTTCTCAGAGGAAGCCCTGAAATGAGTGGAAATGCACATTTCTTGATTGGCACAGGTTAGGAAGCTCCCTTATCTGAGCTTTGCCAACCTTCTCCATTCCAGAAGCAAGCATTTTTACTCATTCTGGTTGCACTGGAAGTGCTAAATCTTCTTTCAATAAGTGCTAGATCTCACTTGTTGACAGGGATTAGTGGTCTGTAAGGGTGCCTCACTGGATTCCGCCCCACTATCTGCAAAACCAACTCCATATTTATGTTCTTTCTAAAAATTGAGAAGTGTGGTCTATCTGAATGAAAACTAATATGGAGAAGACAGACGTTTCATATTTCCATGAAATAAAATGCAAAATGGCTAAGTCAAAGCTGTTTAAACATTGGCAGCAGAAGACTTATTTACTAAGTGTTTCACACACTGGATAGGAAAGCATAATTTAAAGTTATTTTCAAAAATCTAAGTGCTGCAAGGATGTGCCTTTCATTTGGCTTTTGAAAAGCTTTTGGTATACTTTTCATTTTAGGATATTTCCAAGTTGCCTTGTTGTTTAATAGAGAGAGATGAAGATGGAGTGTCTGTCACTCAGGCTCAGCGGAAGCTTCCCGTTAGGGAATGCAGTAGCAGAAGTAACTCCTAGTTATTCAATTTTTAAATATAATTCGTGTTGATTTTGTTTTGGTGTGTGTGTGTGTGTGTGTGTGTGTGTGTGTGTGTGTGTGTGTGCACTCCACTTGAGTGCAGCCCCCAAGACAAAAAACAACAAACATGTCAACTCACAGGAGGATTCCCCTAGCAATACAGTAAAGCTCAGATGCTTCATAAGGCAATACAGGACCAGGATGCAGTGACATATCTCTGCTGGTCTCGGGGACTTCATCATCCCCATCTAGTTTTGGGCTGTAAAGACCAAGGGAAAAAGTGGGAGCATAGAGAGTAATTTGTAAGCAAGCACAATTTGTAATATTGCACAACATCATCACTGATTACAGGGCATGCCTGTTAAGGCATCAGCCTTAGTTTCCAATTTCCTGGCTTTGTGGAGCTTGAAAGAGAAAAAGTTTTAATAAGCCTGGCTGGTTTTGGAAAGCTATTTCCTTCCTCATGGGCCACTCATCTTTTTCTGTGTATGTCTTACAAAATCTTGTTAATGCTTCTCTGTTTCAAACTTCTCTGTTTCGGGATACATTTGGTGCCTTCCTTTGTAGATCTTGAACCAACATGAGGCAGCCTTAACTCTGGTCTTAAACTTCAGGTGATTTGACTGTGTATTGTCTGTTTTTCCATAGCACTGTTATGCATTAAAGCACTCATAAAACAAGGCAATAATTATTCTTACTCTGGTGTACTCCCAGGAACAGGTTCATTATCATTCTTGTGTTCAATTCAGACCTTGCCCTGCTTGGTATATCTGCATGGATACATGTACACTACAGCATGTTGGGTCATTAATATCAATGCCTCCTCTATCCTGTGCAGACCTTTCTCACTCTTCCAGGCGCAATGTACTTGTCCTCAGACTGGAGGTTTGTTAAGGGAGATGTATTGAGAGAAATAACGGTTGCTCCAGATGTGACTATTCAAAATAAATAAATAAATAAATTTAACAGATTATGATGTTGCTTAATAAATACATTAATAAAGACACTCTTCCACAAATACACAGAACTGAAGGTTTCACGTTGCACTCTCTTGTCTGCAAGGACTAATTTAAACAAAGGTATCACTATTTTTGCCACAGTTATCTGTTGGGTAAACAGACAATACCACTTTCCCACATGAAGATAATTATAAAATGGCTATTCCATTTCATTGTCCTCATGAAACTGCAAACAATAAAATCATTTTGTATTGGCATTTTAAAAACTTCAAATAGGATTTAAAAAACAACAACACATACACACCTTGGTATCAATTTGAGCCATAACATTTTTTTAATGCATCATTAAAGAGCCAAGAGGCCAGAATTGGTCAGCTGAGTATTGATTGCATTCATTGGTTTAAAAGCATTGCTCTAGTTTGATTAAAAACTAAAACCAAAATAATCTTGCAAGCAAACCCTTTTTCAAGGAGATTGCAGTCAGCAAATATGTCCCATTGCATCACATCATTTGAGATTAATTTATCTATATTTACATGCTGAGATCATTAGAAATTATTGGGTTTCTAAAAATGAGAGTCAAAGAATGATTTTCGTTGCATTTTAAAATCAGTTGCCCTTTTAAGGATGCCATCCTAAACAACTTTACCTGGAAATAAGCCCCAATGAATACAGTGGGTCATATTCAGAGGATACATGCCTAGCATTGCACTGCCAACCTCTTTGGTCTTGATCCATGTCTGCTCATGTGATATTAATCACACATAACTACTTACCCAGGATGTGAATACCCATCCAGGGAAATTCAGTGGTGCCCAGATTAGCTTCGCTCACTCCTAACAGTTTTGCATGCAGAAGTGTGCTTCTACATGAGGATTTTTCACCATAAAAGGGTCTGCCCTGGAATGTATTTATTTCTTAGACTTATGTATCCTTCACTTCAGTATTTAGATCTGCCACCATTACAGGAGATGCCCTGGGTTTTTTCTTTTTCTTTCCTAGACTTACATCTTTGCATTAGTGCAACGCAAGAAAGAAAATAAAGAAGCAGATTAAAATCATTTCATTAACATGGGACAATAAAAACCGAGCAAAAGTCAGTGTGTTCAGTCATAGCAGTCCCTCTTGAAAAACCTCTAGGACCATTTAAAATACCTAAAGCTGACCTGAAGAAATGGGAAAAGCTTATGGATCACAAATAACAAGAGTTGTGATAAACTACTGACTATTTTTTAAAGTCTCTCTATAAGAAAAACACACACGTACAACCCAAAAAAACTAACTATTCATTTTCACCAGGGTGAGCAACAAATTGCCATCAGCTAGCATACCCAATGGTGAGGGATGATTGGAGTTGTAAGCCAAATTTGCCCACCCCTGGTTTACACTGTTCACACTTGCTTTCTGTCATAATCATTGTTTACCAACGGTGATCTCATCACATAGGCAGGATCCACACTACTGCTTTGTAGCAGTATTGAAGTGCACTAACAACTGTTGGGGCCCATGACACATCTATACCAAGCAGGATATAACACCATGAAAGTGGGATATGGCATATGTCATGGGCTCCAACAGTTGTCAGTGCACTTCAATACTGCTATAAAGCAGGTGTGGATCCTGCCTCCATATACCACTTTGATATCACTTTCATAGTGCTGTACCCTGCTTGGTGTAGATTAGGCCATAGACAGACCTGATTAGCCACAAAGGATTGTGCTCTTATTCTATTCACAATGTGATCCCATGACTAATCCATGTGACTAATTTAGGGAGCACTATGCCACCCCCCCTCGATCTCAGTACTCCTTTGACCTCAGGGACATTGCCTGCTCATAAATCGGATTCACTATATAGCACAAAAACAGCCATTCACTATGTGATTCCTGGTTGGCTGGGACTATCCTTGTGACAAATCTAGGAAACAAAACAATGTACTCAGCAGGAGAAAAAGGTTTGCTGGTGGGAGCTCTTAGGTTAAGAAAGACAGGGCCACATCTGTGGTCGCCATGGATGTCATATTCCACCATAGCTGGATCTAAGAATACCCCCCATATTGCAAATATGTTCCCTTAGGAAAAGTGCAGTGCAATACAGAAATGTTTGAGCACCAGAGGCCAGGGGCATGGCTAGACGAGGAGGATGAACTCGTGATATGATGATCGCAAGACCGTTCCCCTCGTCTACATGCAGTTTGCAACATTTTATCAGGAAGAGGATGTCTTTAAAAAAAGAAACAGGAGCTGGAGCATACCAGTGTTCCAGCACAAAGGTAGGTGGTTGTTATTTGTTTGTTTGTTTGTTTTAAAAACCAATCCCACTCCCCACCCCACCCCTGATGGGCATGGAGTGCTTTTGCCTGGTTCCCGCCTCCTCACATTTACTTGCGAGGAGCCAGGACTAGACTAAGACTAGACCACGTTTCACGATCTCAGGATCATCCAAGGACCGTGGGGAAAAGTGAGAAAAATGTGTAGAGCCATATCCAGGGGAAATGCAGGGATCATCCCTCCCTGCTCCCAGGATCCCCTGTGCATCATGTGGATGCACAGGGACGATCCTGGGATGATCCCCAGGAAATTGCCTCGCCTTGACATGCCCTTGGATTTATGAATCACCCACCAGCAACATCTCCAGTAAATTGATTGAGCTTCAATTTATTGACCCTCATCCAATCCGTTACCAAGACCAGACATTAGTTCCACACCTCTACTGCCTCTCCTGCACCAGATGAAAAAGGAGAAATTCAATTAGATGTCATTCACATGGTGGTGCTACCTCATTCCAAGTCATCATATAAATGGAGATATTACTTTGTTTAAAACATATTACTTTGTTTTAAACATGGCCCTTAAAGAATTCCCCCCCACTCTGGAAATCCACAATTATTTTTAGCCTTCTTAATTGTTTATTAGTGTTCATTTTCAAAATATTGTTCATGAAAGTTTAGAATGTCACACATGGCAATTATTTCACTGCTGTATATGCTGTGTATTGGTGAAATGACTGTAAATACACCCACCTTCCCTTTGGAATTCTTTTATTTTTGTTTGATAAGAATGTGGGAGGTGTGTGTGTGTGTGAGAGAGAGAGAGAGAGAGAGAGAGAGGTGCCTTTGTTTAAGATGTATTTAAGCTAGAAGCATTTTAATAATTTCTGGAGAAATTACGTAAATTTTTATGGCATTCTTCAGTGTTTTGAGGAAAAATTCCAGTTGGTTAAGAGGAATCTCCTTCAAAATTTCCCAGAAGAGATTTACACGCACTCCCATGGAAAATATGTGCATTCATACATTTTAATGGGGTGGAATCTCATTAAAATAGCTATGTTTGAGCCCATCTTACAGTAACAGTCTTACAATAGAAAGCTTTCATCCCCTAAGACAAATAGATGGTTGCACTCTGCCCATATGAGTTCTTCCTGATTAATTCTGTAACTATGGCCTAATCTACACCAAGCAGGATATTGCACTATGAACGCGGCATATAAAAGGCAGGAGCCACACCACTGTTTTATAGTGGTATTGAAGTGCACTGACAACTCTTGAGGCCCATTGACACAGACCATATACTGCTTTCATACCGCTTTCCTACTGCTATAGAGGCCACTCAGGCAGCCACCTAGAGCGCCAAGCTAAGAGGGGTGCCAGGCACAGCACAGCACTCACGCGCCTTGGCTGTGAGCCAGCCAGACTGAGGATTCAGCTGGGCCTGGGTGGGTGAGATGGCGCCCCGTGCACGCCCAGCCAAAGCAAAGCCAGGGACGCTGGGGTAGGGGTGGGGCAGCTCCACGTTCAGACTTCCAGAACACACCGGGAAGAGAGAGAGAGAGAGAGAGAATGTATGGGTGAATGGGGTGCATGGGGTCTTTGAGTGAATGCATGTGTTCATGCGTGTGTTTGTTTTGAGTGAGTGATGCTGAGTGTGTGCGCGCATGTGTGTGTGAGTTGAGGGGGATGATTTGGAGGTGATATTCCTATTAAATAATGCATTTTAGACCCATAGACGTTCCTTTCCAATTTATTTGCTATAATTTGCATGATGTATTTCTTGCACTTTAAAATAAATTTAGTAGTTTCAAGTTTTGTGCTTCTTATTTTTTCCAGGAAACATATGTTCTTAAAAATCAAAGTTGGCATTTTTGGGGGAGGGTGTGTGTGAAAGTAGCTCACCTTGCCTAGGGCGCAAAATAGTCTGGCACCGGCCCTGGCTATATCCTGCTTGGTGTGGCTCCTGACTTTTACATACCGCTTTCACACCACTTTCATAGTGCAATATCCTGCTTGGTGTAGATTTGGCGAATGTTTCTTCATAGACTTCGAAGGAAATTGTGCCATGGGGGTTCTGAATTTTCGTTCAATCACATTCTATTTGATATGGCAAATATCCACTTTTAAAACTCGCAGGGATGCCATTTTTGCATGCTCCAAGTCAGCTACTGTCTGTGCATTGCCAATTTGGTTCTAATTTAAGGCCCGCCCTGCTGTTAGGCAGACTGCTGCAGCTGCCTTGGGCAGGGGATGCTGTGGGTTGTGGTGGGTGTGAGCAGTGGCAGGTTCCCCAGAACCCCATAGTTTTTTCCCTCACCTGGAAGACAAGTCACAAGTCCTGTTCTGCTTCTCCTAAACTGCCATGTTGCCCACTGGTGCAGTGTATACAGTGTTCCATACTCAGTGTGGTAAGATTCTATACATGGAAAGTGTACGTCATCTATCCTTTGCCCCAGGCAGCAAAATGTCCCAGACCAGCTTTATTCAATGTATCCAGATAATTAGATTATACTATTAATACAACAAACGAGGGAACTCCCCCACCTTTTTTCTTTTTTCTTTTGCTTGCGACAATAATTCCTTGCCATTGCTTATGTCAAAAGCACTGGCTGAATAGGGAATGATAATCCTCTTTATAAAACAATTCTCTACGATGTTAAAAAGTTATATTTATTTCTTTATTTTGTTTTTTTTAAAAAATGCCTTTGCTGCATTTAGTTCCTTTGTGTACCAAAAGTGAAATAATTATAAGAGACGGGGAGAAATGAATTAAACATGAGCAGCCTTCTAAACAACAATTATTCTTTTTTCTCCCCAACACCCAGAAAGAAAGCCATTAATTCTTTATAAGACAGACAGTTAGAGAAGCATTTACCATCACAGAGACATTCTGGCGACAAAATGTAAGGAGACTGAAATGCTCAGTTGCCATGGTGTGGGGATTTTTACTTTGTGCTCTATGCCGTTTCCATAAAAGCAGCCATATATGCTATGAGCTCTTCTTCACTGAGATAAACATGCAACCCCACTGAATTTAATTTAAATGGAGTTGAGCCATATCCACCCATTATTCCTAGACAGATACCTCGGTTTGACGAACCAGCTTTGTCCATGTTGCAGCAAATTCATTATTGGCTCCAAGATACATTTTCATCAGGAACAGAGCTTTTCTCTCTCTTCTCTTCTCTTCTCTTCTCTCTCTCTCTCTCTCTCTCTCTCTCTCTCATATGCATGTGTGTGTGTGCTTATTCATTGCCTTTATTGCATATTTTGAATTGTAAAAAGAAAGAAAGAAATTAACTGAGCAAATATTTGCACGATGGAATAAAGCCATGTAACAGGAAGAATCCTGCCATAGTGAATGATTTGCAAATAGTGCATTAATGACGTCAGGGTCAAATCTAAAATAGACTAGTAAACCAGCTAACACTTATTCTGCAAGGAGCCCTCAGAACTGCAGGTTTTGTTTTATTTTTGAAGCGTAGAGTCTAGGGATCTCTAATGGCATTCTCAGCAAATCCTCTAAACTGCACTTCCTAGAGTTCTTTAAAGAAAGCCATGACAGTTGTTAAACTGACATAAAAACAATATAAGCTTGTATTGTGGATATGCCCTAGGGGTCCACGGGGTCTCTGTCCAGGTTTTGTACAAAACAGAAAGAACTGTGTACATTGTGTCACATGAAGAAACTAAAGGCAGTAGTAGTAAGGAACCTCTACTACTGATTGCTGTCCCCTATTTTCCTAAAGTTTTTCTTTCCCCACAAAAGAGGCTTTTCTCCCCGCCCCCCACCTTATACTTAATACTATAGCATTTCTTTAGAATATATTATTTAATTACCGTTTTGCGAGGTGGACGAGGTGCTGTGTGAGCTCTCTTTCTGTTACACATATTTTCATCATTCTGTAGCCTCTCCAACTACCCCGCTTCGGGATCTTTAAAAAAAATCCTGTGCGAGGAGCTATGCCATGACATCCTTCCCTGGAATTTAATTGAAGTGTGGGTAGCTGGGGAGGCTGCAGGTGGCCTGAGATGCAGGGAAGGATGCAGATTGACTTCATTGTACAATAAAGGACAAGACACTCACACATCCTGTGTCCACCTCTTAGCCAAAGTAGGTGTAAGCACCACGTACCACACCCATGAGAATTTTGTCCCCCCCCCCCCCGAAATCTCCTTTGAATTTGTTTATTGAAAGCAAATTGTTTTCCACCCAATTGAATGAAAATGGTTAGGAAGAAAAGGGAATGTAGAAATGAGCTAAGAACATAAGAGGACCCATGCTGGATTAGGCCAAGGGTCCATCTATACCAGCTGTCCATGGGAAACCCACAACAAAGACTTGTGTGCAACAGCACCCTCCTGCCTATGTGTGGGGTGATATATAAGGTAGAGACTCAGGGACATGGGGTGGGTGCTCTAGTATAGGGGGACAGTGTGGACGAGAGACAGGTTTTGGTGGTGGGGAGGGGATGCCTGGCTTCTGAGCCCCTGGCACCACCCTCAGGCATGACCCCCCTGAGCACTCACCATGCAGTCCCAGGCATGTTCTCCAAACCACGACTTCTAACCTGGACTGTCCAGCCCCATTCTGAGCCCCCATCCATAGTCACTCACCCCAAGCATTAACTTCCACCTCTGATCCCCCACCCCAGACACCAACTTCCAGACACTTAAACCTGATATGAACTCCCACTGTCAAGACTCCACCCCTGCACAAACCCCTACCCCTGAGCCCCCTCCATAAGCATCCCCTCCTGAGACCCCATCCTACAAACCCAACCATGAAACCCCCTCCCCTTTCCCAGGCTAGAGCCAACACCCCCACCCACCTGCCCACCCCCATCCTGCACACACACACCCCTCAACATGAGCCCCCTAACATCTGCACCTCATGTACTTTCTATTGCAGCCTTATAAAAATCACATTGAATGAACCACCCTTCTGCAAGGGGGGCCGGAAGCACAGCCTATGTAATTACCTCTCCCAGCCTTGAACCTTGATTCATTGACATTGACCAAGCTGCCCTGCTTTGCAGCTCCAGAGAGTCCCCATAAATCCTTCCCACAGGTCAGTGTGAACATTCTGAAATCTCTAACCAAGGGCCTTGCTATACCTACCAGAAAATCCAGGCATGTAGAGGGGCCAGCCTGTGCTACAAGTAGCACGAGCTGTCGCTCCTATCCATACATGAGACGTGACAGGCTACAGGAAAGCCCCATCACGTCCTCCATTTTGTTTCACTATTAAAGGGCCGGGTGTGCAGCAGCACACCAGCAGCAAAGGTAAGCATTTTTGTTTTTAAAAAGAGGGTTTCCCACTCGCCTCCTGCCCCCAATTTCCCCACCCTGGCCATGATTTCCCCCCCCCCAATCTCTGATTCCCCCTGCAATCTCCGATTCCCCCACTGCCCCAATCTTCACCCCCCAGCTCCGAGCTTCCTCCCTGCCACTACCGGATCTTCCCCCCCTGCCCCCCTGGCTCTGTTTTTCCCCCAGCTCCGATTTCCCCCCGATCTCCCCACCCTGCCCTGATAGCCACAGCGCTTCTGCAGAGTGCTGCGCCCCGTCCACCACTTTTCCTGGCTACTCGTGAGTAAATGCGGTAGCCAGGAAAAGTGGCAGACCAGTCTACATGCCCATGGTCACGGGCTCAGCCCGAGACCATGGGAAATACCGGGCCAAAAGCGGTGCTGGTTATCCCGGGCCAAGGGAGGGTTAGCGCTGCTTGAGCCTGGGATCCCCTGTGCATCATCTGGATGCACAGGGGTGGGCCCAGGGCTTGCACCGGGCTAACCCATCATCTAACAAGGCTCCAACTTTCCTAATACAAACACCTTCAAAGCTTTCCACGGTCTAGCTCCTGCCTATCTCTCCTCTCTCATCTCACACTATTGCCCCGCTCGTGCTCTCCGCTCCTCTGATGCCATGCTTCTCGCCTGCCCAAGGACCTCCACTTCCCTTACTCAGCTTCGTCCTTTTTCTTCTGCTGACCCTTACGCCTGGAATGCTCTTCCAGAACACTTGAGAACTACAAACTCAATCACAGCTTTTAAAACTCAGCTAAAAACTTTTCTTTTCCCTATAGCTTTTAAATATTGAGTTTGTTCTGACTCTATACTGTTAGCCTCACCCTACCCGGTGCCTGTTTGCATTCTCTTTCCCTCCTTACTGTTTACTACAACTTTATTAGATTGTAAGCCTATGCGGCAGGGTCTTGCTATTTACTGTGTAATCTGTACAGCACCATGTACATTGATGGTGCTATATAAATAAATAATAATAATAATAATAATAATAATAATAATAATAATAATAGCTCATATCTCCATTGATCTTTGATCGATCTTGCTGGATTTTGACCTCAGTGCTAATTGGCCCAATCTCCCCAAGCCTGGCAAATTTGGTGGCTTCACATCCATATTTCGCATGACAAGTGGTTGGTTACACCTTTTCATGAATTTTCATCCTACCATAGCCTATGCACTAGAAGACCTATATCTCAAAGGGCAATGTTAACTTCCATTCATGGGACCCTGCATGGAGGGGTGAATCCTTTTCCCCCTTTAACATCCCATAATAAGGTTTGTTATGCCCCAAACCTAGCTAATCCACTAGCAGATTGCATAGCTATCAACATGCAAAATTTGGGACAGAGCAGAGAAGGTGGAGCCTAGCTATGCCTCCCCCACAAATTGACTTTTTGCCCCTATCGGCGAAACGTGCCCCTATGGGCAAAATGAAAAAATGTGTTTTCCATCCATAACTATGGGTGACCTAACTGGGCCACCCACAATTAGGAGCTTGGTTCTCAAATGGATCACCTTTGCTAGATGTGTAATCTATTTTCTGTTTGTGGGTTGTAAAACTGGTATGTCAGCCTCTGGACAAGACCGTGGGAAGCAACTGTGACTGCAACCCCAGACAGAAGGAAGAGTAGTCCTTTGGTATTATGTAGAAGTTACTAGACCCCAGCCTCCATTTCTATTCCCAGCCTCTTTTTAAAACAAACAGATAAACTAAAACCTGAGGAGCAGAAGAGTTTCCCACCAAAGTCCCCCATACGGTAAAACTGGAAGACAGCTTCACCATTCCTCCTCATGCAAAACATCTGAGGAATGATGACTAAAGACAGAAAATGGAAACTAGTGACATAGCTTGGAATGTTTCTTTATGTATTTTTGGGTGAAAATCCAGCCCTTGTGGGGGCCTAATGGATTCCCAAGGCAAACACAACTTGGCTTGCATTTGTGAGGTGAGCCAGGGGTTTCTTCCCAAACCCTAGGAACGTTTTTGTTGTTCAACTTTTCCCCCCCATAAAAAGCAATTTGTGCAAATTGTTATCTGCAATTTGCACATGTTGTGGCTGTAATTTATGCAAATTACAACCACAGTCTGCATAATTTGTGCAAATTTTGGGCATAATTTACTTAAATTGCTGGACACATTAAACACACACACACACACACACACACACACACCGACAGGAAATTTATTTATTTATTTATTTATTTATTTATTTATTTATTAAATTTATATACCGTCCCATTGCCAAAGCTCTCCGGGCGGTTTACAAAAGTTAAAAACAGTGAACATTAAAAAGTATACAAAATTTAAAATCATCAAAAATATAAAAACAGTATAAAACAACAGTATCCATTTAAACCACAACAGTTCTGGGGTCCATTAAAAACAAACAAACAAACTTAGCATATGTTGTTAAATGCTGTTAAATGCCTGGGAGAAGAGAAAAGTCTTGACCTGGTGCCAAAAAGATAACAATGTTGGTGCCTGGTGAGCCTCAATGGGGAGATCATTCCTTAATTGGAGGGCCACCACTGAAAAGGCCCTCTCCCTTGTTGCCATCCTCCGAGCTTCCCTTGGAGTAGGCACTTGGAGGAGGACCTTAGATGTTGAGCGCAGTGTACGGGTAGGGAATCTATGAGTTGGCCTGACTCAATGCAGATTGAGTTGGAGCAACTTGCAAGAAAACAAGGAGAAGTCTGGAGTGCTGAATTGATTGCACCTTGGTAAGCTTTATCCCTGGATGGATTCCTCAGATTCCTATCCCCGGAGTCCTATTTTAGGCCTTCCAACAGTGAGTTAGAAGCAAAGAGTTCCGAGCATCATTTGAAAGCTTTGGAAGAATGAGTTGCCCTTGACGAAGATCAGTCTCTTGAAATGCGTTGGGAACACAAATATATGTGAATTTAATATTGCAGCTCTCTGTTGTGTTTTATGCATCCCTTGACTGTCACGGCATGTGCTTAAAGTGGAATTCCAAAAGGATGTAGAGGTGAAACATCAAAGGAATGTTGAAGGAAGACAAAAGAGTTGCAAAATAAATAATGAAATACCTCCGTTCTGTCTCTCACACATCTAGACCACCCATTCTGACCCGGAATACCATAGTTAATGTTTGTAGAAGGAACTGAGTGACAGTGAAATGCGAGGTCTACATTCCCAAGATGCATTTCACTGTTCTGAAGTTCATTTTCGAGCTTGTATTCCCCAAAGTGAGGTTGCAATTTTCAGCATGCCTGGATTCCTTGCTAAGCTCTTTTCTCACTTCCGCACTTGAGCAACCTGAGGGAAAGGGCAAGATGGTTTATTGGAAAATAGGGTCAAATTAATTCCAGGGGAATCCCATCCATGTCTCTGCATCACTCTAAAGCCTTGGATACGTTCCTCATCCATTGCACATAAATTGCTTGTTCATTGGGCATGCAGGAGTGCTGTTTTCCATGGTTCCGAAATCATGTAACCCCTGAGAGTGGTTTTCGGGGTAGCTGAGCTTTACAAGCTGCAAAACCCAGCATCATTAGGATTCCTCTGTGCCAGTGAGTGGTTTGTAAGCATAACATTTCTTTCACATTTAACTTTCATTCATGCATCAGAGGATTGTTGTCCTTGGAATATACATGAGTACAAGCTCTTGACTTTGGCTTGTCCACTGTCAAATGTCTACGTATTGTATGTCAAATTAAAAAAAAAAAATACAGCAGAGGTGAAACAGATCATTGAGCTCAAACATTAATTAAAGTGGTGTTCTTTTCCCCCCTTTATAGAATCAATCTGTTGAAACCAAAATCCAGTTAATCAAAGTCAATGCTTCAATAGAGTGTCCATTTTGCAATCGGTGGTGCTGGTGGGAAAGATAATGAGGGTAGACTTTTGTTTTGAACTGAAATCACCTTTTTCATGTTAGAGACAAGGACATTCAGTCTGGATTTCTGTGCTAGGTAACAATGGGTTGCGTCCAGAGTTAGGAGCACGGGTGTGTGCTGGAAGAAGCAGATACCCCTGACCTCTCCTTCCTATAACAACCCATCCAGCCCCTTGAAAATGCTACACAGAGGGTTAGAGAAGAGCTGTGGTGTTGAGGAGGGGTGGGGGCACCTTCCATGAGTAGAGCCCTGGAAGGCAGATCCTACATCCAATAGTGCTTTAGAAGATTATAATAAAACGACAGCGTCATCTGTACCCAATTACACACTTTCGAACAAATGGCTAAGTAGTAGGGCTGTGCAGCCACCCAGCCACCCCGATCTGCCTTGGAGGCCAATCTAAAGCCCATGAAGCAGCCCCGACCCACCTCGGGGCTGCCTCAGGGGTGCCCGACCTGTGTCGGCACCTAAGCTGAGGTGACATTCGGGCCCTCCGAGGCAACTCGGAGTTTTCTGGGTGCCAGCTACACAGCTGCACTGCACAGCTGGCACCCAGAAAAGGCTCTCCACCCACCCACCTGTCTCCTTACCTGCTGCTTCCGTTGTCTCCATGATCTTTCTTCTGGTGGCTTCTGGTGTCACTGACGGAAATGACCGGAAGTAGGCCGCATGATTTTAATATATTGTGCGGCCTCTGCTGTTTAGTACCTCTATGGCCACAAACTATGGTGGCCATAGAGGAACTAATCACAGCAGAGCCCGCACAATATCTTTAAATCACACGGCCTACTCCCTTTCATATCCGGCGGCAGCACTGGAAGCCACCAGAACCAAGCAGCAGGTAAGGAGACTGGTGGGTGGGTGGGGGTGTCAGCTTTGAAGCACCGAGGTCGCCCGAAGCTTCGGAGCCAATTGGCTTTGGCGTTGGGCCACCTTGGTCTTCACCAGAACTCCCTCAGAGCCCTACTAAGTAAATGACATAGAGGGAAGGTGTCTTCAAAAAGCTCAAATGTTTTCCATGGTTAGCTGGATGGGGTGGGGGCTCCTGTATCACAACTCCGCAGTGGCAGCAGTGGTCCATTCATGCCTCTCATCTTGCGTAAATGGCAGCTTTACAGCCACCATTTGTGTAGAAGGACTTTTACGCTGAATAGCGAGCGACCACTTTTTACAAAATGGTGGCTTGCTGAGAGGATGGGTATCCATACAGTGCCTGTTGGGCACTTGCTTGCTAGGCACTTGCTGCGTGCTCACTGGCCATTTGCTAGATGCCCGCTGGGCACTTGCTGGGTGTTTGCTGGTCCATCCAATGGATCACGTGGCGAAGAGGTGCGACCCATTACCCAGAGTTCAGCAAGTGTCCAGAGGTGCAACTCTATAGTAAAGAGAGTGGCTTATGCAATTTTCCAAAACAAGCAAAGTGTTTAACTTTCTGCTTTCAAGGAACTGTTGCCACAAAGACTTAAATGCAGAGAGCTTCTTCAGCAGATATCACAGACTAGAACCTCTCTGCTCTTCAGTGAATTTTCTGGAATTTTCTAAGGCAGGGGGTCAGAGATACAAGTGGGTGGGGGAGGGGCTGAATTGCCCCCATCAGGCCATGTCCTGTGATGTCATCGCCCCATGCCCCCGTCATTTGACTTTCTCCATGCTGGCAGAGGCATAGAATTCCATGTTTTCTGTGCGTGAACGTTCTGTACATCTAAGCTTCCAGACTCTGCTACCTTTAGGCATGCTCAAATGTTTATAACTGTAACCCTTTACTTTCTGACGGAAACAATAAAGTCCCATTTACAATTTGTATGTGTGCAGATTGATTCTGTTTCAGCCTTTTAATTTTCTGCTCCTTGACAGCATCAGCCAAATCAGCAGCAAGCCATCTTCTCTTGATATCCTGAGCATGCACTCTTGCCAATGAAGTTGCTGCTTTTGCAGCTGCTGCCTCTGCCTGTGACTGCTTCCTTGTTGATCTACTAGTTTACTATCGTAAGCAAAGCACGTGCGATAGCCAAACAGAGGAGGATCATCTTGTGGCATATGAGGTGGAAACAAACATCCCGTGACACATGCCATGTTGCCATGATGCACTTTGACGACATGCATAAATAAACATTTGAAGATAATTCAAAAACAGAGGACCAAATTTATAATGTTAGGTGTGCAACTTGGCAAGCAAATTACGAATTTTGACAAGTCCAGTTCACCCATCTTGATTGCTATTATTGAACTTCTCTTGAAGAACTCTGATAAGAAGCTGAGGGACCTCCTGTTTCTCCAGAGGGATTTCCCCCTGGGTGGATCAGGAGTGGCGGCAGGTCATCTGTATGATGCAGCCACTATCCTGAAGCCATCCAGGGGCAAACCCACAAAACTCCACTTTAAAAAAAGTTGGGCACTTAACCTGCCTTTTTTTCCCCCTTGGAGCTGCTTTGGAGTCCTGTCTGGGCAGATGGCAAACCCCGATTGGTAAAAAAATCAAACAGCAATGCAAAAAGGCATGGGCATCCCATGCACATGCTCTGTGCCTCCTTCAAAGTAAAGGAAAAAACAAAATGGGGATGCGAGGAGGTGCAGGCGGCCCGTGCATGGATGCAGCACCTCTACAAAGTAAAGTAAAAAAAGAAGAAAAACAACAGGGATGCGAGGAGGTGCTCCTCCTTGCATGCAACCCCTCCCCCACGCTCACGAGGAGCGCAAAAAAAAAAAAAAATAGAATGGGGGAATGGACCTCATTCCTTTCCCTTCCTTTTATTTTTTAATCTGTAAGTGCAAACCTTCACATCTACAGATTAAAACAAATGGGGGGGGGGAGAGGAACGGGGCAGCCGGAGGGGGAGTTAGAGATGGCTGCACAGAGTCCAAACTGGCTCTCCTCCATCTGACCTCCCTCTGGGTTCCCTTTCCCTCTCCCCTCAGCCCTGTTTTTTGTTAAACTGTAGATGTGAAGGTTTCGCATCTACAGATTTTTAAAAAATGGGGGTGGGGGGAGAAGTACGGGGCACCCAGAGGGAAGTCAGATGGAGGAGAGCTGGCTGCCCCATTCCTCCCCTCTCCCCAGTGCTCGGACCAGCGGTGGTGGCAACTCCGCATTGGCACTTTTTCCCATGCAGATGTCAGGATGGAGTGCCAATGTAGGAGCCAAAGGCCTCATGGCGCTGATGCACTGCTGTCATGACAGGGCCCAGGACATGGCTTCAAAACCACTGGCTTATAAAGTGGTGCTATGGTTGCAGTAGATTTTTTTTTTAACTAATGTAATTTTTTTTAAAAAAAAGGCATCAGCATCTTGCCTTGTCTAATCGTCCTTCTAAAAATTAATTCTAAGAGAGCATCTTCTCAACTGGGACTGTTTAACCCCTACATCCTTTGTTCTTGACTTTGATCTGCATTGTCCCAGAGGAACACAACAGTCTTGGAGGTTAGCAGTTACAAACTTCGAACATTCATATTTTAATTAATAGAACACAATTCCAGCCAACATGAAAAAATAAAAATAAAATAAAAAAATAAAAAGGGTAGCACTTGATTTCCAGCTTTTCACCACATAATTAAAACTACAACTTGATGCAAAAGCAGGATGATTTAAATGACCTTCACTTTGAATGGATAAACGATTTCATGTTCAGCAGCGCTGAAGGTCTGCAAGTGTAACACACATGGATATTTTCTGCAATTAAAATAGTCACTTATTCTCTTCTGCCTTGGAACATCAACAATTCTGCACTTCCATTCAATCTCTACCCATTGTATTGTTCCTATTTTTTTTCTCCCACATTGACATTTGAACGGTATGTTTTGCTTCTAAAATACAATAGCATACAGAGCCATAATTTCTCTCTTCTTTTTGTCAGACTGCTCAGCCACATCTACTGGAATTGCTATTATCCTCCTTTATTTAGCAGCAAAGCTTTTTGCCACCAGAAAAGAAGAAAAATTAGCATATACTATCAAAAGATGTTCCAATTTGAAATTTTAAAAAAAGGTGGGTGGGAAGCATCAGAAAATAGAAAACTAAAATAAATAAAATGGAAAGGTCATCCTTGAAAAGTGGTTAAAATAACTGTTTAACAGTGCATTCAAAACTAATGCAAATATTTGTATGTTTAAAAAATATTTACAGAATCATGTGGATTTTGGATGGAACAGACTTATGAATGAACAGGTTTTAAACTGTTATGGACTGGTAATAGACTAAACAATCTATCCATAGTTTTTACTACATCAAGTTTTTACTAAATGAAATATTTCTGACATTTGGAAGTTTTACATGATATGAAATCCCTCTGAGAAATCTGGCAAGTCTTGCTAGAAGTCCTTTTATTGTCATCCCGATTATTCTAGGGTGACCATATTTTGGAAACCAAAAAGGAGGAGAACATGGTCACCCCCCAAGGGGGCGTGTCCAGCACCAAGGGGGCGTGCCCACCTGAACATAGCCTTGGTCACATGTCTGATTTAACAGCACACATTTAAGACAAATCTGTTCTACATAGCATCTTAATGTTAAAATCACTGAAATAAAGAACAAGTGAGAGATTCAATGTATCTGAGATTAACTTCACTCACTCCTACTTTTGTAGGTTTTGCTGTACTTTGAAGCTTTTGCTATGCTTTGTGTGTTACATTCTCCCCTTCCCTCAAATATATTTTCTGACTGTGTCTTCAATCATTGCAAGCTGCTGGTGTTGTTAACAGGGTTTGCAGCTGGCCAGCCAGATGGCTGTTTTTTTTTTATTTCAATATTTTTAAAAAGCTTGTGTATAATTGTCAGAATTTTCTCTACTCTAACATTAGGGTGGGTGTTGTGGCAGTTTACCTAAAGACTGGAGATCCCAAGAGCTGAAACTGCTCAATATGCAAAACTCCAAAGAGGAGGTTTGACAACCTGAGTTTGAAGGATATGGCTCCAGCAGTTTTAAAACACAATAATTTTAAAACTTTGAACTTTAAAAAAAATCCTTGAAAAACAATGGATGAACAGATCTGATTCAAACCTGCCATGGCTAAATCTCTCCTTAAGAGCTATCATGGTGCCAACTTTCAGCCCTTTATTTTTTAAAAATGTCATTTTAAAAAATAATTTTAAAACCTCAATTTTTAAAAAAAAATCCTAAAACTCAATGGATGAACAAACTTGGCATAGCTAAAGTCCTTGTTAAGAGCAATCATGATGCCATGTTTCATCTCTTTATCTTTAAAAGTAATTTTTTTTAAAAAAAAATCCTCAAATTTTAATTTTTTCCCCCTAAAAATCAATGGATGAATAGATCTGTTTCAAATTTGGTTTGGCTAAAGCTCTACCTAAAGCTCTATCATGGTGCGAAGTTTAATCTCTTTATCTTTAAAAATGATGATTTTAAAAATAATAGTTTTAAAACCTCAATTTTTAAGAAAATCCTAAAAAATCAATGGATGAACGGATCTGTTTCAAATTTGGTATGACTAAAGCCCTTCCTTAGAGCTACCATTGTGCCAAGTTTTATGTCTTTATCTTAAAAAATGACGGAAGTATAAGCATTTTTGTTAATTCCCATTAGAGCTGCTCTTTGGAAAAATCCGGATTTCCCCTCCCCCTCCCGGATTTGTCATCAAAACACCAGGGCAAATCCAGGTAAATCCGGTCATATGGTCACCCTAGATTATTCAGATGTTTTACATGAGGAGGAACCACCAAATTCACGCTGAATTTCAGACAAAACCCAGTAAAAACTGAGATGTTCTGCTGCCTTTTATGCTGTGAATGTAAATATATGCAATGTTAATCGTTTAACAATGGGAGCCAATGTGTAGTAGCTAGAGTGTCGGACTGGGTGTCGGGAGATCTGGGTTCTAGCCACTGGGTGACTTTGGGCCAGTCACAGACTTTCAGCCCAACCCACCTCACAGGGTTGTTGTTATGAGAATAAAGTGGAGAGGAGGAAGGGGGTTATGTATGATGCCTTGGGTTCCTTACAGGAAAAAAGGCAGGATATAAATGCAATAAATAAATAAATAAATAAATAATTTTATTATGTATAAAGTTCCAGGAAGTAAGTAGGCCTCAATGTAAGAACAATTTCTGTGCACAGGTTGAGTATGAAAGTAGAAGGAGTGGGGGTTGAATGCTTGAGTGCTGATTGGATAGTGGCAGGGGAGTGCTTGGATTGGCTGTGTGAGAGTGGGAGGAGCTGGAGAAATGTAACTTTATATACAGACAGTTAAGTAAGGGGTATGATATGAGAGAGGATGGGTGTGGGTGATGATTCTGTGAAGTCAAGGGTAGAAGTGGGGTAGAGAGAAGTGCATGATTATATGAGGGAATTGGATGATTATATGAGAGAAGTGGATGATTTTATGAGAATAAAGATAGTTGAGTTATAGACAGTATTATTCTATTGCGAAACCTTTAAGAAAGAACTGACAAAACCCAATACGCTTAGAACCTTGTAACCATACGGATTTCAGCTGAGGAAACCAATAAGCTTATGTACACACTTATGTTAATAATAAATACTAATTACTTTCAAACAACTGGTGTGGTCTGTGGAGGAGTGACTGAGGAGAGAACAATTAATGGTGGCAGCAGAATGGGAAACTGAGGTCTCGGTTGCTGGGCTGTGGAGCTGTGGGGCCTAAAGAATAAAGGCAAGCCAGGAGCAGCAGCAGTAGGCCTAAACCCTCACACTCGTCATCAGCACAGGGGGGATTGAGTGGTCCTGAGTGCTAGTGGCATGGACAGTCCTGTCAGGTAGCTTGTGGTGAAGCCAAGACCACACAGGTGGGCAGGATGTCACAAAAACCAAGGGAAGTAAAGAACCCCATCCCTAGAGAAATTCCAGCAGTCTTATCAATACTCCTTTGGAATTCCATGCTGTTCTTCATGTATCTTTTGAAGAGCAGCCTCACAATTCATTTTTAAATGAAATGTTATTCGCAATGACAAAACGTAATTCATTACACATAACACTATTTTTAAGATACTTCTAAGCATGCATTTCAATTCTCCCTGCCTTCTGTAGAGCAGGTGCTGACTGATCCACTCCTCCCCCCCAATGTCACGGTGAATATTCATTGGTACCATGCCTCCATTTCACTTGTCAAAATATTGCCGGCAGTTAGCATTTTCTGTGAGTGTTCAACTGAACCTTTTACCACAGATGTTTTTCAATTGTCATTCCAGCTGCAATTTTGTTACATACATAAATTAATTTGCACCTTGAATATGTTTCGCAAAATGATCTCCTGAAGCTCTGGAGGTGTAGCTTTATTCCGACAGCAATCATAGTGTCATTTAGAAATAAAGATATTAACCATTTATTCAGCCTTTTTTTAATGGCATGGCATTGATACGCATTATGGTCAAGGAAATGTTGCATAGAAGTGTCTGTAATTATCATGAAAGTAAAAAAAATGATTATGTGTATATGCAATTAAATTTCATTGCAATAACAACTACAACAACAACAGTAATGTATGAATTCTGTGATTAAAATTTCTTTATTCGTGCATGCATGCTGTGCTTCAAAATATTAATTACAGAGAAATTAACATGTTCATGGAAGAACACGCTGGATTTCAGAGAGGATATTCCACCCTGGACCACTGCTATAAGTTGAGCCATCTAGCACACAAATATGCCCAACTTAGAAAAGGAAAACTATATGCAGCATCCATAGACCTCTAAGTTGCTTTTGACACAATTGACTGTGAGCTTTTGTAGTTAGACTGTCTAGCATCAGTGTTGACCAGCATCTCCTCTTCTTTGCTTGAGCACTCCTTGATGGTGAAACTAATATCTTTATGTTCTCTTATGCGATCAATTCCAGCTGGTAGAGTGGTTGGGATTTCTTTTGAAATGGGCCCATTGAGCTGTCTGCAGATACTGGGGTGTCTGACTTTCATAAATTCCCCAAAAATCCGGGGATGATGGGATTGGTTTGAAACTTGGCCTCCATGTGGACACATGGGTAAGCTGTCATGGAACCGAAGGTGACATTTCTGACATGCAAATTGACATAGTTGTAGCATGGGACTTGATTTGGGGTGAGTTAAAAGGTTAGAGCCCCGCCAAAAATCAGGGGATGATGGGATTGCCTTGAGTCTTGGTGTGCATGTGTATCCCTGGATAAGCTATCATGGTGCTGAGTTTGAGGTTTCTAACATGCAAATTGACGGAGCTATTGAAAGGGTGTGAATGGGGTGCCCGATTTTCATAAATTCCTCAAAAATCAGGGGATGATGGGATTGGCTTGAAACTTGGTGTGCGTGTGTATACCTCTATGAGGTGTCATGGTGCCAAATTTGAGGTTTCTAACTTTAACAGAAAAAAAGTTGTATACTTTTTTAGCTTTCAATGCAAGCCTACGGGGGGGGAAAACGGAGCTCCGATCCGGATCCGGAGCTCCGTAGTGGAGCAGAGTGGACATAGGCGGAGCAGGGGCGGAGCGGCCCGATCCTCAAATCACAGATCTGGAAGAGAAGCGGAGCGGGGGGTCCATGCAGACCCCTACTTTACACAGATGATATGGTCAATCTGGAAGTATATTGTCAAGTCAATGTATTATTAGGAGAATTGATGAGTTTCACCTTTTGGGCTACCAAATCTATGCTGAATCAAGCTCTTGCAGAGCAATCTTATTGGGACCCAGAAATAAGTCCAATGGAATTTGATGGGGCTTACACCCAGGTTAGTGTGTATAGCAGCCATCCCCAACCTGGTTTCCGCCAGCTGTTTTGGATTATAACTCCTCTCATTGTTGACCATTGACCAATGCTTATGGGTGTTGTAGCCCAATCCAAAGGGCACCTGGTTGGGGAAGGGTGGTGTCTTAGATTGTGACCTTAGTTTCCTATTAATAGATCAATTTACCTCCCATCCCACAAATCTCTAAAAACTCTGCTATGGATTGCAACAAGATGGATTGCAACAAGACAACATATAGCCTATGACCTCAATTACTTGGTTAATTCTCATGCTTCTTACATCAGTGGTGAAATCCAGCTTCCTAAAAATTAAAACCCAACACTGACATTTTCAATTGAATTGCATAGCACCTGGATTGTATCACAAAATTTCCCAGAACTATTCAATATTTTCTCATTTTTCTCTTCTGAAAAGTCCTATCCAAATATATGGGAAAACCTAGCCTTTTTAAAAATGTAACTGTCATTTAAATCCAACAACCTCGTGTAGGGCTCCATCTCAATCACATCTGGTGAAATTCACCTCACTCCCATTGGCCCTCAATGCTGTTTAATCTGATTGGCTGAGGTGACCCATGTGAATTTGTTTATGGGTGTCCATGTCAACATCATATTGGCTGTACTGTTGAGAGAACATTGAATAAAAATAACAAAACAACAACAACATCCTGTCAGGTTCCCCAGCGTTGACCCATCCTCCGGCTCCAAAGGGGACTGAAAAGCAGGGGAGACTCCCTCCATTAATTCAACCCCTCCTAGGCCTAGGTCTTCCAGGGCAGAGAATATCCCTCTACCTGAACTCTTCATATGCAGAGGACATTCTCCCATTACAGCCTTCAACACCTGCACCCTGTAGCAGCCAGTGACTACAAATCAGGCAGCAGCCCTTTTATAAATAAAATACTTCTTTGAAGGAGTGGGGTTAACTACAGGGCTTGAGCTGCTGGCCTTTATAAGGCTTCAGAAAGCCTCTTACTGTTGCTGAGTCAACAGCTCTCCTTGATTGAATCTCAGCTAACAAGGTCCTGGAAGATTCTGCATGGACTAAATTGCCCAGTAGTCAGCACCCCAGCTGGACTTGACTAGAGTTGCTTTGACTGGGCTAGACCAGGACTGACCCTGACTTGCCAAGTTATTGCATGCATGTGCCTTGCTGGTTTTAGCACCTCTAGATACCTTGAACTAAGTTTGACAGAACACAGCCAATTAATGTATAGATGAATGCAGCCAACCAGATTAAATGGCAGTGAGGGGAAATGTGTCAGAGGACACTGAGGTCAAGAAAGAACAAGGAAGCTGGTACTAAGAGGAAGTAGACTCTAGGGGGATAGAAATGTTGTAAACAACAACAACAACAACAATGTAATGAGGGTCAACATTCACTAAGAACAGGAACAAATTTTCAAAACTCATGAAAATGAACATGAAACCATGTAAGTATTTATTTTGCCTTGGCCATGCCTGAAGCATCTTATTATTATTATTATTATTATTATTATTATTATTATTATTATTATTTATTTATTTATATAGCACCATCAATGTACATGGTGCTGTACAGAGTAAAACAGTAAACAGTGAGACCCTGCCGCACAGGCTTACATTCTTTCCAGATATATCTCCTCTATATATGCTGAATGCAAATTATGTTGTCACTGTAATTATCTGCCAACCATCACATTTCAAACAGATATGTCAAGCACTGCAAATTTTGAAACAACAAATCTTCTTTTGATTTATGCTGATAAGATCATCTGATGAAAGGTCCCCAAAGTTGTTTAGAGAATCCTCAGAGAGTTGTGAAACAAGAAGATACTCTTATCATAAAACTGAAACATATTTATTGTAGTAGAACATTTAAATGCCTATACAAGGCTCTCATTATTTTTAATTACGTAGGTGACCTTCAGTGCTTCACGCATTCCAATGAGTTAATCTCACAGTGCCTCTGTCTTGCCCATGTGGCTTTGGCCATGCTTGAAAATTTTCTTCCTAAAGTAAAGATGTTCTTTAACATGGTTTAGCATTTTTAGTTTGAACCTCACTGAAAGTTTAGGCTGCATTACTATGCACATAGCCTGGAAGTAATTTCCATTGAGATCAGTGAGAATCAATCCCATGCAAACGTGTTCAAGATCAGGTTAAAGCATCCTTTTTGAAAATAAGATCTTGCAATGCATGTCTAAGCACAATTATGTGGAGAGAAGCTTCATTAAAATAATGTGGCATTTATATATTTATTCAATGAACAAAAAACCTACGGTTTATAAAACAACGTTAAGGCCCTACACTTTTCCACCAAGCACCAAAAAGCGGGGAAATTGGGAGTTAAGGCTCGCCAGCCTTAACGCCACATCCTCCCTAAGGAGGCAGAAAGTACCAGTGAAATTCTCATTCTGCCAAAGCAGATAAACCATGAGGACAGGATGGAGAATAGGATATGCAGAGGTGACTGTGGGGTTGTGGAAAACTGATGACGAACAACTTAGAGCCACCTACTTCTTTTTTTGTTTAGAGCAGCCCTTCCCCAACCTGGTGCCCTCCAAAGGTGTTGGACTGCAACGATCGATCATTGCAAGTCAGTATGTCCCATGGTCAGGAATGCTGGGACATCAGGATGGGGAACGTAGGGGGCGCCTCCAGGCAAGCCCCCCCCACCTCACCCCGCTTACCTGCTCTGTCGTCGTTGGGCCCGGCCTTGAACAGAACGCCCTGGTGCACCCAGAAGCAAGGCCACACTTGCAGCCTTGCTTCTGGGTGGACCCAGGGGCTCAATTCAAGCCTGGGCCAGGTGACGACGGAGCAGGTAAGAACCCCCACACACACACCTGGCCCCTTACCTGGACCTGCTGCTACCGCTGCACAAAGTGCAGCAGCTCCAGCCAACCCCCCTTCTGCCTGGCCCCTTACCTGGAGCTGCCACTGCACAAACTGTTGCGGTGGCAGCTCCAGGCAAGCCCCCCCTGCACCCCACCACTTACCTTCTCCGTCATGGCTTGACCCATGCTTGAATCGAGCCCCTGAGTCCACCCAGAAGCAAGGCTGCAGGTGCGGACTTGCTTCCGGGTGGACCAGGGCACTCGATTCAAGCCGGGGCCCAGCGACAACGGAGCAGGTAAGTGGGGTGGGCTGGGGTGGGGGCTTGCCTGGAGCCGTTGCTGCAGTTTGCACAGCAGTGGCAGTGGGTCTAGGTAAGGGGCCAGGCAGGAGGGGGTTGCTTACCTGCTCCATCGTCCCCAGGCCCAGGCTTGAATTGAGGTTCTGGATGGACCAGGGTGCTCAGTTCAAGTCCAGGCCCAGTGACAATGGAACACATAAGTGGGTTGGGGCTTACCTGGCAGCAGAGCCAGGCAGGAGGGGGTGGGGTTTCTTACCTGCTCCGTCGTCACAGTCCAACACCTTTGGAGGGCACCAGGTTGGGGAAGGGCTGCTCTAAACAAAAAAAGAAGTAGGTGGCTCTAAGTTGTTCGTCATCAGTTTTCCACAACCCCACAGTCACCTCTGCATATCCTATTCTCCATCCTGTCCTCATGGTTTATCTGCTTTGGCAGAATGAGAATTTCACTGGTACTTTCTGCCTCCTTAGGGAGGATGTGGCGTTAAGGCTGGCGAGCCTTAACTCCCAATTTCCCCGCTTTTTGGTGCTTGGTGGAAAAGTGTAGGGCCTTAACGTTGTTTTATAAACCGTAGGTTTTTTGTTCATTGAATTTCATGGCTTTTTATAAAGGATAACGAGCCCTTCCCTCTTTTAAATGCGGTTACTCTAGTATAGTTCCTGCAGCTTTCACTATTGTGATGAAAAGGAGATTTCACCAGGTTCTCCATATATACAAATGACACCTGGTGAAATTCCCTTTTCATCAGAACAGTGCACGCTGCAAGAGCTATACTAGAGTAATCAGATACAAAAGAGGTCAGGGCTTCTGCAGCTTGCACTGTTGTGATGAAGAGGGGATTTCACCAGGTTCTCCATATATACAAATGACACCTGCTGAAATTCCCTTTTCTATGCAACTGTTAAAGATACAGGAGCCCTGTGCTCCTTTTCATATGGTCACGGGCAGGGGGCTGGTGACTCCGATGTCAGTGAATCCATGGGTACATAAATCCTACAATCCTATGCAAGGTTAGACATAAAATCCTACAATTCTATGCATATACCCACGGATTCATAGACCCACTGACGTCGGAGTCACCAGCCCCACCTTGTGACCATATGCAAAGGAGTACAGGGCTCCTGCCTCTTTTACAGTTGCATAGAAAAGGGAATTTCAGCAGGTGTCACTTGTATTCATACAGCACCTGGTGAAATTCCCTCTTCATCACATCAGTGAAATCTGCAGGAGCTGTACTAGAGTGACTCCATTTAAAAGAGGGCAAGGCTCCTGCAGCTTTCACTGTTGTGATGAAGAGGAAATTTCACCAGGTTCTCCATATATACAAATGATATCTGCTGAAATTTATATTTATAAATATAACTGTAAAAAAATTATATTTTTTACTTAATTAACATTAAAGAATGCACAACCATTGTGCATTCTTTAATGTTAATTAAGTAAAAAATATATTTTTCTCCTGCACCTTTAACTGGTGTGATGAAGAGGGAACTTCACCAGGTTCCCCTCTGCTGAAATTCCCTTTTCTATGCAACTGTTAAAGATACAGGAGCCCTGTACTCTTTTGCATATGGCCTCCCTAGCCACATGAAAAGGAAAACAGGGCTCCTGTATCTTTAACAGTTGCATAGAAAAGGGAATTTCAGCAGGTGTCATTTGTATATATGGAGAACCTGGTGAAATTCCCTCTTCGTCACAACAGTTAAAGCTGCAGGAACCCTGCCGTCTTCATCAGATACAAAAGAGGCAAGGCTCCTGCAGCTTTAACTGTTGTGATGAAGAGGGAACTTCACCAGGTTCCCCTCTGCTGAAATTCCCTTTTCTATGCAACTGTTAAAGATACAGGAGCCCTGTACTCTTTTGCATATGGTCTCCCTAACCACATGAAAAGGAAAACAGGGCTTCTGCATTTTTAACAGTTGCCTAGAAAAGGGGATTTCAGGAGGTGCCATTTGTATATATGGAGAACCTGGTGAAATTCCCTCTTCGTCACAACAGTTAAAGCTGCAGGAACCCTGCCATCTTGAACAGATACAAAAGAGGCAAGGCTCCTGTGACTTTAATTGCTGTGATGAAGAGAGAATTTCACCAGGTGCTGCATACATACAAGTGACACCTGCTGAAATTCCCTTTTCTATGCAACTATTAAAAATACAGGAGCCCTGTACTCTTTTGCATATGGCCTCCCTAGCCACATGAAAAGGAAAACAGGGCTCCTGCATTTTTAACAGTTGCCTAGAAAAGGGAATTTCAGCAGGTGTCATTTGTATATATGGAGAACCTGGTGAAATTCCCTCTTTGTCACAACAGTTAAAGCTGCAGGAACCCTGCCGTCTTCACCAGATACAAAAGAGGCAAGGCTCCTGCAGCTTTAACTGTTGTGATGAAGAGGGAACTTCAGCAGGTGCTACATGCATACAAATGACACCTGCTGAAATTCCCTTTTCTATGCAACTATTAAAGATACAGGAGCCCTGTACTCTTTTGCATATGGCCTCCCTAGCCACATGAAAAGGAAAACAGGGCTCCTGCATTTTTAACAGTTGCCTAGAAAAGGGGATTTCAGGAGGTGTCATTTGTATATATGGAGAACCTGGTGAAATTCCCTCTTTGTCACAACAGTTAAAGCTGCAGGAACCCTGCCGTCTTCACCAGATACAAAAGAGGCAAGCCTCCTGCAGCTTTAACTGTTGTGACGAAGAGGGAATTTCACCAGGTTCTCCATATATACAAATGACACCTGCTGAAATTCCCTTTTCTATGCAACTATTAAAAATACAGGAGCCCTGTACTCTTTTGCATATGGCCTCCCTAGCCACATGGAAAGGAAAACAGGGCTCCTGCATTTTTAACAGTTGCCTAGAAAAGGGAATTTCAGCAGGTGTCATTTGTATATATGGAGAACCTGGTGAAATTCCCTCTTTGTCACAACAGTTAAAGCTGCAGGAACCCTGCCGTCTTCACCAGATACAAAAGAGGCAAGGCTCCTGCAGCTTTAACTGTTGTGACGAAGAGGGAATTTCACCAGGTTCTCCATATATACAAATGACACCTGCTGAAATTCCCTTTTCTATGCAACTATTAAAAATACAGGAGCCCTGTACTCTTTTGCATATGGCCTCCCTAGCCACATGGAAAGGAAAACAGGGCTCCTGCATTTTTAACAGTTGCCTAGAAAAGGGAATTTCAGCAGGTGTCATTTGTATATATGGAGAACCTGGTGAAATTCCCTCTTTGTCACAACAGTTAAAGCTGCAGGAACCCTGCCGTCTTCACCAGATACAAAAGAGGCAAGGCTCCTGCAGCTTTAACTGTTGTGACGAAGAGGGAATTTCACCAGGTGCTACATGCATACAAATGACACCTGCTGAAATTCCCTTTTCTATGCAACTATTAAAGATACAGGAGCCCTGTACTCTTTTGCATATGGCCTCCCTAGCCACATGAAAAGGAAAACAGGGCTCCTGCATTTTTAACAGTTGCCTAGAAAAGGGGATTTCAGGAGGTGTCATTTGTATATATGGAGAACCTGGTGAAATTCCCTCTTTGTCACAACAGTTAAAGCTGCAGGAACCCTGCCGTCTTCACCAGATACAAAAGAGGCAAGGCTCCTGCAGCTTTAACTGTTGTGACGAAGAGGGAATTTCACCAGGTTCTCCATATATACAAATGACACCTGCTGAAATTCCCTTTTCTATGCAACTATTAAAAATACAGGAGCCCTGTACTCTTTTGCATATGGCCTCCCTAGCCACATGAAAAGGAAAACAGGGCTCCTGCATTTTTAACAGTTGCCTAGAAAAGGGGATTTCAGGAGGTGTCATTTGTATATATGGAGAACCTGGTGAAATTCCCTCTTTGTCACAACAGTTAAAGCTGCAGGAACCCTGCCGTCTTCACCAGATACAAAAGAGGCAAGGCTCCTGCAGCTTTAACTGTTGTGACGAAGAGGGAATTTCACCAGGTGCTACATGCATACAAATGACACCTGCTGAAATTCCCTTTTCTATGCAACTATTAAAGATACAGGAGCCCTGTACTCTTTTGCATATGGCCTCCCTAGCCACATGAAAAGGAAAACAGGGCTCCTGCATTTTTAACAGTTGCCTAGAAAAGGGGATTTCAGGAGGTGTCATTTGTATATATGGAGAACCTGGTGAAATTCCCTCTTTGTCACAACAGTTAAAGCTGCAGGAACCCTGCCGTCTTCACCAGATACAAAAGAGGCAAGGCTCCTGCAGCTTTAACTGTTGTGACGAAGAGGGAATTTCACCAGGTTCTCCATATATACAAATGACACCTGCTGAAATTCCCTTTTCTATGCAACTATTAAAAATACAGGAGCCCTGTACTCTTTTGCATATGGCCTCCCTAGCCACATGGAAAGGAAAACAGGGCTCCTGCATTTTTAACAGTTGCCTAGAAAAGGGAATTTCAGCAGGTGTCATTTGTATATATGGAGAACCTGGTGAAATTCCCTCTTTGTCACAACAGTTAAAGCTGCAGGAACCCTGCCGTCTTCACCAGATACAAAAGAGGCAAGGCTCCTGCAGCTTTAACTGTTGTGACGAAGAGGGAATTTCACCAGGTTCTCCATATATACAAATGACACCTGCTGAAATTCCCTTTTCTATGCAACTATTAAAAATACAGGAGCCCTGTACTCTTTTGCATATGGCCTCCCTAGCCACATGGAAAGGAAAACAGGGCTCCTGCATTTTTAACAGTTGCCTAGAAAAGGGAATTTCAGCAGGTGTCATTTGTATATATGGAGAACCTGGTGAAATTCCCTCTTTGTCACAACAGTTAAAGCTGCAGGAACCCTGCCGTCTTCACCAGATACAAAAGAGGCAAGGCTCCTGCAGCTTTAACTGTTGTGACGAAGAGGGAATTTCACCAGGTGCTACATGCATACAAATGACACCTGCTGAAATTCCCTTTTCTATGCAACTATTAAAGATACAGGAGCCCTGTACTCTTTTGCATATGGCCTCCCTAGCCACATGAAAAGGAAAACAGGGCTCCTGCATTTTTAACAGTTGCCTAGAAAAGGGGATTTCAGGAGGTGTCATTTGTATATATGGAGAACCTGGTGAAATTCCCTCTTTGTCACAACAGTTAAAGCTGCAGGAACCCTGCCGTCTTCACCAGATACAAAAGAGGCAAGGCTCCTGCAGCTTTAACTGTTGTGACGAAGAGGGAATTTCACCAGGTTCTCCATATATACAAATGACACCTGCTGAAATTCCCTTTTCTATGCAACTATTAAAAATACAGGAGCCCTGTACTCTTTTGCATATGGCCTCCCTAGCCACATGAAAAGGAAAACAGGGCTCCTGCATTTTTAACAGTTGCCTAGAAAAGGGGATTTCAGGAGGTGTCATTTGTATATATGGAGAACCTGGTGAAATTCCCTCTTTGTCACAACAGTTAAAGCTGCAGGAACCCTGCCGTCTTCACCAGATACAAAAGAGGCAAGGCTCCTGCAGCTTTAACTGTTGTGATGAAGAGGGAACTTCAGCAGGTGCTACATGCATACAAATGACACCTGCTGAAATTCCCTTTTCTATGCAACTATTAAAGATACAGGGAACCCCCCCACCCTGGGGGGGCCACCCTGGCCCCACCGCCGGCGCCGCAGGATCTACACCAGCGGTGGCGGGGCCAGGAAGCGAAGCTACCCCACCCCACCCGCGCCGCACACCAGCACTCACGATCTTCCTCCTTCCAGGTCTGTCGGGAAATGGAATTCCCTGCCGTAAACAGAGGTGACGCAATAGGCCTTTGCGACACTTCTGTTTACGTCAGAGAACTCCATTTCCCGACAGACTTAGAAGGAGGAAGAAGGTGAGTCCCTCCTCTCTCCCCCCCCCACGGCTAGGGCCCCCTCCATTCCCCTCCCCATCGCACCGGCGTGGCCTACTCTCGCCCCGCCGCCACCGCTGGATCTAAGGCGCAGGCAGTGGTGGCGGGGCTTGAGAAGGCCCCAAACCCCTCCTGCGCAGGGCGGCCCGGCCTACCCTCATCTGCCGCCGCCCCCCCCACACCCCCCCCACTGAGGGTAGGCCGGGCCGCCATGCGCCGGAGGGGTTTGGGGCCTTCTCTGACCCAGCCGCCGCCGCCGCGGAGGCAGTGGCGGCGGGGCTTGAGAAGGCCCCAAACCCCTCCGGCGCAATGCGGCCCGGCCTACCCTCATCTACAGCCGCCGCCGCTGCCCCCCCCCACACACCCCCCACTGAGGGTAGGCCGGGCCGCCATGCGCCGGAGGGGTTTGGGGCCTTCTCTGACCCAGCCGCCGCCGCCGCGGAGGCAGTGGCGGCTGGGCTTGAGAAGGCCCCAAACCCCTCCGGCGCAATGCGGCCCGGCCTACCCTCATCTACAGCCGCCGCCGCCGCCCCCCCCCCCCACTGAGGGTAGGCCGGGCCGCCATGCGCCGGAGCGGTTTGGGGCCTTCTCTGACCCAGCCGCCGCCGCCGCGGAGGCAGTGGCGGCGGGGCTAGAGAAGGCCCCAAACCCCTCCGGCGCAATGCGGCCCGGCCTACCCTCATCTACAGCCGCCGCCGCCGCCCCCCCCCCCACACTCCCCACTGAGGGTAGGCCGGGCCGCCATGCGCCGGAGCGGTTTGGGGCCTTCTCTGACCCAGCCGCCGCCGCCGCGGAGGCAGTGGCGGCGGGGCTAGAGAAGGCCCCAAACCCCTCCGGCGCAATGCGGCCCGGCCTACCCTCATCTACAGCCGCCGCCGCTGCCCCCCCCACACACCCCCCACTGAGGGTAGGCCGGGCCGCCATGCGCCGGAGGGGTTTGGGGCCTTCTCTGACCCAGCCGCCGCCGCCGCGGAGGCAGTGGCGGCTGGGCTTGAGAAGGCCCCAAACCCCTCCGGCGCAATGCGGCCCGGCCTACCCTCATCTACAGCCGCCGCCGCCGCCCCCCCCCCCACTGAGGGTAGGCCGGGCCGCCATGCGCCGGAGCGGTTTGGGGCCTTCTCTGACCCAGCCGCCGCCGCCGCGGAGGCAGTGGCGGCGGGGCTAGAGAAGGCCCCAAACCCCTCCGGCGCAATGCGGCCCGGCCTACCCTCATCTACAGCCGCCGCCGCTGCCCCCCCCCCACACACCCCCCACTGAGGGTAGGCCGGGCCGCCATGCGCCGGAGGGGTTTGGGGCCTTCTCTGACCCAGCCGCCGCCGCCGCGGAGGCAGTGGCGGCGGGGCTTGAGAAGGCCCCAAACCCCTCCGGCGCAATGCGGCCCGGCCTACCCTCATCTACAGCCGCCGCCGCCGCCCCCCCCCCCACACTCCCCACTGAGGGTAGGCCGGGCCGCCATGCGCCGGAGCGGTTTGGGGCCTTCTCTGACCCAGCCGCCGCCGCCGCGGAGGCAGTGGCGGCGGGGCTAGAGAAGGCCCCAAACCCCTCCGGCGCAGGGCGGCCCGGCCTACCCTCATCTGCCGCCGCCGCCGCCGCCCCACCCCCCACCCCCGCCGCCGCCGCCCCCCCCGCCCCCCACCCCCACGCCGCGCCGGGAGAGAGGAGGGGCCGCCGCCGCCCCCCCCCCCCACGCGCGCACGCCGGAGGAGAGCAGGGACTTACCTTGCTTTCTTCCTCGTGGCTGGGTCTGGCCGGAAATGTACTTCCCTGCCGGAAAAGGAAGTGACGTCACTTCCGGCAGGGAAGTACATTTCCGGCCAGACCAGCCACGAGGAAGAAAGCAAGGTAAGTCCCTGCTCTCCTCCGGCGTGCGCGCGTGGGGGGGGGGGGGGGGCGGCGGCGGCTACCCTGGCCGGGAAGCGCCGCTGGTGAGTGTGTGTGTGTCTGTGTGTGTGTGATTGATTGATTGCCTAGCCTCCGGCCGCTGCCGCAGTTGGCAGCAGCGGAGACCAGGTAATCAATCACACACTCACGCACACACACACACACACACCAGCGGCGCGGTCCTTCTCTGCCCTCGCCGCTGCCGCAGTTCGAGCGGCGGCGAGCCTAGAGAAGGTCCCCCTGCACCCCCAACCCACCGACGCGGGCCCCCCTCCGCCCAAGTCGGCTGCAGACCCGGGCCTGCAGCCGACGGACAAGGTGAAACCGGGGGGTGGGGGGCGACTTCCCCCCCCCCGATTTCCCCCCTCCCGCTACGCCTGGGCCCGCTGCTGCACGAATGCAGCAGCGGCTCCAGGCAAGCTCCCCTCACCCCACTTACCTGACCGGTCGGGGATGAGCGCCGGCCGCGCTCTCCCTGCTCTCCGTCTCTCTCTGGGGATTCTGAAGCTCACGCGCATGCGTGAGCTTATCAGATTCCCCATTGAGAAACATGGGATTTTAAAAAATTAATTAAAAATTGATGGAACGGTCTTTTAAAAAAAGAAAGGCCATTCCATCAATCGGATGGATAGGGGAATTTAATCCTCGTTATAGATTGCTCCGGGAGGCTTCCCCTTTTGCGCTACAGCTGCGCAAAAAAAAAGTCGCCACCCCCCGAGCAAAACAAAGCAGATTGTGACGGACAGAGTTTCTCTCCCTTTTTCTCCTTTAAACTCCCACCCAGACCTCAATATTTCAGGAATCTCCCTGAAACGCGCAGGGAATGTAAAGCCAGCATTTCTTTCTGGCAGTACCCGCGTTTCAGAAAGATTCCTGAAATATTTTTCATTTTAGGACCCTAAATTCCCCTTCCCCCCCCGCTAAAAAATTATAATGGTAGAATGCTCAGATTACTGACGGGCCTTAACATACAGCAGCCACGACTGTGGCTGCTGTAATATGATTAAAACAGTTTTAAAAATGAAAAGTGATACACTACCCTTTTTGTAGTTATGGTGGTTGGCTCTCTTCAGGCAAGAAGCAACCACATATCAACTCTAAGATTAAGTGAAATGTTCCAGAATTTTTTTTTTGAATCATGTAAAAACTCCCTTTTCCCCCTTTTTTATTGCTTTCCTCAATATTCTTCAAATGCTTTGCCTGGGGATATATGAGAAATTCATTTCAGTTAATTTTTCAACAGAATTTATTCAATTCTTACCTTCTGGTCTTCCAAATGGAATCCGTGGTCAAAGTCCATACAATTCCAAGCTTGTAAAGTGATTCATGCCACACATAGAAAGATATGTTCAAAAATGTGCACATTAGGGAACAAAAGATGCATAAAAATGTACACATTTTGAAAATGCACAGGCTTTAAGCAATGGGGAAAATGCATAATTTTAAAATGGGCACAATTGATCTGTATGTGAGTAAATGTGCATGAAAATATGCACGAATATTCAAGGGGGGAAGCTTGCATTCTAACATGGATATGAGTTGGAACAAGCTTCATGATGTAAAGTGGAGAACCAATTGATTTTGCTGGTTCACACTTCCCTAGTTTTGCCTGAACAGGAATCTCCCAATTCACTTTGAAATTTGATAGCAATGACCTGGGTCATTTCACTTAATTACTCCTTACAGCAATCTATATTTCTAGTTGTTATGATATTCAAAGAAAAAGAACAACAAGTGCTCTTAAAATAAACCTGGCCCCCATCTATCCAACAGCAGGATTTCTTCACATTTAATTTTAACCTGAATTTTTGTTGATACGAATCTACGCAAAGAGCATCACACTGCAGCAGAAACAGTGATTTATCACATGATTTTTTTATAGTGCAGTTATTAATGTGAATCTGCACACATATCCACATTTGCACAAACGAGGCTATGGATTATAGAAGAGGCAAGCTATACATTTTATCTATGGAGCTCCACAGATTCATAGAAGAGGAAAAATGAGTGGGGAAAGGAATGAGGCAGCAGAGGAGGATGCGAGCGGGGAAATGAACAGTTCTCCTCTTTCTTACTGCCCGTTCCCCCCTCTTTGTTTTCATTTTAAAAGCTCCATCCTAATTCAACATAAAACTACGGGAAGGAAAGAGGCAGCCAGAGGACATGATAGGTGGGAGGGTAGGGAATCAGCCAATCACTTTGTCCTACCCTCAAAGCTCCACCCACATGTCAAAATGCAATTTAACTCCCCCAGCAACACATAGCCATAACGTGGTGCAAACTTGAATGTGATCCGAAAATCACGTTAAATAAAAAATGTGAATATGTGCATTATCATATTAAAACCTGGAGCTATGGTGAATGGACGTCTGCATCATGTGTCCTGAAATGTGAATATGCACATTTAGGTTGGGGTAAACAAGCCGTATAGACAAGCTCCTGAACTGATTCTCTCTCCCACATGAAATTTCACTTTTGGTTCTATACAACCCTAGAATTCTAGATAACTCTCAAATTCTTTAGACTCAAAAAGAAAAGAAAAAACAGGGGAGGGCTGAACCATTCCCCTTTGAATACAAAACCAAAACACCCGATTCACTTGATTCAATGTATAATGAATGGAGGCCAAATTGCATGTTACAATGGAGCTGGGTGTGAAGTTAGTGCAGGAGCCATTTCTCCCCTGCTGCAAATCACGTCCAAGAGGGGGCAATTTGCATTGGCAAAGCTGCAGAGAAAAGGGGGTGCTGAACTCTTCCCACACCCTCTACATTTTGCCTGAAATTTTCCTTCAGCCCTCACAAGTAACAGCCCTCACAAGTAATCTTGATCACTGGCATTTGGGATTTGAAAGAACCCCATCTTGAATTGTATTTACATATACAATTAAGTATATATAAATAAAAGCTTTCTGTGGAACCCCCTGGGTTTGGGGATAGTGGAGATGAAAATACATATCAGCTTTCAAAAACCGGCCTGACAGCACTCGGGGTAAAGCAGCCATGGGAAGGGGGTTCAGGATGCCAGGTGGGGAGAAGGATTAAGCAGCCACTTCTCACCACTAAATTCCCTACTGGAAATTCCCCCATGTTTGCAGTAGTGACATGACCATACTGTGTGCTGTTGATGAAGTGAACAGACAATAGGTTCTTTATCATATAATTTTCTAGTCAGAAACACTGTGTGTGTTTGCGCATGCACACCCATACGCTCCCCCCTCCAGAGTTAATTCCACCCCTATCTGCTCTAAACATTACTTATCATCGTGCCTCGTACTTTGTCAGAAGCTTTAATGCAATGCACTTTGCTTAGGCATGGATGAAATTAACTTGGGAACTATTAGAGCATCACCTCTAAAAGAAGTGAAGACAAAACCTCCTTCTCTCCATTTTCTCCCTTATCTTTTGTACATTTTGCCTCACATTTGCCACAGTATGGAAGCCTATGCTCTTTCAAAACACATTGTAAGTGTTCTTCAGTTTCTTGCTCTGCTTGACTAGAGGAATTGTATACTTATAAGCAAATAGGAAGCTATTTCCAACCAACAAGGTATTATAAGCGTACTTTTGTTCTCGTTAAAAAAAATAAAAATGGTTTGACCACTAAGTCTTCTTCGCCACCCCACTGCCAAATAAAAAAAGGCAGAACATATTTCAGAGGGTTAGTCCGGAAGAAAACTGTCTCTGCTCCAAAGAAAGGGCTTTAGTTTGGAAGAAAGGCTAGTCACAAAAATAGCCCAACATGTTAACACTATTTTATAGTGTGGTGGTATTGTGATTGCCTATTTAGATTATTCAATCATAAAAAAAGCCTGCCATTTTAAAAGACCAGAAAATAAAGCTATCTCACATTGGTCCAATCTCCACAAAGCCAGGAAATTGGAAACTAAGGCTGAGGGCTTATTTTTCATGCCCTGTGATCAGATTCTAGAGAAGCGAAAAGATAACAGGACGTTGGGCTCATTTACACCTAAGGGTGTAGCAAGGGAGAGGAGAGGATCATGGACTTACCTACTTCCGTTATCCTCCCCCGGTGTCTATATGGCCTTGCGACATCCAGGAAGGGAAGAGGGATGTCACGGATGCTGTTTTTTTTAAAGAGAAGCCAGTCGCATGGCAAAAAAGTAAGGGACACCCCTGCGCCCAACCCCCACCATCCCAAGGATGGCGAAATTGCTGCCCCACCCCACCCCCATGGGCACAGAGCCACCCTGCACAGCTCCGTGTCCGTTTGAGGACCTGGGAGGCTGCACCACTCCAGCCATGGTCCTCAGGGTTTTCCCAGAACTGTGGAAAAACAGGGAAATCTGCAGTCCCAGTTATCCCAGAGAAAATCTCTGGTCATCCCCGGTTGACCCTGGGATCCCCTGTGCATCGTTTGGACACACAGGGATGACCTAGAGATGACCTTGGGATATATGCATGGTGTAGACATGCTCCATGTCAGGGTGGAACAAGATGTAATAAATTGATGCTGATGTTATGGTCCTGCAAACCAGCAGCCCAATGTAGAATCTATTCCCCCCCTCTATGCTATCAAAAAGAAATTACCTTGTGTCCTGGCATTGTTACATTGTAAGTGGCAGCCACTAATGTGGAATGAGGGTGGAGATACTGACATTTTTGGTGGCAGCTGTAGTAACATGCACACTGAGCAAATACAGTGCAACAAAGACCTATTTTCCTGTGATCTGCCCTAGTTGCAGAAAATGCCTTCTGAACGCTCCCGGCGTGCCTGGGAGCATGGAGGCTGTTGCGGGTGGGGGTGGGGTGATGAGGCGAGGGTGGAGACCAGCCATTGGCTGGCTTCAAATGGGGCCACTGCAGTGGGGAGGGGAGCAGAGTATATGCCGGTGCTTACCCCTCCCCTCAGCCTCTTCATTTTTTGTGGCTCCCTCCCTCCCTCCCAATAGGCAGCGTGAGTTCGCTGGTTGCTCTTAGGGGGGCCAAGTAGGAATTTTTGGCTCATAATCAGTGTTATGGTTATGGGTTTTTTTTTTTTTTTGCCTACTTCACACTGTGAGACAGGTCTGGGAGTATTAATTAGGTGTAAATAATGTTAATGTTCAGGTCACAATTTTAAAGGCAGGTTAGAGCGGGCATCAGGAGCGGGTTTAGGGCTGGTGAGCATTCACAGGTACGATTTGAGTGATGGGTAAATTACCTGAGGTCCCCAGTGGTGAGTTTTATGGCCTCAGCTGGTGGGATAAAGCTTACCTTTGAGGCTAACCTTCCTCACCCACTCGGAGCATTATGGCGTGAGGAGGGGTCGACACCGGAAGCCTCCCTACCCCAAAAGGGGAAGCCTGTGGGGTGGTGAAAGGACAACGCCATATCACAGGCGGTGAATGTCTCGCTCAAAACAATAGAGATGCCTGCTTAGGTTTACACCCACTCTGCAGATCTTTAAAATAAAAGTGGCCCTAACCCCCTTTACCTGTGTCATCTCATTTCCCACCCTCCATCGCCCGCAAGGAATATATCCCATTTTTGCAGAGTTCTCTTACATTTTCGATAGCTACCAGAATCACTAGTCTGTATTGAATTTTCCCTTCCCATTCTAGTTCACCACTTCTTACCTGCACATCTGCTTGAGATGTTTTATGGCATTTTTATATGCCTCACTTAGGTTTTTATTGGCCAGCAGGGGTTTTGTTATGCTTCACAGGTATTCTTGCTGCCTCCTGCATTTTCTTCTGAGTCCTACTACTTCATGATCCACCTCCTATAGTTTCTGAATTCTCTGGACATATTTTTTATACTGGGATTGCTGGCTCTGTTCATTACTAGAAATATCTCTCATGGATACTTACCTCACAGTCTGTGGCCCTGACTTTTTCACCTGGACATCTTTCTCTTGTCTAAGTCTTAGCTTAGTTGTTTTGGCTCATTTAGTTGATGGAGTCTTTTGAATATGCTGACTTTAGCGCATTGTTTTCAGATCAGTGATGCTTGTAGTTGCATCTGTGCAGGTGTGTTAAGTGTCTGCTTTAGCAGCTTATTTTTTCCATGCCAGCCTTTGGACATGTGCACACTAATCATTGGCTAAATATCCTAACTGCATAAACAATTGTGTTTGTTTACAGATAAAGGAACTCCATTTTCACTGGGGTTGCAAGATTTGATTAGCTTCATGGGTAGATTAATCAACTAAAGGTTCTGTTGATTAATTGTTGGGGGGCTTACACAATGAGCGCAAATTTTTATCTATTGAACTGTGAATTGAGGGCACGCTTGCTTGTTTTTGAGGATGCTTTTATTCTAGCATGTTACTGCAGTTAGGGATGTATGGATGTGCAACACTCACTCAAGAAATACAAATCATCAGCAACACCTGTCATCTTCTAACCATAGGCAAGAGGAGCCAGCTGGGTGAGGGAAGGACAAGCACCATAATAACCAGGACCACTGAGATTGCTGAGGCATGTAGGAATGGCAATACATCCTATGGGCAAGGAAGTGTTTCTGTTCATATATGCCATGCTATAATAGTCATGACTTTCCTTAGCTGGATTGGAGCCAGCTTTTTCTCCTAATAATGAACAAGAGCTCTTGGATATGAAACTGTTACTGAGAAACTCAACCACAAGGGCTTTTACATGTGTATTCCGCCAATGAAAGTATATCTACTTTCTCTAACATTCTTTTGGAAAAGGCCATATTGATGAACTGCTCATTTTCTATATCCCAACTGAATTATGAGGAATTGCTGTCATGTGAGTAGGCAAATAATGGAAACACTGGATAAATGCAAATGCCTTCCTAAGTTCCATGTCATCACCACAGTTGAGTAACCTGTCCAGTAACCTACAAATGGGTCAATCTAATGTATTGGTGGGAAATATGGTCCATTACTGAAATGTTCCTCACCACCATATCAACTAGCATCCCTAAGAACCTCTAGCTGTTTGTTCCAAGGAAGTGTAGCTTTTGTCATGCCAGATCAGCCCAAAGAAACAGAAATCTAAGGAAGGCTTCTATTCCTTCCTCACTACCAAGCAATTGAACCCTTTGCTTAACCAGATACTGAATATACTCAAAAGTCACTGTGTCCTTTGTGCTCTTTGCCTGATCTCTGTAAACGGCATTTAATTGAAATGACCTTTGAGGAAATGGAGGAGACGTTCCATAGAACACAACATACTCAGATGTCCAAAGTTTCACCTGCCAAATTGTCCACTCCCCATTAATCGACTGATAGCATTCTTTCTCTCTCTCTCTTGCTCTGGGGCCAAACCCATTATTTCCAGGACTGGCATTGTCTTTCCTTCAGTTGCATGCCCTGGCTGTCTTGAATACCTGGATAAGGCTTCACATCCGTTCTTGGATTTAGGTAATGGTGATATAGCAAGACCTCTGGTAGCATGACTCTCTTCCTGATACTCAGACCCCTACACATACGTAGCTACAATGTTGGGGCTGTCTATGACTTGGAACTCTGGGACCATTGACTTGAAGTTGAAAATAAGCAGTGTGACTGTTAAGGTGCTGTCTTTAGGATCAGTAGTTTAGCCTCCCAGTGGTTTAGCCATGTACAACACTTGCTGAGATTCCCTCCTCCTTTCCTTCTTCCCCTGCTTCTGCACTGCGTTGGACTCAGATAATATATTTTCCCATCCCAGATCAGCCCAAACTCAATCAAGAAGCCAGAAATCTAAGGAAAGCTCAGTATAATAATTTCATTTCAATTTATTAAATATCAGAACTTGCCGCATCTGTAACCCAAACATGAACATTGAACATGTCTGTATATTTGTGGGTGGGACAAGGCTTGTATATTCCTGAGCACATGGTTACATTTGCAAAATGTGTTAATTAGAAAAATGTGCATTTTGAAGGGAAACAATGTTTTTTCATGCTTTAATCCAGGGTTAGGCAACATGGTGCCCATGAGCACAAATGTGCTATGGACACCTTCCTTGATGACAACTGAGAAACCATATTACTCCCATTTCTAAAATAAAAATATTATAATTTCTTCTTACATACTGCTATTGCTACAAAGCAAAGAGAGAGCCTCTTGCTGTTGCCATCTTTATTTCCCAGGAATGCCTCAGGGCATTTTCCTTTTTAACTAGCCATGTCCACACATAGCAGCTAATATAAATGCATATTTTTAATGCCCTTTCTGACAAAAAAATCTGCATTTCTAAACATATCTCAAAGTGTCCTTTTTTTTTTTTAAAGAGGAAAACATCTTGATGCTTTTTTTTTTAGCTGAGAAGTGCATCACAATATTTGGAAAAGGATGAAATCTGAAGGATAACCATGTTCTGAGCTGCACATTAACCCGAAAGGTGAATATCAGGTCAGTTCATATTTGAATGCGCTAAGATCGAATTCCTTCAGCATCCCTTGCTACAATAGAACATAAGAAGGATACATTATTCATCACTACAGGTTGAGGCTGGAGGCCAGTGTTTTACATCATGGGAATGATCTAATTTCAATGTTCTGAATGATCATTTCTTACCTTGCTTAAAAGACAGCAGAGAAAAGTTATATTTAAAAAACAACAACTGGAATAGAGGTTGCTGAGTGTTTCAGCAGGGGTCAATAGGGACAGTAGCTATGTGAACAATGCCATTAACTGTGTCAACAAAGGCTTTCTGTAGAGAAACAAGTTCTAAATTTATAACGCTTTTCACAGTTCTAAAACTTGTCAGTAGCAAATATGTAGTTCTTGCTCTCTCGACTGGAGGTTCACTGGAGCTCAACAGGGCCAACCACGGGGTCAACCGGGACCTGCTCAGTTTGAAGAAGACAAGAAAGGTGGTGGTGGTTGCTTGTAGAATGGGAATTTAGCAAAATAGAATAATTATACATCTACAAACAGAGCAACATTACAAATGGAGACCCTCTATCTTTTTCTCTTTCTCATGAAATTTTATTTTATTTTATTTTGAAATAATGTTGACAAAATAAAGGCAATAAAATCAATCAAGCAAGAAGAACATACATAATTATTAATCACAATAACTAAAGAAAGAAAGGAATTCACTAATTATAAATCTTAGGGTTCATCTACACCAAGCAGGATATTCCACTATGAAAGTGATATGAAAGCGGTATATAAAAGGCAGGAGTCATACTACTGCTTCATAGTGGTATTGAAGTGCACTGACAACTGCTGAGGCTGATTGACATATACCATATACTGCTTTCATACCACGTTCACAGTCTTATATCCTGCTTGGTGTAGGTGTGTCATGGGCCCCAACATCTGTTAGTGCAATTCAGTGCCACTATAAAGCAGTAGTGTAAATCCTGCAGTTCACTTCAATACTGCAATAAATCAGTAGTGTGGCTCCTGCCTTTTATATACCGCTTTCATAGTGGAATGTCTGCTTGGTGTAGAAGAGCTCTATAAATGATCTTTTTAGTGGAACATTTACAATTAAGTGGCTTAAGTAGGAGCTCAATTCCTAATGAAGCATATGTTTTGCCATAGACCATTCCCATTGCCATACATGCTTCTGGACAAAGTCTGGTCTTTGCTGGGTAAACAGCCCAGATTTTAGTCTTGTCCCTATGGTTCTCTAGGCAATTTCCAAGACTTTTCATTTACAAACTTTTCTTTACTACAGATTCCCAAATCTCTCTCCCTACCTGGCCAGGTGTCCTGCAAATATTTTCCTGAAAGCTCTCGTCCCATTCTGCTGGCACTTGTATATTGAACACCCTGTACTCCTTGCTGCCTCTTCCAACCACTGACACTTCAAGTGGAAACTTAACAGAGTGAAAACCCAGTACAAGCATGCTAATGTGCCTGCTCACTAAACAAAAGATGCTCATTATTCAAAATGACTGAAGGGAAAACTTCAAAAGTGAACTATGATCCCAAAGGCAGGGATGCAAATGATGTTTGTTTGTTCCACAGAAGATGCTTGTAACTTGACACAAGAGGAAAGCAATGGGAATACTTGACTTACAGAATTTCAAGATGAATTTTAAAGGGGATGGGTGGGTAGCCACACACTCCTTTGCCCCAATCAAGGAGGTTAGATGTAAGCCTATAAACGGTGCTCTGACCTCAGAAGGGGGACATGGAGGTCTACCCTAACCTTTTCTGCCCCTTTGCAGCTAGCACAGAAAGAACCATGCCGGCTGCCCTGCAAAGTCAGAAAACTGACCTCAGAAGAGGAGGAAAGAGGACATACAGGTGGGAGGGTAGGTGAGGAGACCAAAGAGGCCAGGGTATGAATTGTCCTCAGCCATCTCCAGCCTCTTTCTCTTAATCTGCAGGACATGGGAATGAGGAGGCAAAGATTACCTCCACCATTCCTCCCACATGGGATAATAGGATGCCTTTGGGTTCACAGAGAGATTAGAATATTTTACAACACATAATAATAAATACAAAATATTCATGAATAAAAACATTAAAACCTTATATACAGCACCAGAATTGACAAACAAAATAGGCAGCACAATCATTCAGAGAAGGCCTGGGTGAAGACATGGGTCTTTAATTGGAACCTAAAGCATGCCCTCCTTGGTTCTGAATACCAGGGGTGTGGAAGGCATTCTATAAGGTGGGCACCACCACAGAGAAGGCCTGCTTCTGAGTGGCCATAAGATGGCAACCTGCTGTTCACAGTACAACTAGCAAGGCCTCCTGCCTTGATCTTAATTATTGCACAGGTCTGTATTGGAGAAGGAAGATCTACTAGATAACTTAGTCCTAAACTGGTTAGACACTTTTATGACAACAGCAAGACCTTGAACTTGGTTCAGTAGCTAATTGGTAGCCAGTGCAGTTGCTACATCACTGGTGTGATATGCAACTATCATGCTTCTTTACATAATGATCCTATTAAATGCTTCTCCTGAAATGTTTAATCTTTCCACGCCTCTGTCCAGTTGAGAATGTTTAATCATGAGTGAGGTTGTAATTACAAATAAATATGGATGGTGGGTGATTTATAGCCTGCAGTTTCTTAAACCCTGCAAGGTTTGATGCTACAGCATTTGGGTCAAATGATACTCTCATGAGAATCATAGCTTCTTGGGGCTGATTTGTCATACCAAGAGATTACCTACTGTGTTAAATACCTGGAGGTAATGAATACTGGGGATGCACAGATACATTCATGTTTCTTATAAGTCATTGCAAACATACATACATCTCAAAGATTTTGGACTTCTCCCTGTCATTCTACTTCTTTTGAGGTGAGGGGGGAGCATACAAACAAACCGAACTTCTTTATGTATCCTTGCTGGTATATGCAAGAACATTAGCTCCTTACTGTGTCCTAGAATATCTCTCAATGTTTAGTAAAGATGGTAGTTGAAAAACCATTGCTGGGCCAAATCTCTTGTCCCATCTTTTTTTCTACTTGTTTTTCTTTTTTGGCCATTTGCCATGGGGAGGAGAAATAAAATTTTCCCAATGAGTGGGGTGGAATGAATTTTTAAAGGGACGTTAAAAAAAGAAAAGAAAGCTGCTTATGGAGTGGGGTACTCTAGAGTAGAATGTCTTGACTGATGCTGGTTCTGGTGGCGGTTCCTGGTGGTTATTAGAAGTGGTCAAAATGATTTTTAAAAAAATTATCATAAAAAAAGATAAGAAAAAATTATTCCTACTCTTCCTCTCCTCTATTCTAAGTTAAGCCAACACACACAGAGAAATTCAGAGAAATCCCTCCTTTCTCCCTGCTTACACTGGTCAGAATGGTCCCACAAAAGTTTTGGGGGGTCCAGCTTATCATTAACTTGAGCTACTTTGGGAGAAGAAGACAAAGAAGAGCAGCTTGGAAGTCTTTGCAAATCCCCCTCCCTCTCCCTGGAATATGATTCCACAGACTCCTGATTTCCCTCCCTAAGGCTGTCTTGTCATTTCTTTAATAGAGGCAAAGTGCTGTAATGTCCAAATCTGCATGGTAGGTAGCAGAAATTTCCATCTGCACTAGGAACTTTTTGAAATCCTGGTCCCACAATGAGGATTTGCCTCATGGTTAGACTCATACACATTAGAATAACAAAATAGGAAGGGGGCCTTGTAGGCCATTAAATTAAACTCCCTGCTTGAGGCAGAACATCAAGACTTAAACTAGCCCCACTCTCTACTTGAAGTCCTCCTTGAATTCAGAGAGCACACACACGCACTGTAATTAGTTCCATCATCAAACTGGTCTTATTATCTTGACATCCAACAGGACCCTGTCACTGGCAGCATGCACATGGCCCCTACCACCAACTGTAGTGATCCAGCATTTCTTGGGGAAAGACCCAAACAACCAGAAACGTGTGTGATCACAGAACATACACTGTCATAATATGTTAATTTAATGTCAAGCATCCATAACAGGAAGTAGTAGGGGGGAAGTAATCTAATTGTTTTTAATTTTGTTTAATGCATTTGTTTCATTATTGATTTAACAAGTTTCATGCTCTATTATAAGCTGCCTTGCGTGCCAGTTTTGGTAGGAAGGTGGGGTACAGGTAAAATAAATAAATAAATTTCTGGAATGTATGCACATCTTCTAGGAAGCAAAAACATATTTCCTTTTTTACACAGAAAGCTCATGCTTCTTCATTACGTGTGCTAACCTTAGAATGCCACATCGGAGAAGGACGAAAATGATTCCTCGCTTAACTTCATTGCCAATAGTGGAATGACTCAATTTGACCTGAGATGTCATTTTCTCAATGAATAGATTGTATCAAGAAACAGATGAGTCTGACAATGCGGGAGGAAGAAAATAATGCAGGCGGGCCATTTATTTTGCTTTCAAATTAAAATGTGCAAAGCATCAGTCTCATTTAGCAAGAGAAAGATGGCAAGCATCTAGTGATGTATGCTCAGCATCGCCATCAACTAGAAGCTTGTTAGAAATTGCCTTCAACCCCAAGGAACTTGAAAAATGGGAAAGGTGTGTGTGTGTGTGTTTTAGCCACCGGCTCAACAGAAGCGTTGTGTCTCTTAAATAATTCAGGAGCTTTATTATCTCACTTCAGATGTTGGTTCTCTGGAAATCCAGTGCAAAAGCTGTGTGGAAGATGTGCTCTATTTTAAAGGGGTTTTAGCCTTGGTTCAGACTAATGCTGTCTACTGTATGAATATCTCAGGAGCATACTGGGCATCCACCAAGCTCACTGCCTAATATTATTCAGGTGGCAGTGCTATCGGTGGACAGCACAGAGGGTGACAAATGAGGTCGGGGGAGAGAATCTTTCCCTACTGATGGACACCTTTTTGGTATGAAAGTACCCCCCCCCTCAAGAAAATAAAAAAAGGTTAATCCATGCATCATCACTGTAGGCCACGGGTGTTGAACCTGAAGCCAAATTCCTTTTCAGAAAAGCTCTCTGGGACCACATTCCAGTAGTGGATGGGGGGGGGGGGGAGGTGAATGGTAGAGTCAAGGTAAGAAAAAGTACCAGTATATTTTAGTTAAAAGCTATTCTTGCCAGTAACTAATTCTTAGGTGAGATTTTCAACATTTTAGAATTTTATTTATTTATTTATTACATTTTTATACCGCCCAATAGCCGAAGCTCTCTGGGTGGTTCACAACTCTCTGGGCGGTTCACCGCAATGGGGAGAAATGCACAAAATCTAGGAATCTGACCTTCGGAGTCCACAATGGGCAGTTTATTTCTGAGTCATATGGATTCCATGGAGTTCCAGACTGGGTTTTTAATGGGTGGGGGGATTTACACAATTTTATACTTCTGTTAATGTGCATTAGGATTAATGTGCACTTGCAGTAATGTACATTAGCGCAAGTGAAACATAATTCTTGTACTTCCCTAAATAAATAAAAAAATCCAGTTATGTCAATGGCAGGATGATTTTCCCAATAATCCACAAAACAATCTGTACATCCCTAGTTTAAAGTAAAATAATAATAATAATAATAATAATAATAATAATAATAATAATAATATGCTTCTCCTGTTTATGGTGATGGTTGAGTCAGTCAGTTGTGAGAGAACCTCCATTCCTGATATAAGTGGGGCAGGTAGCCAATCAGAAATGTATTTAGAGGCTTGTTCCAGATAAGATATGGTGGAAAATGTATTAATATGTATTGGGGAATAAAACACAAGATATCTGGCTCTTCAGGACTTCACTGCAGGGGTGCTAAACTGCAGACACTCCAAGGGGCGCTGCTGGTGTGTTCAAATTAATGGAGTTGATCACAAGTCACTGCAAGTTGTGCAGTTGTACTGTCTCAAAGTAGGGCTGCTATAATCACGTAAATCACATAAATCATGGCAGCCAGATAGACAGCCCACTTGTAGAATCACCAGCCTTTGCCTCTCTGCATGAGTGCTCCCAGCCCATAAGCCGAGTGGCAGACTCACAAACTTCTGGCATTTTCATTGGTACTAATATTAGTCTGAAATGACCTTCCAAAATCCAACTAGGGTCTCCTGCCACATTCATTCAAGTGCTAGCATTTCTTGATGGGACAATTGGTTAATTAGATGGTTTTGTAAGAGCAGTGCTTGAGTAAACCCTAAAAATACAATACTATTATCCCACCATTCCTCCAGGGAGCTAAGGGCAATAAAAAGTATGCCCTCCTGAGTTTTATCTACCCAACAATGCTGTGACACATGTAAAGCTAAACGATAGTGATAAATATTCTCTTTCTTTGTATTGCAAAATGGTACTTTTGTAGTTTCTTAAATTCAGTTGAAAAAATCCATAGTCATCTGATGAGCTTAATGGCAGAGCAGGGAATTGAATCCTGGTCTCTGAGTCTAAATCAGACACTCCTATAACTGCATCAGACTAGCTCTCAATACACATTGGATCTACTGAAATCACTCAAAGGGCATGACTAGATGAGGGAGGTGGAGGGGGATGATCTCGTGATATGATGATAATGAGATCCTCCCCCACAGTCTACACGTGGCGAACAATATCCCAGGAGGAAGAGGACGTCGCACCCGCCATTTTGTTTTTGTTTTTTTATTGGAAAAGAGTGCACAAGTGCTCGAGCACAAATATATATATATATACTCACCCCACCCCACCTTTGATGGGCACGGAGCTCCTGAAGTTACTCGTGAGGAGCTAGGGACAAACTGGGATGACGAGCCTGAGACCATGGGAAATGTCAGGATTAAAGTGTATGCCAATATCCCGGGGGAAATGGAGGGAATATCCCTCCCTGCTCCTGGGATCCCCTGTGCATCATGTGGATACACAGGGATGATTCCAGGGTGATCCCTGTGATATTGGCAGGTCTAGACCTGCCCAAAGGTGCATTTGCAAGTGAAATGTTCATACACTTAGAATCATCCACATGTAACTGAACACAGTCCTAATTTACTATTCTGATTACTGAAGAGGCAAGCAAGCTTAAAGAAACAGTTCTGAAAACTAAATGGGACCTGTCCCTATTCAGTCATGATGTATGTTGCACCATAGTTGAGAATTTGTTCTTTTTGCCATAATAATTCTTAATGAGAGTTTGACAATCACAAGGATTTCTCAGTATCACAACTGTAACCATTACTGGAATATTTGCTGCATTGCATTAAGCAAGCGTCAATGTGTAAGTTGGCAAGGGAAGTCAGCCAGGGCTATGGGCTTAATGCACATGATTTAGCAACCTTGCTGAAGCTTTCAGCTGAATGCCAGAATGGGAGATCTCCTTGGAATCCTCTCTATGCTGTTTTGAGAGTGATTGAAGAAGTTGGGGTTGGGGGACCTACAACCATCCCTTTTATTCTGTCACTGCTCCCTTGCTGAACGCACAAAAGGAAAATGACCTCAAAGGAGAGACAAAACCATTTCTCACGTGTGGAACTTAACATGCTGTGGCATTCGTTCTTTTACTGAAAATAATTCCTGATAACCTCCGGGCAATGATGATTTCAGATGTGAATAATTTTCCGAAACAAACTAGAGGAGGTTTGCATGGAACAGAAGTAGCCTCAGGACTAAAATGACTGATGTCTCCGAAAATGAGATACGCTAAAGAGGAATGACTGTGGGCATCACAGACCCCAGAGGCCGACTCTGGAAACACATTATATGAGATCTCCTGTGGGCTTCTAAAACATGATCTAAAAGCTTATTGATTTTGCATCCAGCGCAGAAGTCTTTAAATAATGGTATTAAGAAGAAGGATTGATAATTATGGCTTTCCACATTCACACGTAAGTTAAACTTTAGTCAAAGAAGTGACCCAAAGAAGTGAATCTGTCTTCTTCCACAGCAGGACTTCATAACTTGCTTCCCGCACCTATATATCCTAGCCCCAGGAGGACAAACCTTCAATTTTGCCGTCTGCCTGAGACTGGAGGGGGATGAAGAATTCTTATAAAACATGAAGAAGGTATGATGGTGGTATAATCTAAGAAATGATGGACATGATTATGATTCAAGCTATGACAAAAGAAAATCTAGAAGGAATAGGAGCAACAGAAATGCCTTCATAGATAATAAGCACACACAACAACTAAAAAAGGGAACAGCATGGAGACATACACCAAATTTTAAAAGACTTACAGGAGGTGGAGGACAGTGGATATAATGATTGTTTACATTCATACAAAGGTTTATTGTCAAGCATGGGGAAGTCACACTATATGAGTGAAGAGCTGCATTTAGTGTAGCGAGCTACAAGTTGTGCAGTCAAGAGAAGATATTCCTTGTCCCCTCTTGAAAAGCCATAGATTGGGAAATGGAAGTGTTTAATTTCACACTTTCTAAGATCGTAAAGGATTCTGGTTTATACATTTCAGGGGGGGGGGGGGGAAACACATCAGATCAACATAAATAATGAAATTAATTAATGGACCTCACAAACTGAAGAGGGCTTATGCATATTTCATGAAAAGCAGTAAGAATGACATTTACATTTGCTCTGTGCACTATCCTCCATTAATAGATTGAACAAAATAGAGGAAAATAATCCTCACATATTGCATTATATCCCTGTAGTTCTTTGTCATTAATGCAAGCTGATTTTCACAGATAACTACTGGAGGCTACCTCTAATAAACAAAATACAGCAAATTTTAACAATTGGTTTCTTCAATTTACATTTCCTTCCTTCATTGTTGCAGTATGAACGATATCTAAGGCATTACTACCTTAGCTAGCAAAGTTTATTTATTTATTGTTTATTTATTGCATTTTTATACTGCCCAAGAACTGAACCTCTCTGGCAGTTCACAAAAATTAAAACCACAAAACCATTCAAAATATAAAACAACCAGTATAAAAGCATAATATAAAATACAATATAAAAACACAACCAGGATAAAATCAAACAGCAATGCAGAAATTAATGCAGATTTAAAATATGAATTGAAACAGCGAAGTTAAAATTAAGTTACTAGACTGTTAAAATGCTGAGAAAATAAAAAGGTCCTCACCTGGCGTCTAAAGGAACATAGTGTAGGTGCCAGGCAAACCACTTTAGGGAGCTCATTCCATAGCCAGGGTGCCACAGCACAGAAGGCCCTCCTCGTGGTAGCCACCTGGCTTCCTTCCTTTGGCAGGAGCAAATGGAGAACGACCCCTGAGGATGACCTTAGTGTCTGGGCAGGTACATATGGGAGGAGGCATTCCTTCAGATCGCCTGGCTCCAAGCCATTTAGGGCTTTCATTGTTAATATCAGCACTTTGAATTGGGCCCGGACCGGCAATGAAGCTGGAAAAGGACTGGCGTAATGTGGTCTCGTCGGCCAGTCCCTGTTAGTAAGCGTGCTGCCCTGTTTTGTACCAGTTGAAGTTTCCGGACCGTTTTCAAAGGCAGCCCCACGTATAACGCATTGCAGTAATCCAAACGAGAGGTTATCAGAGCATAGATAACTGTAGCTAGGCTATCTCTGTCCAGATAAGGGCGCAGCTGGTATATCAGCCTGAGCTGATAAAAGATGCTCTTTGCCACTGAGTTCACCTATGCCTCAAGTGACAGTTCTGGATCCAAGAGCACCCCCAAACTGTGAACCCACTCTTTTAGAGGGAGTGCAACTCCATCCAGAACAGGGTAAACTGTTAGAGACACTTCCTCATATCTGTTAGCACTGAATGAATGCTCTTTGCATATAGTGAGAGCTGGGTCATGTCCATCAAGATTAACAAATATAATATCTGATAAACATTTTAAAATCATCATATAATCACTTGTATTCATGATGTATTATGTAGAAAAGCATCATTTTGGATGCCCCTAAATCCCTGCTCAGCAATCAAGTATGGGCAGGAGGCTTAAGTCTTCCACCCTCCAGATTCCTGATCCACATCCGACTATGTAGCTGTTTTGTTTTGTTTTTCCTTGTGGACATCACTCTACAAATATTACAAAGGGTTTCTGCCAATATTAGGATACAAATTTTTGTTGCTGTCTCTCCTCTAGCATTCAATTTATGTGTTGATCTTGAATATTTTCTATTTTTCCCTCTATCTTGTGTTGTGTTGATAAAAATCTCCATTCTGTTCTCTTGTGCTTTATGGCATTGTTATCTAGGTTTTTCTCTTGGTCCTATTCAGTCTAGTTTCTCCTTAGTCATATCCTGAACAAGTACATCAATTCTTAGAATATGCCCTAACATACTTGCTTTCCTCTTCTTCATTATTTATTTATTGCATTTATAGCCACATTTTTTCCTTCAAGAACCCAAGGCACCCTTTTATTCTCACATCAACCATGCTTTGAGGTAGATTGAGTTGAGAGTCTTTGACTGCCCTAGAGTCACCCAGTGAGCTTTCATGGCTGACTGGGGACTAGAACCCGGATCTCCCAACTCTAACACTCTAACCACTACAACACATTGGTTCTCTTCATGCTGTATAGCAAGTATTTGTTCCTCTCCAATTCTGTACAATCCATTTAACTTTACTTGTTCTTCTCCAGCATCACATTACAGAAACTTTAAGTTTCCTTTCTTCCATGTCATCTCTCAGCAGTATTTGAAGTTCCTACAGAGATATACTTCATATGCTGCTTTTTAAAATATGATAAATTTTAACCTTCGTTCTTTAGTTCATCAGGTGTTTCTTTCTTTAACAATGTCTGTATCATCAACTATATTTAGTTTTCATGTATATTGTTGATCTACTGACATTTACTATCCTGCTTGCCAAATATTTAAATAATTGTATGTTTGCTTCTTTTGTTTAACTCTGATCATGGTTCCCACTGAAATTCAGCTGAATTGTGAGAGAACAAAAATTGTTCTTAGTGTGGGATATAGCCCACTCTGAAAAATTTACTTACTATTGTAGAGTTCTGTCGGGCCAACTCAGCAATGACCCCTTTGTAAATATATGGTCTCCTTTTGTCAATTTTATTAATGGTACAGCAGGATTACGTAACTCTCGTTTATTCGGTCTCCCTCTGACAGTAGATACTTGATAGAAATTTGTTTTGGTTCTGCATTTTTGCGAAATCAACTAAATAAATATTCTCTTTCTTTGTATTGCAAAATGGTACTTTTGTAGTTTCTTAAATTTAATTGAAACAATATATTAAAAAAAATTCTTAGGCTGTACATCAGAGTAGGTAGGAATTTCAATTTTGCTTACAAAACATATACGGTACATATGCACTGTTTTCAACCCAGAATGTGAGCATAAGCAGGAGAATGTGCCTACTGAAAATGTTTACAAATTTCCATGAAGCCCCATCACATCTAGGTCAAAATGCACAGCTCTCGTTGCTTCTGTCACCAGTCCAACGTTGCTTCCTGAAAACAGGAAGTAATTAGGCCCATTCAGTTTGGTAGGAGAGAGCAGCAACTGGACTTTTTTTTGGAGGGTTTTGTGGTTCAACAAAGGCCAGAAGGGGCAGAAGATGCACAAGAGGCAGACAACGTCATGTGCGCAATCCGTGAGTGCCCAGTAACGAGCGTGCAGTAAAACGCTCATCGGATGGGGCTTAAACACACAGTCATGTTCAATCTGTGCAAATTTCTCTGTTCGATTTGCACTCATTTTTAAAAGAAAAAGAAAGCAAGGAAATGACCGGCTGTCTTGAGTAGAGCTGTACACACGTGGCTTCTTGAAATTCCTCAACCTATTTCTGAGCAGAAAAAAATGGGGGGTGGAATTTGACCAAATTTCTTCAGAGGAGATATTCTCCAACAATTTCTTGCAGATAGGATTCATCTTTGGCAAGCGATTTAGCACAGCTTCCCCCTCCACCAACTTTAAGAGTTTTTTTCTCTTTACCTTTTTATGTTGGCAGGATCTACACTACTTCTTTGTAATATTATTATAGCTCACTGCCAACTCTTGGGGCATATGAGCTCTATTAGATGAGAGTTTTATTGCACACTCATCACTGGGCACTCATGGATTTTCACAGGTCACTCTCATGGCGTCATCTGCCTTCTGTGCACCTCCCGAACCTTCCAGCCTTCTTGGCGCCACAAAGAAACACCCCAGTAAATCCAACTTATTTTTAAAGATGGAAGTTATCAATTATATGTATTTAATATAATCTCTACAAGGGTCTCTACTTCCCTTGCTCGGCTTCGTCCATTTTCTTCTGCTGCCCCTTACGCCTGGAACGCTCTTCCAGAACATTTGAGAACTACAAGTTCAATCGCAGCTTTTAAAGCTCAGCTAAAAACTTTTCTTTTTCCTAAAGCTTTTAAAACTTGATTTTGTTCTGACTTTATACTGCCAGTTTTACCCTACCCTGTGCCTGTTTGGTGCATTCTCTTCCCCTCCTTATTGTTTTATTATGATTTTATTAGAATGTAAGCCTTTGCGGCAGGGTCTTGCTATTTACTGTTTCACTCTGTACAGCACCATGTACATTGATGGTGCTATATAAATAAATAAATAATAATAATAATAATAATAATAATAATAAATCAATTATATGTATTTTATGGTGTTTGCATTTGTGTTGTAACCCGCCTCGATCCAGAGGGAGAGGCTGGTAACAAATAAATACTATTATTATTATTATTATTATTATTATTATTATTATTATTATTAAGTTGCCACTATCTCCTGCATGAAGCAGCGTGATCAAAACAGCCCCCTGAATTGGCCATGTGCATGTTGTTTACTTCCTCTTTCAAAAGATGAAGTAATGAGGGACAAACACGCGGGTGGAGAAGAGATGGTAATGAAACAAATTTCCTCCATTTGATGACGTTCTATGTCACATTCCACATACTGTTTTCAAAAAGCTTTCGTAGTGTTATGTCCTGCTTGGTGTAGATCAGCACCTTCCCTAGAGTGTTCTTGATGTTAAATGTCTGAGGGGTGATTGTGGATACATCCTTCCTCCATGCAGGTGCTGACAACACTTCTCCTTCCCTGAAAGCCCAGTAGCAGGTGTGTTTCCGAGGGGGTGGGAAGTGGGGGGATGAGGAGTGGGGGAGGGGTGGTATAGTGTTGTGTCCAGCACCAGGGAAGAGGTGGAGCTATTGCTGAGCCAAAATCTGACCTTCAGTTTCCTGAAAGTTTTTCCACCATGAAGGAGGCTTTCATTTTTCTACCTTTTTCTCAAGGCATTTTATAATTCATTTTGAATTTACTTTGCTGGAGATTTGCCAAATCACTGTGAGATGGCTGAGGCTACTGTTTGTGTGTGTGTGTGTGTGTGCATGCGTGCGTGCGTGTGTTTCCTATTGCACATCTCTCCATTGCTCTGCAGTTTCCCAGACCGCCTGCCTGTCCCAATCTGGAAAAGCACTATGGGAGGAATTACCTTAGGATGCTTTCCCTTGGGCTTTAATTGAAGTGTAGGAAGCCAAGCAGGCTACAGGATTTCAGAGAGATGATTGTACAATGAAAGACAGGACACCCACACACACTCCTCAGCCATCTCATCAGTAAGGTAAAAACAAGAACCCTGAACTAAACCCATGAGAATTTCTCTGCGATTTCTTCTCCTTTGAATTTCTTTTTGGCCAGATCTGCACCAAGTAGGATATTGCACTAAGAAGGCAATATGAAAGCAGTATATAAGAGGCAGGAACAACACTACTGCTTTATAGAGGTATTGAAATGCACTGACAACTCTTGGGGCCCGTGCCGCATACCATATACCACTTTCATACCACTTTTATACTGCTTTCATAGTGCTATATCCTGCTCAGTGTGGCTCCTGCCTCTTCTATACTGCTTTCATAGTGCTATATCCTGCTTGGTGTAGGTCTGGCCTTTGAAAGCAATTTATTTTCTATCAAATTGAATGAGAATGACTACAAAACGTGGAAGAAATTTTTGGGCACAGCATTAGTCTTGTGATTATTGTTGTGTCTCCTGCAACAGGTCTAGGAGCATCTTAGTATAACTTGTTTTATTAAAAAATAATCATCTTTTTTTCTATATGAGTGTAAGCTGAAATCAAGTTCCCTTTCTTTTCAATGGGGACTGAATGAGGATTGTCTAAAGGTCATTCAGGCCACTTAGAAGTAAAGATGATGTGATGGTGCGTCTAAATGTAAGCAGGGTGGAAAGGTGTTTTCAATTCTCAGGATTGTAAATAGGAAAAGTGGGCTTACTAGGAAAGGGAAGGGGATTAATATGATGAGTGGAAGGAATAGAAAACTGTTTTAAAAGCAAACCTGCATATCCCAGTTCTGAAATTAATTACAGAAATTCACTACAAATCATCAGAAGACAGGCAGAGCAGAACACTAGCTTCAGCCAATCCACAGGCTGCTTCCTGAAAAGAATGAGAAAATCCATCACACTTCAGAAAATAATAATAATGGCATTTTGAATGATTAAACAAACTCCTTTATTCTAATGACTATTTATACAGGCTTAGGACCAGGAAACTCATGATGTAGCGCAAGTGGAGTGAAGCAAATGCCACTAAAAAAGGGGAGGGCTTGCCAAAAGTATAACAAACAGAAACATTTCCCCATGGAAATGAGGCTTTGTGGTCAGGAAAACTGAATTAAAAATTTAATTTTGCCTAGAGAATTCTCATAGACCTAGGTAGAAGCCCTGGTGTTTCTTTTTAGCTTCTCTATTTGTTTTATGTCATTCATTTTCATTTATTATATTTCTATGCCATTCCATAGCTGAAGCTCTCTGAGCAGTTCTTCTTCTTCTTCTTCTTCTTCTTCTTCTTCTTCTTCTTCTTCTTCTTCTCCTCCTCCTCCTCCTCCTCCTCCTCCTCCTCCTCCTCCTCCTCCTCCTCCTCTCTCTCTCTCCTCTCTCTGGCCTTAGCTAGACCTAAGGTTTATCCCGGAATCATCCCGGGGTCATCCCTCTTCATGTAAATGACACACAGGATATCCCAGGAGCAGGCAGGGACGACCCCGGGATGATCCCGGGATAAACCTTAGGTCTAGCTAAGGCCCAATTTCTGTTTTTCTTCTAGTTCACAAATACAGTTGGGCATCCAACTATTGGACTCATTAGGTCCCATGTTCAGGGAATGTGTGAAGGGGGAGCAGGATCTCAACAGCAGTGGCCACTTAGCATTAGTGTTAAGGTGCCTACATGTATGCGCCTGTATGTGCATAACCCCCCTTCACACTTCCCCTGGACACATACCTAAATCCATATACAGCCTTTTCAGATGACATGGTAAGGCATGGTAGTTAAGCATTTTCAGCTAAACATTTTGGCTTTGTGTGCCATGTGAACCATTACTTAGCATCCTAATCATGGTGGCTACATAATCATGTTTTAAATATACCCATTAACCATTTGCTGCAGAAGGGTTAGCAGCCTAATCATAGAATCATAGAATAGCAGAGTTGGAAGGGGCCTATAAGGCCATCGAGTCCAACCCCCTGCTCAACGCTTAGTGTGTTGACTGAACAGGCCCATAGTGAAATGTCTTTATTAAGCCAACTCAAAAATCATAAAAATGTGCATGCTTTGGGGATATTCATCAGGCATGATATTTAAAAACACATATTTGCAGGGGTGGAGTGGGAAATAGGAGGAGAAAAGGCTTGACTAGATGTTATAGTCAGGGTGTCTGGATACTCAGAGTCTTAAAATGATATGGAGGAGAAGGGTTTGTGGACTCTGAAATTGGGTTCTGCCAGGTGATGTGGCAGTTTTAGTTACATTGCCCCTAGGACCACTGGCAAGAAAGAAGTAGTAGACAATTGCAGTTCTTCCATTTTTGAAAAGATAAAATCTAGCTGCTAATTCAAAGCTGTCTCTATTGAGACTGACAGATTCCTTGGTTGGTACAAAAAAGTAGATATCAACTAGGCAGTCTTTATATAAACAAAGCTGGAAATAAATTTGGATTATGTGCTAGGTTTTTTTAAAAAAGCTGGTAGAAGCCAAATTGTGCTATTCTACATAATTTTACCCTCAGATAATAAAGCTTCAGTCCATGCAAAATCCTCTTCCTCTAGTGTAGGGTCCCACTGGTGAAGGGATAAATTTGATATTGCCCATGAACTGGAGACATGGCCACTGCCTACTTGTTTGTGGGCACTAACAATACAACATTTTTAAATTGTTTAAATTGTTGGGGGAGGGGACTTGGGCCAAAAGTCAACTCATGCATATATAAATAAGCACATAGCCTATTCTTCCTTCACTGAATTTGTGCAGGGAGGTTGTCTAATCACCCTTATTTTACTTTGATATCTCCCTCTGTTCTATTACTAATCCATTGAAGAAATACGTGAAGTTATATTTTCCACTTCCTCTTGGACTTTACACTGGCTCATCTCCCTGCCCCCCTCTAATTTACATTGGTTATATGATTAATGTATCACTGCTCTAAGTGAAGATGTCTTTTCATTCAAAGATCCCTGGTAATAGTGGGGCACTGTAGGAATTAATTGATTGATACATGACCTTCACACACTCACCACCCCGTGCTCCATGATTATAAACAACATAGGGAAGGTTGTTAGATATTACAAAGGAGAATCTATTTTCAGAATGTATGCCTAATGAAGCTGTGGCCTTCACAAACAGTGCATTACATTTTAGAAGGGAGGAAAGCAAACCCTGATATCCTCCTCCGGAAAGTTGCAAGTTTGAAATAAATACTGGACCACTAATTGCCAAAAAGACCTTGGCAAGCTGGCAGGCGTTCAAAGAAATGAATCAGAATATGATGAGTCTAGATATATCAGTTTGTGAAGAGTCATTAAAATACTTAATTATATGTAACATGACTAACACATAATGAAAGATGGACAAGATAATAATCGGCAAGTACTTTGAGGTTACAGAAACCAAGGAGACAAAGCAGCATAAAATGCAGAAAAGAACTGAATGTGAATTTCATCTCAGTTCTTTTCCATTTCAGAGGGAAGTTTGTGCAGTTTTGAAAATGGGTTGTGGGTTTTGTTTTAACACAACTCTCCAAACAGTTTATACAATTGGCAGAGTGGACTGTCCACTTCAAGCTGAAGGTAGACTTGCAATGCAGTGGTATGGTCGAATAAAAGCTTTACCACTTGATTTTGATAACTGCATGAACTGCCCCAACATTCCAAAGAATCCAAGTGGTAAATCAGTTCCTGAATTATTCCAAATTGCAAGCTTTAGAAAATAGCATCTCAAGAAAAGCTGGGCTGAATCCTCCCCCCCCCCATTCTAGTTTTCTACATACAGGAGGATTTTTGTGTATGAAATAGGGATGGGTGAGAACATTTCAGTTTGGTTTTTATAAGGATTTACCAAAATTCACAAAGTTCTCCATATCTGGGACAAAAAGAACTTGAGACTTGGGAAAAAATCAAATGTGGGGGAAACATAAACTGACAGGTTCATCCTTCCCAGCCAAGCATTTTTAGTGCTTTGCTCTTAGAAGTCTAGGTATGAATCCTTGTGCATTCAACTGGTTGGTGCTTAATTAGGGTTATTATTATTATTATTATTATTATTATTATTATTATTATTTATAAAGCGCCATCAATTTTCACGGTGCTGTACAGAATAAAACAAAACAAGACAATCTGCCATATGGCTTACAATCTAAAATCACCGTAACAGACAGGGGAGGGAGGGGGAAAATCAACAGGGGTAGGGGACATTAAAACTAAATATAGACTAGTTGTCACCTCATTTTTTCTGACCAGCTTCTCATCTACTCATAGCTGGTGCACATATGACTGGCAAAGTATTGGGCAATGAAATGGGAATTCCATAAAGTTTGGTCCATGTTTCTCTAAGGGGACATGGTGCTGCTGACTCCAACACAGCTGTGATCCAGCCTGAAGGCCATGGGGAGGGCACTCTTGTACTTGTGAGCTATCCACCAGCCAGGACGTTGGATGGCCAGACAGCATGTGAAGAGAATGCTGGTCTAGATAGGCCTTTGCCATGACTGAGCATGTTTTTCTTGTGGAAGCTTGGACGGCTAATAATGCAATGTCAAAGGCCAACAAGCCCTTTGTCAGAGTGCACTTCAACTTGTTGACTTGCAGACTTAAGCTTTTGCGTTCTTTGTATCTGGCACAGTTGCAGACTTAAGCTTCCCTATTGCTTGCAGACTTCAACTTTAAGTGACTGAGGGGAGAGGAAGTAAGGGAGTGGCAGTGGGGAGGCAGATATGTTGGCCTTGGGTCTACTTGAACATAGCACTAGCTGATTCCTCCTCCTCCTCCTCCTCCTCCTCTTCTCTTTGGTCTTCTTGTGGCACACTAGATGGCTGACAGTCTGACATGGCTACACTTGAATTTTGGAATTGCCCTTGATGTTGTCTATGGACTGAACTTTATGGAATTGCCCGTTCCATTGTGCAGTGCCCTAGCCATGAGCATTCTCATTTTTAGCAGCTATATAGCAGGCAGGTACATCATGATCCATTCCATGTTGTAAATAACTATTTCTATGAGTTTAGCTGGTGCAGATGGGTGAGAATTTCCTTTCAGAATATATATATATATATATATATATATATATATATATATATATATATGAATTTAACAAAACAGCAAAGTTCTTCATATTCAGGAAGGAAAGAACTTGAGATATGCATGTAAATCACCCAGAGAGCTTCGGATATGTGATGATATATAAATTTAATAAATAAAATAAATATTTTTTTAAACAAACAAACACCTCAATGCAGAAGAAAGCTGTACCGTCAGATTCATCCATCCCTAGTTTGATAACATTTAAACAGATCTTCCCTCTACCTCTAACCACAAAAGGCAAGGTAAGCTTTAGGCAAATCTACCTTAATAGTGACCTACCTTACAGGGTTGTTGAAAGGCTCTTTGAGAAGAATGAAGCTCTATGATTATAGTAGAGCTGAGATTAATTTGCTCCTCCAAATTCTCTTCTTAATTTTGTGAATCTTCTTTGGATGTTCTGATATCTTCCAGATATGCACTAAATACCTGATAATCAGCATTTGATATCCAAAGATTTTGTAGTAGCATTTAATATTTCACAGCAACTGACAGCTGTCATGTGTTAACTGCCAGTATCTGACATGCGGCAACCATTTGACAGCAGACACACACACAGCAGTGGTCAATATTGGACAATATTGGAAAAGGATATCTGAGAACATCTGACCAGGAATAATCAGTATTTGGCAGTAATTGATAGGTGAAATGCAGGGACATGGAAATCTTATTAACAGGCCTATTTGTTTGGTAACAAACAAATGAAAAATTAAACACAGAAAAGAAATGAAACACAGGATCATAGGAAGGTACTTTATACCATGTCAGAGAAGGGACCTGTTCAGATGACACACTAAGCCATGGTTAGGCCACTAACCCTTTTGCAGCAAATGGTTAGTAAGCATATTTAAAACATGATAATGTAGGTTAGGAATGGTTCACACAATACACTCTGGCCTTAGCTAGACCAGGCTTTATCATGGGGTGAACCCCGTGATCGTCCCTGTGCACCCACTTGACACACAGGGGATCCCAGGATCAGGGAGGGATCATCCCTCTGTTGCCTCGGGATAGAGCACTCCCCTTTGGGCCTGCTTTTTCCACAGTCTTGAGCTGAGCCCGAGATCATGGAACGGGTGGCCCGTTGCAGTGGTTTGACTCGGCTCCACACAATTCCTTGCGCGGAGCCGGTAGCCTGTCATGGGGCACAGCACTCCTTAGGAGCACTGCGCCCATTGGGGAGTAGGTTGGGGGGAGCGGGGAAATGATTTTTTTTTTAAAAAAAGCACCTACCTTTAGCACATGAGCTTTCATGTGCTCCTATTCCTTTTAAAAAAATGGCAGGCATGATGCCTCTCTTCCTGAGGTCATCGCACCTCACATGTAAATGGAGGAGGGATCTCGCATTATTTATTTATTTATTTATTTATTTATTTATTTATTTTATTGCATTTATATACTGCCCCACAACCGAAGCTCTCTGGGTGGTTTACAACATTAAAAATAGTAAACATTAAAAGTATACATTTTTTTTAAAAAAAACATAAAAACAGCATAAAAACAACAGTATCCATTTAAAAACAACAATTCTGGGGTCCATTAAAAACAAACTTAACGTTGTTAAATGCTGTTAAAATGCCTGGGAGAAGAGAAAAGTCTTGACCTGGCGCCGAAAAGATAACAACGTTGGTGCCAGGCAAGCCTCATCGGGGAGATCATTCCAAAGTCGATCAATCAACACAAGATCTTCCCTCCTTGGTTGTGGACTATAAAGTAAGTCTAGCTAAGGCCTAAGACATGTTTCACATGACACACTAAGCCGCCACAATGTTTAACTCAAAATGTGCAATCACCATGACTTAGCACGTCATCTGAACAAGATCTATTTGTCCACCTAGCTCAATATTGTCTGCACTGACTGGCAACAGCTTTTCAGTCTGTTCAATTATCTGATACTTAATCATTTCTTACTAGAGAACAGGATGAATGATTTGTGTTTTGTGGTCTGTTGTAGCCATAGTTCTGTGGGCAATGACTATGACCTTGTTCCCACCACCACACACATCTTTTTCTACTACCCAATTCTTACTAAAAGATGGCAAAATGTTCTTTACAGGATTGAGCGTGTTACACAAATGTGATTCTACAGGGACTGGATGTTTGAAAGCTATTTTTTTTTAAAAAAATAATAATCTTGGGGGCCAAATGAAGTCTTCAGCAAGAAATGCAGTGCCAGGGTTCTAAGGAAATGGATCCATAATGTATAAAATGAAAAACTGCTGCCACCAGCATCAGATAGTTTAATCTTAGGAACTGTGAATTGGCTTTCAGAAACTGACTGGAGGGAAAAAGCTGGCTGATAACTTGAAATTAGATCCATTATCAATGTCTTTGGTGTGACTTCAGCAAAAACCATCCAGAATAAGTAGTAAAATTTCAAAATCAATATGTCACGAGACAGGCAGCCAGTGAAGCTCGCTAGAGAGAGTGACAATGCAATCAGATTTTTATTTATTTCGTGAAATGCAGTCTGTAATGAAAGAGCAGATGCTGTTTGTACCAACTTAAAAACAAATAGGCAATAGCCACAGCAGGACAACAGCAACAGGACAACAGCAGCACTGCCATTCAGAGGGAGAGAGATGAAAGGATACAAAGCTTGGAGGATTATTTTTCTCCGGATTACTTGCAGCTTGTTGATATCATTCTCTGAGTGTTTTCCAGAATTCAGTGCAGTTTTGCAGATGAGGTCTTACCTCATAGTTAAGGTTATTTCCTGAATCTTGAAACTCTACTTCTCTTAATTCATAATAAAATGGCAACAGTCTACTGAGGCCACAGCTAGACCTAAGGTTTATCCTGGGATCATCCAGGGTTCCACCCTGCCTGAGCACTGGATCCCCTGTGTGTCACCTAGATGAACAGGTTTGACCCCTGGACGATCCAGGGATAAACCTTAGGTTTAGCTATGGCCTGAGTCATAGTGTCCCATTTTTACACTCGTGTTCAGTTTGCTTTAATCCCTAAATCTTGGGTTGAAGTGCTGGTCCATAGACAAGTACGAGCCCACCATAGACAAGTATTACCCACCATGCATAGCCTTGTGTCTTTGGCTCATGTTGTTTCTGTAAGTTTTTATACTTGTCTTTCTTGATTTCCTGATTGTTCTCAGTCTATGATTCCTTGCAGAGTTCTTAAACATTTGGCCTATCCTCTAAATTCCTTGCAACCCATCTCTTTTTTTTTCTTTTTCTTTTTTGCCATCAGCAAATCTTAGATGTTTCCTGCCCACTTCTGCATCCAAACCACAGAACATTCGTTCATTCATTCATCCAATCATTTATTTGTAGCACTGTTATCCCAATGCTACAAATTAGGAAATTTACACAAATCGAACTGGGAAAGTTGTGCAAATGGAATGCAAGCATATGTTTGACACTTTAAGAACTTTTGTGGAACAAATAGGCCTTTGCTAGACCACGGGTTAGCCCGGGGCTCGCCTCGGGCTCGCCCCTGTGCATCCAGATGACACAAGGGGATCCCGGGCTCAGACAGGGGTCAACCCTCCATGCCCCAGGATAATGGGCTCCAGTTGTAGTCCAGTATTTCCCATGGCCTCAGGCTGAGCCTGAAACCACGAGCGTGTAGACTGTTCTGCCACTTTTCCTGGCTACCACAATTGCGAGTAGCTGGGAAAAGCGGCAGACAGGGTGCAGTGCTCCGCAGGAGCGCTGGGCCCATTAGGACGGGGGGAAGATTGGGAAGGGGGAAATCAGAGCCAGGGGGTGATCGGGGGGAGATCGGAGCCAGGGGGAGATTGGGGGTGGGGAGATCAGCGGGCAGATCAGAACCAGGGGAAGATCGGGGGTGGGGAAATCAGGGGTGGGAGATCGGGGGCAGGGGGAGCAGGGAAATTATTATTTTTAAAAAACAACAACAACAACCTTACCTTTCGTCATTGGTGCACTCCTGTGCACCCAGCCCTTTAAGAATTAAAAAAATGGCGGACGCGACAGGACTTTCCTGCAGCCCGTCGCGTCTGACGTCTGGATCGGAGTGACAGTCCATGCTACTTGTACCGCAGGTTCGCCCCTCCTCCTGCATGGATTTCCAGGTAGATCTAGCAAAGGCCATTACTGTTTTAATAGTTTTACTGCTTTTAAATTATATATCGTTTTAACTTGGTTTAAGGTTTAATTTGTTTTTAGCTGTGTATATTTACTGTTTTATACTGTATGCTTTTATCTGTATGCCGCCCTGAGATCTTATTGATATAGGGTGGGATATAAATGTTTTTAAAAATAAATAAATAAATACTCTCTTCCACTTTCGAACAGTGCATGCTGGCATATTTTCCAATCAAAAATGAAATTCTCATACTTCCCTATATTGATTCAGAGAACATCTTGTATTTTTGAGTAATAAATGCAAGTACATTTTTGAAGTTTTTCGCACTTGCATATTGTATAGCAAATCACTGAGACATCTTGATTGAGGGTGGAGTCAGCAGGGATGGGGACATTGGGGACTCTGGCGGCAAGGGTGCATACATGTTCCCTTCCGCCTCAGCAGGCTCCTTGAATATGTGTGAGAATAGCATATGAAAGGGGATATGGTGGAGCTTGTTTCCATTCCAAAAATATTTTGATCCATCTCAGAACCAGAGTTCTAACCCAGATGCTGTTTCAGATGGAATTTAGAGGCATCCGTAATACTTAGTAGGTTCTCCATTGTCATCCAGTCTGCACATCAGTATATCAATTGTAACTCCTATTTACCATGTTGTAGGTGTATATCAGTGCTCAACTATTTCAGTTATCAATCTGCTCTCCACAGCTTGATTACTGCAGTAATTTAGCGTTTTAAAAAACAATGTGGGTATGCTGTCTCTTATCTTTTAATTTTGTTGGCACCACAAATTCTTATATGATACAATTTGTATATACAAATTCTTGTATATACCCATGTAGTCTGAATTACCCATGTAATGCATATATATATATATATATATATATATATATATATATATATACACACACACACACAAACATAGACAATGTGGCCCTGGAGTGAACAACAGGAAAATAGTCTTGCAGTGAGAATTCCAGTAACATATAAATAAGTCTGAGTACAACAAACTTCTATCCTGCTTCCCCATCAATACACTGAACTTTCTGATTCCTCCGATGGCACAGGATGGAGATTAGAACAAGACTCCTATTCTTGCAGAGCGACAGCCAGGCTTTACACAAAACATATTCTTCACAAGGTAGATTTGCCTGCAGTAGAAGGTCATGGGGGATGGGTGGGGGACTATTTTTTTCCACACTTGAAGATTGTGTTAAGTTTGCACATTATTTTAATCCTTTATAAGGCAAATTCCCATTACCTTTTGACTTCTGAAAAGAAAGACGTGGCTTGCAACTTTTCAGAGCTCCTGGTTCAAAGGGATTTCTCTAATGTAGGTAGATAAACTTCTCGAATTCTGCCAAGTTTTCTGTACTATACCAAAAGGGCAATTCTTTGAAGCGTAACCTTTCCTTACTGTTTTAGCAGATTTTTAAAGCTGGAGTCAGTACCACAGAAAATTGTCTTTTTTATATAAAGCAATTTTGTTCATGGCACATTCTCCCAAAAAGCATCAGCAGTTACCACAGCCACCTACTGACTTCAGCTGCATCTGTAATTTCATCCACCATAGCACTTTTATGCTTGGTTTCCAGATTTTCTATGCACCAGCAACCAAACAACACAGAAAATCTGGCAAATACTCAATATTAGCAAAGGAGAATTTCAAGGGGAAAATTGGAGTGTTTATACCTTTTATCTCCAGCTAAAACAATCCAGTTGGTTTGTTTATCATAATCCCATTCTTCTTCTAAAAAGCTCAGGTTAGTATGCAAGAATTTCTTTTGATTTTATCTTCAGAACAATGATACTAAGAGCTCCATCCAATGAGCATTTTATTGCAGGCTCATTACTGGGCACTCACGGAGTTTGCTCAGGTCCCTCACATGACGTTGTCTGCCTCCTGCCTGCCTTCCATGCCTCCTGGCCTTCCTTGTGCAAAAAAAAACAACACCTCATTACGTTCATTTTTTTAAAACTCAGAATCACTGCTCTCTCCTGCTGTGTGCAGGAGAAGCAGCGCCATTAGAACAGCAGACTCAATGGGCCTCATGCTCATTCTGTACTTCCTCTTTTGAAAAGAGGAAGTAACTGAGGAATGAAAACACGGGCAGAGAAGCAAAGGTAGGGAGCGTGTTAACCCCCTGGTGTGATGGAGCTTTAAGAGATAGAGTAAGCTGAGAGCTAAGCCCTGTGCAGATGTTCCTCTTCCATGTGTACATGGAACATTTGAAGGAGGAAGTGGGACACCAGCCACTTCCCTCCAGGAAGAATAGGAAAAGCTATCATGCTGTTAAACAGCCCCTCAGCCACCGGGTCTCAAAGGTAACCCAAACCCAGCCACCTCTGTATTGAGTTTGGGGCGATTTTTCTTTTCATCTCAACTCCCATTAATTGCTAAAGAATGTTTGGCTGAAAATATTGAGGGATTGATATGAAAAAAAATTAGTTATTTTTTTATCAGGATTTGCCTAGATCTGGACTGAACAGAGATGCACTCTGCAGGCAGAGTCCATACATTTCTGAGTTTACAGTGTGATTCGCAGACCCAAAACAATGCGCTTGACAGCATGAGCCCATTTGAAAAGTGCACATGGAAAAATGTGTACTTCTGAAAAATGTGTACAAACTTGCTGTAATCAATGGGATAAGAATGTATATATTTCAAAGCTGTGCACAATTGATGCATACATTTAGAAAAAAATATGCTGAAATTTTCATGCAAATAAATAAAAACTGGATAGTTTTGGTGAGCTCAAGTTTTGCTGATTCGGCTTTAGTTTGCACGCACACATTGTCTGCTAATCCTCACACATACTTTAGAGGCTACAAGTCTTACTCAAAATTTTGGCTAGAGGCCAAAACAAGAAATACTAAGAATATGAGGTAATTAAATCTTATGTTGACCCCCAGTTGATGTTTTACAGTTCTAGGCATATACCCCAGGTAGCTTAAGTTCCATCTAAAAGTATAAAGCATGAAAGAGACAAAGAAATGTTTGCAAACATAAATCATACCAGTATACTCACGTAGAGATGTGCATATTTTGTCTGGTGCCTTTCATTCTGTCATATGTTCATTGACAGAATTGGACATTTGAACACATTGGTTTATTTATTACATTTATATACTGCCCAATAGGCAAAACTCTCTGGGCAGTTTACAAAAGTTAAAAACAGTGAACACTAAAAAACAAAGATACGAAAATTAAAAACCATCAAAAACATAAAAACAACAATATCCATTTAAAACTATTCTGACACTCGTGGAAAATGTGCAAATCCCACGACCACCAAATGTGTATTTTCATGCTTTAGTTTATGAGGGAAATGCAAATTTTCAACAAGTGTTACTTATATTATTATTATTATTATTATTATTATTATTATTTATTACATATCTATACCACCCCATAGCCAAAGCTCTCTGGGCGGTTCACACAATATTAAAACATTAAAAATGGATATACAAAAATTTTTAAACATAAAAACAGACAGCATACATAAAGACAACATACCTCTAAAAAAAACTTTGAGCTTCCAGCCAAACCTAAAATATATATTTGGGATCAATTGAAAACTCAACGTGTGCTGTTAAATTTTAATGTTACAGATTTGTCTATGACTAAATTTGCAACAATTCTGGAAAGTAAAAATAAAACGGTACACAAGTCCAAGGAATCTGTGTGACATGGGGAAATCCAGTCTGCTGCAGGATCTGCAAGATGGATTCCTAGAAATCCAAACTCCTTTCATTCCACTGCATATTTCTCTAACATGATGTTTACACTCATCAGGGACCTGTGGTTGGCCTGTGGTTGGTCTAGCTAGGCCAACAACAGGTTGGCCTAGCTAGACCTACCTGTTGTTCCTGGGGAGAGGAGGGAAGACCTTGCGTTGTGAATAACACGAGATCTCACCCTCATTTACACACAAGGCACGATGAGCTCAAGAAGAGAGGCGTCGCGCCCGCCATTTTTTATTTTTAAAGGAGCCGGAAGCGCACAAGCGCTTGAGCAACTCCAGGTAGGTGGTTTTTTTATTATTATTATTATTAATATTAATATTAATATTAATATAATAATTTTTTTTAAAAAAATGATTTCCCTGCTCCCCCCACCCTAGCCCTGATGGGTGCAGTGCTTCTGAGGAGTGCTGCACCCCATGCGTGGCTCCCGGCTCTGCGTGAGTAATCATGCAGAGCCGGGAAAACCCACAGAAATGGACCACACGCTCGCGGCCTCAGGCTCAGACCGAGACAGCAGGAAAAAACAGGGCCAAAGGGTAGGCCTGTATCCCAGGGCAAGGGAGGGATGATCCCTCCCTGATCCCAGGATCTCCTGTGTGTCATCTGGACACACAGGGATGATCCAGGGTATCAGCCCGCGATAAAGGCTGGTCTAGCTAAGGCCTCAGAAGTAAACTTCCGTGTGAAGTCTGAAATGGCATTTCGCATAGGATGCAGATAGACTGCAAATAGCCAATATTATATCCCATAATGTATCATGGGGCATTATACCAGTGTTTCATCATTCACCCAATTTTTGCATGGCTACACACAGAAGCCATTTTCTTAGCACATTGTGTACAAAGTACACTTAGGTTAATGGGCGATTTTCCCCACCCTGCTATTTTATTCATCTATTGTCGGTTCTTTCCTCATATCCTCACATCTCAATTGTACATGTTTTATTATCCTATTATTATTTTTTGCAGAATGTGCAGTTTAATTATCTTCAGTTTTAGCACACTAGGGAGAGTACCTAACTCGTTAAATACAACACAAAAGCTTTCTGTTTAACTGTTTTGTAAGAGTAGGAGGCAGGTTTGTCTGACACCCTGAGTGCTTGGCATTAAAATAGGATAAACTTGAAACACAGAGATTGCTGGTCCTAACAAAATCTTGGAAACTCAGTTATTTCTCCTTTAGAGGAAATGGATTTATCAAAAATAAATTAGACGACCTTCGGGATTAATGTAATACAAACAGTATGTTATCCAAAGCAGTAAAAGACTTGGTGGGATCTCTACAAGAGATGTATTCCCTATGTCAGTGGTGAAGTAGCTCTTTTAGCCTGAGGGTTGACATTCCAGTAATGGGCAGGGCCGAAGGCAAAGGAGGTGAGACCATTGGCAAAACAACTGGCCCAAAACCACAAAAAAACCCACAAAAAATCACACAAAGACAAACAAACACAACACCGGCATATTGTAGCTTAAAGCTCTTACTGCCAGTAAATTAGCCTGAGGAGAAACATTTCATTCTTTTAGAATGAGGGGGAAAACTGTAGAAAACCTGGGAAACCAATGAACGATTGGTGGTGGGAACAAGGGGTGGGACCTGGAGAAGTTCTGGCCATCTGAGGAACTGCAGAGTGTCAAATTTGGCCCCATGAGAGACAGATTTGCTCCCTGGGCCTCAAGTTCCCCATCCCTGCCCTGTGACCATCTTAACTAGATTTGGGAAAATATTTTTGACTGAGTTTTCCTTATATCAATGGGGAGAGAAAGCACCTTGAAAGACTGGGGGTGTGGATAATTTTTTGAGAAAACTCTAGCATGGAGGCAGCTTAACTTACCTGAAGTGGCTGAAGTTTTCACTTTTTAAATCTTGTTTATTTTAACTACAGAGAGAACCTTGCAGCTCCTTCAAACAACCATGGGCCTGGCTAGACAGGGCGATATTCCTGGGATCATCCCGGGATTGTCCCTGTGCATCCACATGATGCACAGGGGGTCCCAAAGGCAGGGAGGGATGATCCCTCCCTTGCCCCAGGATATCGCCCTAACCTTTAGTCACATTTTTTTCCTGCAGTCTCGGGATGATCCCGAGACCATGGGACATGTGACCTGCCATCGTGGTTTCATTCCAGCTCCTCGCAAGTAACGATGTAAGAACACTTGAAACACCCAATAGATTTTGTGAGCTGGAGGTGTGCTTTGTGTATCTATAATTATAATGCATGTGTTTTCACCATTGCTGACTACTGTAATACAATCACTCTCAGAACTCTGGAGAGGCCACCAGTGAGGGAGGAAGCAGCAGCCAGGCAGCTCTCCACCGTGCCTGGGTCCAGCTCCAGCTGAGAGCCCCTTCCCTCCTGCTACCAACTGTCTCTGGAGAGGCCACCAGTGAGGGAGGAAGCAGCAGCCAGGCAGCTCTCCACCGTGCCTGGGTCCAGCTCCAGCTGAGAGCCCCTTCCCTCCTGCTACCAACTGTCTCTGGAGAGGCCACCAGTGAGGGAGGAAGCAGCAGCCAGGCACCTCTCCACCGTGCCTGGGTCCAGCTCCAGCTGAGAGCCCCCTCCCTCCTGCTACCAACTGTCTCTGCAGAGGCCACCAGTGAGGGAGGAAGCAGCAGCCAGGCACCTCTCCACCGTGCCCGAGTCCAGCTCCAGCTGAGAGCCCCCTCCCTCCTGCTACCAACTGTCTCTGGAGAGGCCACCAGTGAGGGAGGAAGCAGCAGCCAGGCAGCTCTCCACCGTGCCTGGGTCCAGCTCCAGCTGAGAGCCCCCTCCCTCCTGCTACCAACTGTCTCTGCAGAGGCCACCAGTGAGGGAGGAAGCAGCAGCCAGGCACGTCTCCACCGTGCCCGAGTCCAGCTCCAGCTGAGAGCCCCCTCCCTCCTGCTACCAACTGTCCTTGGAGAGGCCACCAGTGAGGGAGGAAGCAGCAGCCAGGCAGCTCTCCACCGTGCCTGGGTCCAGCTCCAGCTGAGAGCCCCCTCCCTCCTGCTGTCAATTGTCTCTGGAGAGGCCACCAGTGAGGGAGGAAGCAGCAGCCAGGCAGCTCTCCACCGTGCCTGGGTCCAGCTCCAGCTGAGAGCCCCCTCCCTCCTGCTACCAACTGTCTCTGCAGAGGCCACCAGTGAGGGAGGAAGCAGCAGCCAGGCACCTCTCCACCGTGCCCGAGTCCAGCTCCAGCTGAGAGCCCCCTCCCTCCTGCTACCAACTGTCCTTGGAGAGGCCACCAGTGAGGGAGGAAGCAGCAGCCAGGCAGCTCTCCACCGTGCCTGGGTCCAGCTCCAGCTGAGAGCCCCCTCCCTCCTGCTGTCAATTGTCTCTGGAGAGGCCACCAGTGAGGGAGGAAGCAGCAGCCAGGCAGCTCTCCACCGTGCCTGGGTCCAGCTCCAGCTGAGAGCCCCCTCCCTCCTGCTACCAACTGTCTCTGCAGAGGCCACCAGTGAGGGAGGAAGCAGCAGCCAGGCACCTCTCCACCGTGCCCGAGTCCAGCTCCAGCTGAGAGCCCCCTCCCTCCTGCTACCAACTGTCCTTGGAGAGGCCACCAGTGAGGGAGGAAGCAGCAGCCAGGCAGCTCTCCACCGTGCCTGGGTCCAGCTCCAGCTGAGAGCCCCCTCCCTCCTGCTGTCAATTGTCTCTGGAGAGGCCACCAGTGAGGGAGGAAGCAGCAGCCAGGCACCTCTCCACCGTGCCTGGGTCCAGCTCCAGCTGAGAGCCCCCTCCCTCCTGCTACCAACTGTCCTTGGAGAGGCCACCAGTGAGGGAGGAAGCAGCAGCCAGGCAGCTCTCCACCGTGCCTGGGTCCAGCTCCAGCTGAGAGCCCCCTCCCTCCTGCTACCAACTGTAACTGCTGAACTTTGCCACTAAGATTGTAGTGCCTGAATTTGCTTTCCTTTTCCCCCTCCTCCTCCTTCCTCCCAATCCCCTTTCCTTTTGTGTCATGTCTTTTAGATTGTAAGCCTGTGGGCAGGGACTGTCAAGAAATACTTTTGTAAGCCGCCGTGAGAGCCTTTTTTGGCTGAATGGCGGCATAAAAATCCTTAAATAAATAAATAAACTCTCACTATCCACAATCTCACCTTCCCTTCTCTCTTAAGAAAATGGTTATTGATGCCAGTGTACTAAATTGGACTATATTAGGATGCAAAGAGAAGGGAGAAAAAAGGAGTAGGACAAATTGACTCCAAGGTAAAACCTAGGATCTAATTTCACTCTACTGAACCACAATGTGAACCAAAACTGCGTTAGCATTCAAAATTTGCAGTTCAACGAATTTTGCCATGCACTTCTCCAACCAAAAATATGCACAAAAATGTGCATATTATGCATTATAAATGGGCGCAAAAATGTGCGGAAAAACTCTTCTGAATTTTTAGGCTGACTCCAAAAAATGTCAATATTTGATGAACTGAAGACAGGAGAAATTATCAAAGTTCAAGATCAATCAATCTAAAGATTAGAAAATGAAAAGCTTAGAAAAACTGAAACTTACAGATTCGTCTGTTCATAAAAACTAAGGCCTCCCATGTTTATTGAAATATTTCTAAAGTGTTCCTTTGTGATATGCAATGTACTTTGTGATTAACTGTGTTAAGCAGTTGTTTAGAAATAACTTTCATACCTTTCCAAAGGGGTACGTGCACAGTACTGCAGCCTTAGGGGGAAATGAACTCAGCTAGTTGTGAAACTAATGTGCTAGCTTAATAACATTATTCATCAAGCACACTTCCATCAGGAATGTGTGCTTACTATTTACCTTTATGCTGCATTTTATGCCTGATTGCCTTCTCCTGCAGGTTTTCAACATAATATAGCAACTGTTTAAATTTAAGCATCTGATTGAAAGGTCAGATAACACACGGGCACACAAATTATAAGACTCGCTGTTTAAATTCCGGCATTGTTCATGTTCTAATGCACACATAAAAGAAATCAGAGGAGCTTCAATCAAGCCACATGAAATGTGATGAAGTGGAAAATAATATTTAATACACAAAAACAATAAGACCTTTGTACAATGCAAATGCAGTTATATAGTAGATATTGTTTTTTGATGCAAAAAAATACAGATTTATGGGTTTGCCAAGAAACTAGCATGACACCTCCATTTCTGTTCTCTAGCATGAATTATAATTATTAAAGTAAAGGCACCCTTGGGGAAAAAAACCTAAAATGTAATTCTATGGAGAGAAATAGGGGGGCAATACAATAGAGCCCTGTGAAACTCAAATACATAATTATTAAAATTAGGGATGTGCTCCGCTCCGATTAGGAGCGTAGAAGCAGTAGCGGATTGGCCTGCTCCGCCTTACCCAGAGGCGGAGTAGGAGCGGACCGCGGACCCCCTAGAAGCAAGGCGAAGAGAAGCGACCATTTTTCGGAGCTCCGAGTTCAGTCGGAGCGCTCCGGTCGCCATCTTGAAAACATTTCGCCATAGGATTGCATTGCGGCAAATAATCGCGCATAACTACGTTGTTTTTGAAGCTATCGTTCTGGAAATTCTTGTGCACAGAGAGTCGTGGATGGGGGTCATTTTGAGACCACTCTCACCTCTCTGCGTGCTGTGGTTCACGTGCAATATTTTTTTAAAAATCGGGTCAACCGCGGGGCTCAAACTGCGTTTCGGCTTTTCGCCCATAGGATTGCATTGAGGGAAAGAATCGGGGATAACTGGGGGGGGGTTTAAGCTATCGTTCTGAAAATTCTTGTGCACAGAGAGTCGTGGATGGGGGTCATTTTGAGACCACTCTCAACTTTCTGCATCGTACGGGTCGCGGGCTAGAAGTTTTTTAAAAATAGGGTCAACCGCGGGGCTCCGTTTCGGCTTTTCGCCCATAGGATTGCATTGAGGGAAAGAATCGGGGATAACTGGGGGGGGGTTTAAGCTATCGTTCTGAAAATTCTTGTGCACAGAGAGTCGTGGATGGGGGTCATTTTGAGACCACTCTCAACTTTCTGCATCGTACGGGTCGCGGGCTAGAAGTTTTTTAAAAATCGGCGGGAAAAATACCTTTTTCAAAGGGCTGAGGGGCAGAGTCAGCTCCCGGTCATGATGATCCCAAAGTTGGAGGAGGGCATAGGCAAAACAGGTAACTTGGGATTCTGGGAAACTTCTCTTTCTTCATCTGAACGGGCTTTTCCCCGTGTTTTTTAACACAGTAGCCCCACCAAATGCACAAACACAACCTGAAATCATATACTAAGCCAAGAATAAGAGATAGAAAACACAGCACTGCTCCCCACCCTAACCTTGGTGAACAACTGAATCGATGTGGTGCAAGGGGATGAGCTCCCCTAGGGCATCTCATCGTGGACGTGCCCCCACTCTCTCCTGCACTGGAAGGCCATAGAGCCTTCCAAAGAGAGTAAAACGGTGGAGCAATGCCTATCATGAGTTGAAGTGAATGGTCACTTTTCAGTGGTGGAGCAATGCCTGTTATGAGTTGAAGTGAGCGTTTTACTTCTTCTCAGAGCTGTTGGTGGCTGTCTTGAACTGGCAGCTACTTCCCCCTCCCCCGGGCACGTCCCCCTATTGCTGGTAAAAGACAGATATAGCCTTTTTTTTTTAATTCTTCTTGCTGTTTATTGAGCAACACTGCTGCTTTTAATTCCACCCCTCCTTTGTTTATTGATTGATTTATTCCATTTTCTATGCATTACTGGCTTATCCTTGGCTCCCTTCCTTATGCCCCCAGAAATGCCAGCTGCATGCCTGCCTGCCTTCCCTCCCTCCTCCCCTGCCCACCTCGCAGGGATGTTGTGTGTGGGGTGCCCGATTTTCAAAAATTCGCCAAAAATCAGGGGATGATGGGATTGCCTTGAAACTTGGCGTGTGTGTGTATACGCCCATGAGGTGTCATGGTGCCAAACGTGAGGTTTCTAACTTCAACGGAAAAAAAGTTGTTTACTTTTTTAGCTTTCAATGCAACCCTATGGGGGGGCAAAAACGGAGCTCCGGATCCGGATCCGGAGCTCCGAGCGGAGCGGAGCGGAAGTGGGCGGAGCGGGGGCGGGGCGGAGCGACCCGCTCCGAAAAATGGCGGATCTGCAAGTGAAGCGGAGCGGGGGGTCCGTGCACACCCCTAATTAAAATGTTGCTAATTTGTTGATTCCCCCCCTTTATTAGATATTCATTAAACAAACAAAAACCTATGACTTACAAAACAATGTTAAGGCTCTACAGTTTTCAGCCAAGCACCAAAAAGCAGGGAATCTGGGAATTAAGGCTCATAAGCCTTAACACCACATCCTCCCTATGGAGGCAGAAAGTGCCAATGAAATTCTCATTCTCCCAAAGCAGATAAACCATGAGGGCAGAATGGAGAATATGATATGCAGAGGTGATATGCAGAGGTGACTCTGGGGTTGTAGAAATTTGATAATGAACAACTTAGGGCCACCTACTTTTTTGTTTGTTTAGAGCTGCCCTTACCCAACCTGGTGACTTCCAAAAGTGTTGGACTAGAACTCCCATCATTGCAAGTCAATATGTCCCATGGTTAGGAATGTAGGGATTTAGCCATACCAAGTTTGAAGTAGATCCGTTCAACCCTTGAACTTTTTTTAAAAAATCCTAAAGATCAAGGCATGAACAAATCTGTTTCAAACTTGGCATGGCTAAATCCCTACTTAAGAGCTAACATGGTGTCAAGTTTGATTCTCTTTATCTTTAATTTCAGTTTTTTAAACTTGTACTGCTCACGGTCCTGGACCCCAAAGAGGAGATTTGAGTTTGAACATTTTTTAAAATTCTAAAAATCGAGGCATGAACATACCTGATTCAAACTTGGCATGGCTAAATCCCTACTTAAGAGATATCATGCTGTCAATCTTCATCTTGTAATCTTTAAAAATGACAGTGCTATAAACATTTTGGTTAATTTCCACAGGCTATAATGGGATATAACCCAATGAGGATCTTTAAGTTCCAACTTGAAGCTTAGTCCAATTTGCGGCTATATCAGATTGTAAACTCCTTCTTTTCTTTTTTCCATGCAAAAATCACAAAGAATTTGTGTGCATTATTGATTGTCCATTCGAAAGTACACACTCTTCTCCCATCAAATAAAGCATGTTTTTGTGTATTTTTTAAAAAGTATGCATTTTTCATGCATATTTTCCTAATGTATGAACACTTCCTCCTATAAATGGTCATCACCCCCCCCCCACTCCGTGAACACTATTGCAAGCTCAGGAGTGTATGAGCTTTGACCACAGATTGCACTCAGGTTCAGGTTCACATTCAGGAGGAGTGAATAGGCTAAATTCTGGTAATAAATGACCTGAAACAAATTCCTCATACGTCCCTAGTGAAATCTGGTCTTCACTTGATTTTCAGTTCCCAATATTGTTTACCTAACTGAATATGGTTTCGATATTGGACCAGTAATAATGACTGGCTGACAATCCTTGGTCCATGTAATCCAACTATCTGTTTGCAAGAGCCAATTGCCTCTTACATTTCTATAATATTCTAAGATTCCAGCTGGCTGTCATAGCTAAGAGCTATTGATAGACAGATTCTGTATGACAGTGTGTATAATCCTTTTAAAATTCAGAAAGGGATTTATGCTCAAATGATTTCTAGTAGGGGTGTGCATGGACCCTCCGCTCCGCTTCACTTCCAGATCCACGATTTGCAGATCGGGCCGCTCCGCCCCGCCCCCGCTCCACCTATGTCCACTCCGCTCCGCTCGGAGCTCCGGATCCGGATCGGAGCTCCGTTTCCGCCCCCCCATAGGCTTGCATTAAGCTAAAAAAGTGTACAACTTTTTTTCTGTTAAAGTAAGAAACCTCAAGTTTGGCACCATGACACCTCATGGAGGTATACACACGCACACCAAGTTTCAAGGCAATCCCATCATCCCCTGATTTTGGGGGAATTTATGAAAACCGGGCACCCCATTCATACCCCTTTCCATAGCTCCGTCAATTTGCACGTTAAAAATCTCAAACTCACCACCATGAAAGCTTATCTAGGGGTGCACACGCATGCCAAGACTCAAGGCAGTCCCATCATCCTCTGATTTTTGGGGAATTTATGAAAATCGGGCACCCCATTCACACCCCTTTCCATAGCTCCGTCAATTTGCACGTTAAAAATCTCAAACTCACCACCATGATAGCTTGTCCAGGGATACATACACACGCTGAGACTCAAGGCAGTCCCATCATCCCCTGATTTTTGGGGAATTTATGAAAACTGGGCACCCATTCACACCCCTTTCCATAGCTCCGTCAATTTGCACGTTAAAAATCTCAAACTTGCCACCATGAAAGCTTATCCAGGGGTGCACATGCATGCCGAGACTCAAGGCAGTCCCATCATGCAGAGAGCTGAGAGTAGGCTCAAAATGACCCCCAGCCACTACTCTCTAAGCACAAGAAGTTTCAGAAAGATAGCTTAAAAAACCAACACAGTTATCCCCTATTCTTTTCCGCAATGCAATCCTATGGGCGAAATTTTCCAAAATGGTGATCGGAGCGCTCCGCAAAAAGAGAAGCGTTCTGCCTATGGCCGCTTCTCTTCGCCATGCCTCTAAAGGTCCGCGGTCCACTTCTACTCCGCCTCTGGGCAAGGCGGAGCAGGCCAATTCGCTTCTGATTCTCTGATTCTAATTGGAGCGGAGCACACCTCTAGTAATCATGGATAAAAAATAGTTTTCAGTTCATTTGTGTTGAGAATTTACCAAAACTTGACAATTTCTTCATATTCCGGACAGAATGAACATGGGATTAAAGAAAATGTGGGAGAAACTAAAACTAATAGTTTCGTCCACCCAAGCCCAGGGCTTTGATTGCTTAGCTGTTCAAAGAGTGGGTTTGTACTCAACATGATTGTGCTGCTGAATTAAAAGCTCCATCCAACATGCATTTTATTGCACGTGCATTACTGGGCACTCACGGAGTTTGCTCAGGTCCCTCACATGACATCGTCTGCCTCCCGCACACCTTCCTTGTGGCCTTGTGGCCCTTCTGGCCTTCCTTGTATGAAACCCCCCACCCTCATTAATTCTGATGTATTTTTTTAACTCAGAATCGCTGCTTTCTCCTGCTGTGTGCAGGAGAAGCAGCTCCATAAGAACAGCAGACTCAATGGGCCTCATGCTCATTCTGTACTTCCTCTTTTGAAAAGAGGAAGTAACTGAGGAACGAAAACACGGGCAGAGAAGTGAAGGTAGGGAGCATGTTAACCCCCTGGTGTGATGGAGCTTTAAGTTTACTATTTCATTTTCCCCCCTGACTGGCTCCTCATTCTTAATAGCTACAAGGCAGGCTGGTACAACAAGGCCATCTTTATGCTGGGAATGTCTATACCTACTGAATTTTGCCAGTGCTGATAGGTGAGAATGTTGTTTCAGTTCTTTTTGGATAACAAACATTTGCATCTTCCCCCCATATTTGGGATACAAAGAACCTGAGATTGAATAAAGAAAGAAAAAAAGAAATCAAATGATGGAGAAAACGAAACTACTAGAATTGTGCATCCCCATGCAGGAGTCAAAACAAACAGATTTTTTAAAAAAACTTTCTCCCACACTACATGTCAACTGTTTATAAATCTCAAAATTCCTATAATGCTGCCTCTTGCGTTCCTGGGAAAGAATTCTGGGAAGAAGATAAGACCATAAACATTTGCACTATTCTATCCTGATGATGATGATGATGTTCCACTATGTTTGGCATTTGGCTAAGGCATTTTGTGGCAGGATCCCCCACTGAAGTTCGGGATCTGGATTCTAAACCATCAGTTGGCTTTGCAGATCACCTCTCTACTGCATCCTTTTCCTGTCCCCACATTGAAGCACATGAGTTCCTCAATCTTCAGGTGGACCTTTTCTAATGCAGCATAAAGGGTTATGTAGCATAAAGGTCTAGCTATTTCTGTGGCTTTTCCCGGCTGCTCGCTTACTCGCGAGTAGCCGGGAGAAACTGCACATAGGGCACAGCACTCCATAGGAGCACTGTGCCCATTGGGCTCGGGGGGGGTGGGTAAAATCATGGGGGGCAGATGGGGACTGGGGGGGAAAGAGTGGACCCGGCAGGAGAGATGGGGGGAAGAGCGGAGCCAGAGTGGGGAGATCACTGAGGGGGCATCAGACATGGCAGGTGGGTGATTGGGCGGGCATGGCGAGTGGGCTGGTGAGCAGGCAGGGGGGCATCAGACATGGCGGATGGTGGAAAGAACGGGGCCAGGGCAAGGAGATCAGGGATGGGCGAGCGAGCGGGGGGCGACATGGCGAGTGGGGGGAGGACGAGTGAGCGAGTGGGCAGGCGGGGCATCAGACATTGGGGGGAAATTGGGGACAGGAGGAGCGGGGAACCCTTTATTTTTTTTAAAAAAAGACTTACTTTTCCATTGGTGTGCTCCTGCGCACATGGCCCCTTTAAGAAAAAAAAATGGCCAACGTGACGGGGCTTTCCCTTACCCCATCGCGTGTTATGTCTAGCTAGTGGCAATGGCCCACGCTAGCTGCAGTGCGGCCTCGCCCCAACTCCCCACCGGATTATCAGGTAGGTCTAGCAAGGCCCTCAGAGCCCTGTGGCCTGCATTGGGGGGTGACACCGGAAGGTCTCCCTACCCCACACGGGGTAGGCCCAGGGGGCAGCGCTAACCCATGGGCCATGAATTGCTCGCACAATTTCAATGGGCATGTTTCAGGCCTTACTGGATGCCCTATAGGATATCACCTCCATTACAGATCTTAAATAAATGTGGCCCTGTTTAAATCCAAACTGTACATGTCTCATCACTTTTTTATTGACCTACATGCTGCAATGTGATGTTCCAGGATGCATGGGGGAAGGGAGGAGGATACCAATTTTTGAAGCAACCAAAAAAAGTGGCTATGAAGCAGAAAGGGGGGGTTCAGTTTAAGATAGGAAATACAGTAATAAAATATGAATGGTCAACATATTTTTTAAAGAAAGTTAATTGTTAATTACCCGTCTTTTAAAATATTACTCTATGATTCAGTAAAATGTCTTTCATATGATGGAAATCTTATTATACCTTGTTGAGATATGAAAATGTGAAATAAATACATTTGAAACGTTTTTCTTAGATTAAAATAACATCTAACTCTTTTCTTTTCCATGCCCGTTTACAGAAATTTGTGATAACTTCAAAATATGCATAAAATTAAATCAGTGTGATGTAGATGCTAGTGTGTGGACTGGGACTAGGGCGATCCAGATTCAAATTCCACCAAGCCATGAAGTAAACTGAGTCAATCAGTATCTTTTAGCCAAACCTATCTCACTGGGTTGTTGTCAGGATAAAACAAGAAGGGTGAGAACCATGTACTCTCTCTTGAGCTTACTAGAGGAAAGACAGAATAAAATAAATAAAACTCTCAACCAATTAACATTTGCTGTAATTGATTAAAATTGGCTCCCACTTCCCCAGACAATTCTACTGATTTAATCAAATAAACATTTGCCTTAGCTAGACCTAAGGTTTATCCTGGGAACATCCCGGGTTCATCCCTGTTCATGGAAATGACACACAGGGGATCCCGGGAGCAGGCAGGGATGACCCTGGGACGATCCCGGGATAAACCTTAGGTCTAGCTAAGGCCAATGTGGCCCTAATGAAAATATTATTATCTTCAATATGCTACCACTGACTTCAAAAATAATAGTCTACCAAATTGATTTTTTTGACTGTAATAAACAGCATGTGAAATGCACTGCATCACATTTTAACTCCCAACTAACAGTCTGTAAGGAAAGGGTAATAATTTTGATTCTCCATATTAGATGTTATAACAAATGGTAAAGAAGAAATGACTAAATGTCATCCTTCATTAATTTTATGTGCATGATTATACAGAGCCATATGTTTTTCAAATGCTCTAGTGCTAGAAATTCAGACCTTTTCCACACAAATCAGTCAAAACCCCACTGACAACTTGCAATTCATGTTGTGCTTAAATTATCATACATTGATTAAAATGTTATTTTTCTTCTGCCTTTTTTTAAAAAAGCAATGCAGTGATTTTGTGAGCCTCGGGGAGATGAGTGGCAAAGAAAATGAAACAGTCGAACTAAATGTTGGTGAAGATAAAACTGAAATGGCTTCCTCCAGTGCTCAAACTAGCAAAGACAAAATGAAGACAAAATGGCACCTTTTCCATCTCTTAAGAAGGAAGTCTTGTTAACGACTCAAACTCTGGAAGCCTATTGTCAATTTTATTGTACAATGTGGACTAAGTTGTGCATTCCAAACAAGGTGGCAATTCTGCTGATTTGATACCAGTGATAATTTGGCTGGATATGTATGTCATGTACTGCAGCCTTATGAAGTGGAACTGTATGGAAATTAGCCTTGGAAGTGTCATTTCCTGCTCCTTTCCTTTCAGGATGAAACTATGTCCAGAACTGGACATGGCCTTCTCCTTAGTTCAGGACCCGACTGCTATCCCAGACATGTACGAGAACTGAGCGAGTCAGAGGATACTGACAAACATTTGAATACTGGTAGCTTGGAAGATGCCCCACCCAGGGAGACTGCACCTGAAGCAGCAAAAGTGGACACCACTTCCCAGCTCCATGACTTCCCTAATACACTGGGGATTCAAGAACAAAAACGGAGCAGAGTCTGAACTGATATTCTGATCCAGACAGGGATTCTTACCTGGTTAGGGTTCAAGCCCATCAGGAGCTCAAGTCTAAGCAGAAGGTCTAGAAAAAGCAAGGATTAAGCACAAGCAGATCCTTCAACAGAGATGCTCATGCTGGATACTAACACAAAAGCAGAGAAGCCTCAGATGTTACATCAGCAGCAGTTTGGAGTTAACTGAAGTTTTAAATAGGCTGCAGCTCGGTTAGGGGGCTACCTCTGCCCCCAGTGGAAATGGCTCCTGTAAGCCTTTCCCAGTTCTGTAAAGATTGACTCTGTGGGCATTGAAATGATTGTAGCTCAACTGCAGTTTCTGAGGCAGAGTGCTTGGAGTCCCAGGATGATGGCAATACAGCCTCCTCTGGACAGGTGGGTGTTCTTCATGTTTGGGGGATTTGGGGGAAGTGGAATGCAACAAGAAAAGCAGTTGGAACAGAACAGCACAATTCACCATATTTTCTCCCCTCACGCATCGATGTTCTATCTCCCTCTCTTCACTTGCCACACAGTCTATGGTCTCGTGGGAATGTAAGCGTAGGTACTACTCCAATCCATGTGTGCTGTGAAGTTTCCTTTCAGATAATATTATCACTTTCTGAGTGCCAGAGAAAACTGGAGGTGCTGTTTTGGTGATTTATAAGTTGCCAAGGGGAGCAAAGTCAGGTGGTGACAATGCTCCCCAGTGGGAGATATGCATTTGAAATATGCGCAGATTAGAAAAAATGCACATGAAAATGTGTACTTTAAAAAAATATGAACATGCTTTAATAATTGGGGAAAGATTGCATACTTCTGAATGCGCATCCAAGTGTATACCTAAATATGCACCCAAGTACTTTGAGATTTTCTTGGGAAGGGAGAGAGAAAAGCTTGTAATCTGATACGGATGCAAGTCAGACTGAGCTTCGACAAGCTCGTGTTTTGCTGGTTTCCACATGCCTAGCACAGAATGACCTGATCCGATCCACAAAAGCTCCACATAAAGTGCTTCATTTCAGATCAATCATCCTTGGGAAGGACCATAGCTCACTGATAGAGCACATTCATTGCATGCAGAAGGTCCAAGATTCGATCCTGGCAGGATCAGATAGCTGGTGATGGGAATGACCTTTGCCTGAGACCCGGGAGAGGCACTGCCACTCCAGTCCAAGTAGACAATACTGGGCTAAATTGATATTAGCCTGACCTGGTATAAGGGAATTTCTAATACTACTCTGGACACGTATGAAATAGCGAAGAAGAAGAAGAAGAAGAAGAAGAAGAAGAAGAAGAAGAAGAAGAAGAAGAAGAAGCAGCAGCAGCAGCAGCAGCAGCAGCAGCAGCAGCAGCACACAAAAAATGTACTATGAGGGAATCAGTTGAAAAGTCTCCATCGATATGGACCTCTATGCTTCAGGCTTGGAAACATCTCATATGATCTCCTTTTTGGATGAGATGTTGCCCAGTTATTTCAATGAGACCAAAAAGTGCAAGACAGGGACCATATTTCCAGGGACACTCAAAGGCTTTCACAAAACCAAAACTTTCTAAAGCTCTTGAAAAAGATGTACATCAGTGACAAAGCCAATTGTGGTTATATTTGAAAATAATGGCCCATCACAGCCCAGCTCTCCTACCTCAATTGTCACCATAATCTTTTCAATAGCCATTAGTTTGAAAAGAAACAATCCCTCCTGTCATACTCATTTCAGGGTAACACTTGATAACCTCCCACTCATCCTGTACATACGCTTTCTGTCTGCCCAAAAGTCTAATTCGTTTGGAGAAGTGTCGCTTAATACTAGAAAGATCATTAAACCAATTAAAAATTCTGGTTTGAGAACATGGGGATGGATCAAAAGAGATGTAAATGATGTTGACATTCTGTGAGTAGTACACATGGAGGATACATAGTTATGAAACATTACTGGGAGTCTGCTGTCCTGATCTAGTACAGTTGATTTCCTCCCAGCCCTACAAACAGTCTATTTTGCATGGACTCATGCTGCATAGGAATGTCCAGACAAATAAGCATGCTTAATTTCCCTTGCAGGATACTCATACCCAGCACTAAACAAAGGGCTTCCCTTGTTCAATGGGAATTATCCAAGATTTTGCACTGAGGCTGAGGTCCAGCCTAGTGGGTTTCCTGGTACTGTGTATATTAAGGACTCAGCTATCTCTACAGGCACAAAAGGGAACAGGAATCTCTGTGATTGACAGGCAACACAAAACAAGTGGATTGGCCAGACTCTGTATGAATCCCAAGTAGGGATGGATGGATCTATCTGTTTCACTTGCTCCCACATTCAGCTCTTTTAATGATCAAGTTCTTTCTCTCCTGAATATGAAGTACTTTGCAAATTTTTGGTAAATTCTTATCAAAAAACAGACTGAAACATCCATTGGCACCAGCCAAACTCAACAGATACAGCTGCCCATTCCAGTTTCTTCTACGTTGTTTTTTTTTTTTTAAAAAAATCAAGTTCTTTTTGTCTGAAATGTGGAGAAGTTTGATAATTCTTGTAAAAACCAAATTCTCTCCCATTCTAATCCCAAGAACCTGGTCTTTGGCCCTGGTCTGGTCCACCCAGTGGCATTTTCTGCATACTCCACTTTTCGATGTCCAGTCCCCAGTTCAAGGAATTGACCTCAAGGATTCCAAATTGTAGATTTCATGGTGCAGGTGAAGTCAATGAATATCCGCTGGCACGGATAAGTGTGAAGTGCCCAAGAGATGTGCATTTGTGTCCTCTTTGTCAGAGCCTATTCCCTGGTTGGAAAGAGACATCTGAATCCCAGAACACATTTCAGCCACCCAACCTGCAAGTTAATCAATGCTGACATCACTTACCAATAATTTAATACTGTGTACACGTATGCAAAAAATAATTGTCCATGAAGTCCTGTCATTTGGGTCTCTGAATTGAAAGTTTATAGTCATGGAACTGCATGATTTCAGATGAAGTCCAGTCTGCCAATTAGAATTCTGAAAGTTGAATCTGTAAATACCAGAGTTCCTTGTCGCATTCTTACTGATCGGTTTGTAAATTTGTCATTTGCGAGTCATTCATTTATAGCATTGGCTCTATTTTGTCTAGGACTGTATGAAATATTCTCTGATGCAAATATTCACATTGGAAGTAGCACATTCAAAACAGGCAAATAAATCTTTTAAAAATACTGCCTTTGTTGGTCATTTGGATTCTTTTGGTGTTCTTTGACATCCTTTTGTTCCAGGGAAGTGTGTTGCTGCTTCTTGACACTATTGTACTTCTATTTTGCCCTAACCGTCCTCATACCAATTTGTCCACCCCTGGCACTTAATCCATTGGCTATGGCAAACCAGGTAATTTTGTTTACAAGCATCCATGATGTTATCACATCAGACACAGTGTTGTGACGATCAATGAAATCACAAGGGTCACCACAGCCAATACGTTTAAAAAGCAATGTGAGTAAATGATGCAGAGGATTCCGAGGGCAAAGAGAAGGGAAATGGTGTCAGTAGGAATAGCATCCAGATGCTGTTGTACTCCGAACAAGTGCTGAGAATGACTCTCCAAAATTGATGAAAATGAGCACAAAAACAGCTTGGAAGTTTCAGCTCAGCTTTGTTGCATTCTATACTGGTAGCAAGAAATAACTAGAGTTAAGAGAAATATTCTTCTAACCCTGCACACACTTAAGGAAACCACAGGCAGACAAAACAGACAGCACAAATATGAAATTAGAGCCAACATGTAGTTCAAGGCTATCTGTCAAAACTGCCCAGTCTTAATGAGTATAATTTAAAGAACTTTGACAAAATGAACATTGATTTTGTTAATTATTTATTACAGAAACCCAACTCTCAGTGAACGACTAGTAGGGGAGAACTCAAGAACTTATCCTAGAAACAAATAATGCACATTTCAAACTTTGATCATCCATTTCTATTGCATGGAGAAACATTTGAAATATAAGTGTGCATCTTTGGGCATCAAGGCAACAGGTGGTAATTAGGGGTGTGCACGGACCACCCGATCTGCTTCTCTTCCAGATTTGCAACTTCCGGATCAGGGCCGCTCTGCTCTGATCCGCCTATAGTCCGCTCCGCTTCGCTGCGAAGCTCTGGATCCAGATTGGAGCTCCGCTTTCCCCCCCAGAGACTTGCATTGAAATCCAAAAAAGCCTACAACTTTTTTTCTGTTAATGCTAGAAACCTCAAACTTGGCACCATGATAGCTTATCCATGTATACACATGCATGCCAAGCTTCAAGCAAATCCAAGCATCCCCTGATTTTCGGGGAATTTTTGAAAATTGGACACCCCATTTTCAGACATGGGATTTACTCTGACATTTTGACAGATAAAAACTTCGAAGTGGGCACCCTCACAGATGCCATCTAGATCCACATTCGTGGCAAGCTTCAAGCAAATCCCATCATCCCCTGGTTTTTGGCGGTTTTTTTCCCTTTTAACTCACCCCAATTCAAGTCCCATGCTAGAACTACGTCAATTTTCACGTTAAAAACATCAAATTAGGCACCATGACACCTGATGCATGTATACACATGCATGCCAAGCCTCAAGCCAATCCAAGCCTCCCCTGATTTTGGGGGGATTTTTGAAAATCGGACACCCCAGTATCTCTGGGATTTTTAAAGCTGCAGACAGCTCAATGGGCTTTATTCATGGCCATTTCAAAGGAAATCCCAACATGCCATGAATTGGGGAGTAGATAAACCTAAATATGAATCTTCTTCCACACTTGAAAAATTTATTTGGAACTTCAAAAAGTCTAAGTGAGGGCAGGAAGGACTTATCACCTGAGTCAAAGCAACACGCACACAAACCCACCACAGCAGCACCCAGGCGGAGGAGGGAAGGCAGGCAGGCAGCAGACATTTCTGGGGGCACAAGGAAGTGAGCCAAGGATTGTTTCAAAGCCAGTAATGTAAACCATCCCTGCGAGGCGGGCACAGAGAAGGACAGGCAGCACTGGGAGCAAGCATGCCTGAGGCTTGTGGGGTTGAACCACAAAGCCCATCATGTAGTACAGCTCCCAGGCACCAGTCAGGCAGAGAGGCAAGCAGAGATGTACGACTACTATGCCAAAGATCTATGGGGGAGTCAGTCCCAGCAGATACCCCAAAACAACAGCACCCAGGCGGAGGCGGGAAGGCAGGCATGGAGCAGACATTTCTGGGGACACAAGGAAGTGAGCCAAGGATTGTTTCAAAGCCAGTAATGCAAACCATCCCTGTGAGGTGGCAGCAGCACAGAGAGATGCCTTTTCTTTTGCATCCCATAACTAGGAGGCTAGGAGGATAAGAGTAAAGCTTTGTGATCCTTGCTTCAGAGTTGATTGACTGCATTGTGATCACAGCCATTATTAAACAACAACAAAATAATAACATTAATAATAGCAGTACTAATTAATATTAATAGCAATAATAACAACAACAACAATAAGGAGTTGAACCACAATGAAAGCCTGCCTGATTCACTGAAGAGGAAAAGCCAGGAGAGCTTGGGCTATGGGGTGTATAAATATAAAATGTAATAAATAAATAAATAAACAAAGGAGGAATTAAAAGCAGCACTGTTGCTGAATAAACAACAAGAAGAGTTTTTTTAAAGGCTATGTCTCTCTTTTACCACTAAGAGGAAAGTGGACGCGCCCAGGGGGAGGCGGAATTATGCCAATTTGACTGGCCCTAAATAAGTACCAGTCTTTAAGAACTACCTGACACTTCAACTCATGACAGGCATAGCTTCTCAGCTCCAGTCTCCACTGGTTAATCTTTGGAGGGCTCTGAAGATCCTCCAAGGGCAGGAGTGTGTGCACTGGGCATGTCCACATGCCCTAGGGGACCTTATCCCCTTGCACCACATCTATTCAGTTGTTCACCAAGGTTAGGGTGGGTAGCAGTGCTGTGTTTCCTATCTGTTATTTATTTGCTTAGTATATGATTTCAGGTTGTGTTTGTGCATTTGGTGGGCCTACTGTTTAAAAAAAAAACACTGGGAAAAGTCTGTTCAGTGACTAAGAAAGAAAAGTTTCCCAGTATCCCAAGTTACTAAGTATCCCATTTTGCTTATCCCCCCCCTCCAACTTTGGGATTGGAGGATGCTTCATCAGGTGATCATGACTGGGAGTTGAATCTGCCTCTCAGCACTTCAAAAAGGTACCTCTCCCGCTTTTTTTACCCTATTTTTTAAAGAATTATAGCAAGCAAACTGCAGCATGCAAAGTGCTGAAAATAGGCTCAAAATGACTCTCTAAGCATAGTGAGTTTCAAATAGTTAGCTTGAAAAACAAAAAAGTTATCCACTAATCTTTTCCGCAATGCAATCCTATGGGTGAAAAAATCCAAAATGGCGGGCGGAGCGCTCTGCGAAAAAAGGAGCGCTCCGCTTATGGCCGCTTCTCTTTGCCATGCTTCTCCAGCCCCCTGATCTGCGTCTCCTCCACCTGTAGGGGAGGCAGATCACCCCGGTTCGCTGTTGCTTCTCCGATTCTAAGCGAAGCGGATCACACCCCTAGTAGTAATTAAGCTTCACTTCTTAGACCTGGGTCCTATATTTCTTCAGCTGGCTGTCTTGAATGTTTCATTGCAGATGTGAGTTTTCCACTTGTGTTAGCAGTATAACACTGAAAAAGGAAAGTCATGAAATGTTGTGGATAAGCTGTGAATGAGGATGTCTGGTTTGACAGTTGATACTCATTTCCATTGTGAAGGAAGGAAGACTATAGATAAAATGGATGGGATCCAGATTTATGCCAGATCAACTGCGCTGATAGAAATTGACTTCTTTACCCCTCCTTCCCTTGTCAGCCCCTCCAGCCCCCTAAAAATGCAACACAGAATTGGGAGACCTTGCTGAATGGGTGTGCTGTGGTGTGTGGAAGGGATGCACCAAAACTGAATGGGGCCTTTTCTCAAATGGAAGGATGGAAGATACTGGATCCAACCCAACATATTCAGGAGTCTCCAACAATCAGCTTGATTTATGTGTGAAGCCTCTAACAATATCTCTGTACCAATTCCATTCCTGTCCCATCCTCATCTCTCTGGCTTATGCAGAGGATTTCCATCCTGATTTGAATTTTCAAGATCCCCCTACAGAAAACATTTTCTATTCATGCATTTATTTCACTGGGTTTTGTTGACTGATATTACTGGATTGATTTAGTTATATTAATTTAGTTTAGTTTCACTATCATTGTAAGAATCAACCAAATTTGATCTTGATTCATTAAGAGAAGTAGATGCTGTGTAACAATTAGATTTTCAGGATGTGCAAAAGTAAAGAATCAATATTTACCTTTGTTACCAGAATAAATCTTTTTTTCTAAAACTACACAAGGAGCAGGGGGGGAGCCCAACGGCTCAGTGAGTACTCAGTAGCTGCCCATTCTCCTAGTGAGCCACCATTATTGCACAAACATGGCAACTCGGGGATTCTGGGAATGTCACTTTACATCAATGGCAGCTGTAAAGGGAGCATTCACTCCTGTTATATTGCAGCAGTAATAATAATAATACTAATACTAATAATAATAATAATAATAATAATAATTCTTACCCACCCCTCCCCTTGGATCAAGGTGGGGAACAACATTAGTCCAATACAATATAAATCAAATACATAAAATTAATTAAAATTAATTATAAAACCAATAACATCAAAAATCAATCAAGACATCTAAAAATTCTTGGTTTAAAATTAATCTGGGTAGGCCTGCCATCAGAGGTTAGTCTTTATAGCTGTCTTAAACTCAGAGAGAGAGAGTTAAGTTGATGAACCTCCTCCAGCAGGCCATTCCACAATCTGGGAGAGACAGAAGAAAAGGTCCTCTGGGTAGCAGTTGTCAGCCTAGTTTTGGCTGACGAAAGTAAGTTCTCCCCAGAGGACTTGAGTGTGTGGGGCGGATTGTATGGGAGAAGGCAATCCTGCAGGTAACCTGGAACTAACCCATGTAGGGTTTTAAAGGTAATGACCAACACTTTGTACTTCACCCAGAAACTAATTGGCAGCCAGTGGAGTGATTTTAATTTTGGGATAATATGCTCACACCTAGATGTACTGGTGACCAACCTGGCTACCATATTTTGAACTAATTGAAGTTTCTGAACTAGGTACAATGGTCACTTTATGGACATTTATGCAACATGACCTTCTCCCCAAAAATCTGGGCCACCATTGTTGCACAACAATGGTGGCTGGCTAGGAGGGTGGCTGGTCCCGCAGCTTCACTGGGCAGTCCATAAGCTCATGCAGTGCCATGAGCAGGGGCAAGCAGGGACAGCCTATTGAGTGCCTGATGAAGCTGGGTCCTAGTGAGTCCATCCATCCCGAGGCCTAATGTCAATTCCAACCTAACATACGATAGCACTCTACACCTTTAGCAAAGATTTTGTTAATATTTATACAACATTAATTACCAATCAGTGGAAAATCATGAACAGAGGCCAAAAAGCTCATGTAGATCATGTTGTTGTTTGGTTTAACCAGAGTACATCAACACATAGGTAATTGGAATTGTATTAATTTATTCAAATGTAAAATCTCTGCTTTTTATTGGTGTTTAGCAGGATAATTAGAAGTAAATTAGAAATTAACATCATTATTAAAACTCTGTATTTAAGGATTAATTGATACCCATTTCCCTCTGGGCTAGTCTTGGCAATTTTAACTAACAGTCTAATTAATGAAAAAGAAATAAACAGATCCTATATGCATTTACTGTTGATGTTCTGGGGAAACCACTGTGCTGGGATACTGATCTGGTTTATTGACAAGACCTCCACTGACAGGACCTTCAGTGAGAATTGGTCTGCATCTGAGCCAAAAACAACTTAGTCACCAAGGCTAAGACTACCAGAAGCTACAGAATCCATTATCACATATGCTTTGCCTTATAGCCCTCCTCATGCATACGTTGCATGAAGTGGATCCATGCAATTGAAGAGTTAGTAGAACCATGTATTGGCTCGGAACCCAAGGTTTCACAAATTCCTCATCTTGCCATATGGAGTGTGGATGTCAACAGTAGGAAATCTTATGTGCAAGTAGTATTCCATGGGATCCGGAATTGCCTCCTTGGGTTCCTTGGAGGGGAAAAAAGTGCTATACAAATGCAATAAATAAATAAATAATCCTCCACAATCAGAGTTCCATCTCCCATTGGAACCTACAGATGTAGTGGTCTATGTATAGGGTTCATAGATGTGTACATCCTGCAGATGTGTACATCCAAAGTGGATAGGCCATATGACTCCATGACAGGGCCAGCGGCATGGTCCCACTCACCCTTTAACCATGTAGACCTCCTTTGCACAATTAATATGTGGAGGGGACTTACGAATCCATATAACAAAGGACAAAGACAGGTTAAAGCTTAATACTGGAAGTGATTTGATTGGATTCTCACTGTCCTCCTGTCAAACAAATATGTTTCTGTTCAGGAGAGAGCTCTGGGGGAAAGAAAAATTTCAGTGTGACTTAATTAAAACAGAATGCAATGGCACAAATAGGCAAACATGTATGACAGCACCAACTCTTTGGGAAATGTTAGTGATATGTGGGTGAAGTTTAAGTGAAGGATGAATATACATATTTATAAAAACCTTGCCTTCACATTTGTGTGTGTGTGTAGATGGACAGCTCACACTTGGCTGATACTATTTCCTTATTCCAAATGGAAAGAACATTCAAAACTATGATTCCTGTTCCCCAGCAATCTGAAGTGGTACAGTCCATTCTACCTCTTCCATGGCACTCTATGACCAGTGGACTACCACCTTTCTGCTACACATGTTAATCCATCCTATTAAATAAAATAGGGCAGGCTAAGGCTGTTCCAAATATAGTCCTCATCCTGAGGCATGGATTAATATGAATCCAGCATAAAATTATACATGGCTTCTCCTATTTTTATGAGGTATGCAGAAAGCAGACCATCTGTAGGAGAGGATAAGTTAGGAAATGGCTTCTCGGTTTTCTTATTATTAATTAGCAGCTTCTTAGACTTTCAACATGGAGTGGAGGATATTTTGAATAATACTTTAACTCTTTAGCAAATATGTTTCTCTTCAATGATAAAACAGCATTAAGATAGGTCAAATGAGGGTAATAATCTTCTTTCCACTGACTATATAAACTATAAATACCATTAGACTGTTAATCCTCCACAATATCTCTTCTAAAACCTGTTTCTTACTCAGAGCTTACAAGGAATTAGTGTACTAATAACACCTGACACCCTGATCTTAAATACACTTACCTGGAAGTAAGTTCCACCGATTCTGGTGAAAGTTATACCCAAATAGGAGTCAAATCATGTCACCATCTTAACAAAATAATGTGTGGAATTGGTTCACTGCTGCTGGTGAGTACTGAGATTAGAGGTTGGGTGAGAAATTGTGTGTGTGTGTGTATAAATTGATTTATCCAATTTCTCTCTCCCTTGCCTGCCAAGAGTGTGGACTAAATTTGTATATTTCAGAAAAATGTGCATAAAACTGCATTAGTTCAACCAAAAGTGCTTGGGAGGAAATGTGTATATTAAACATGCAAACAAGATATGCACATTAGGGAAAACACACATAAAATGTACAAATTTATGTATGTTTTTTATATGCATAAAATTTGTGTCAATGGGATAGAAGGTTCTCAACCTTCCAAATCTAATAACCTTGATGAAAACAAGATTGACCGATCCATTATCCTTAGCTTGGACAAATCCAGAGCCACTGTGAGTGCCACAAGTCTTGGGATCTGGATGAAAACAGCAAATTGTCCATTAGTATCCAGGACAAGCAGCTGCAGGCTTTAAGCCCTAAGACCATCTTCAGAGGCCCTTCTCCATGGGCATGTCAACACCTAAGGATGTAGAGGGAGGGGGGATTGTGGACTTAACTGTTTCTGTGATCCTCCCCCAGCATCTAGATGGCTGCATGACGTCCTGGAAGGGAAGAGGGACATTATGGCTGCCATTTTTTAATTTATTAATTTTTTAGAAGAGGAGCTGTGCGCACGACGAATAAGAAACCGCCCCAACCCTCTCACCATCCCTGGGATGGCGAAATTGCTGCCCCCCTTAAAAGGCACACAGGGAGAAACTGGGATGGGCACCCACACCACCTGTGGCCCTCGGTATGGTTCCACAACCATGGGCAAAATCAGGATAACAGCTCAGTGAGCAGAATCCAGCAGGCCAAGTGGGGGGAGCCTTCCTTCCACTTACTATATAAACTATAAATACCATTAGACTGTTAATCCTCCACAATATCTCTTCTAAAACCTGTTTCTTACTCAGAGCTTACAAGGAATTAGTGTACTAATAACGCCTGACACCCTGATCTTAAATACACTTACAGCCTCCGGAAAGTGTGCAATACCCCGAGCATGCCAATGGTGGCCACCATTACCATGTTCAGGGGAATTACACACTTTCTGGAGGCTTTGATAAGTGTGCTTTCCCTGGGTTGACTGGCATCTGAGCACTTGCAAGCACATATGAGTGCTTGGAGGCAGGCCCAGCCTCACTCTGGGTGTGTCCAGTTGGGTCTGTGAGGGCCCAACATGAGCAGTTCCACTGCCCTCGCAGACCCAACTGGACACTTGTGACTACCCTAGCTGTAGCCATTAAATTTGGCTTGTGCAGATGGATGAGAATTTTGTTTCAGTTAATTTCTGTTAAGAAATTAACAAAATATATGAAATTCATCATTTCCAGGAAAGAAAGAACTTGAGTGTATATGTATGTATGTATGTGTGTGTGTATGTATATATATATATATATATATATATATATATATATATGTGTGTGTGTGTGTGTGTGTGTGTGTGTGTGTGTGTGTGTGTGTGAGAGAGAGAGAGAGAGAGAGAGAGAGAGAGAGAGAGAGAGAGAGAATGAGAGAATGTGGGTTAAGGTGAAACTAATAGAGTCACTCAACCCTACATGTGGAGCCATGTGATGTGTGTTATTTTAAATTGTCCAAGTGTGTTTTGCATGTGCATGGCCATTTCCCCCCACAAAAATGTGATAGTGCTATGCAAAGACGCATGCATTTCCCAAAGGAAATGTGGTCTGAATGTGAAGTCACTTCTACTGTCACTACGAAGCTAATGCAGCCACAGCCTTCGATGAGCATTTCTGTTGAACAGGATTTAGGTTTGCTTAGAGTAGACAATATGTACACAAAGGTTCTATTTCTTCCTAGCAGTAGGAGGAAGACATCCCAGCTACCCGCCTCCCACCGATACACTTCAGTTCTAGAGAAATCTTTCCAATAAATCATTCTTGCTTTGAATGTAGGTGCCCCTCGTGATTTAAAACATCCACTGCAACATTCCAGATGTTCTTAGAAAAAACCCTTTTGCTCAGTTTTGTTTTCCATTTTTCTTTCCATCACTTGTAAGTTGCACTCTGCTTGATCTTGTATCTGCAATCTCAATATACCAGAACATACATGAAATATCTCTCATTGTCCTAAGTGAAATTGTGTTTTGTAGAAACAAAAAAACCATACTGCTCTCTTGTTCTGTGGCTCTGGGATGCTTTATGCTTCTCTTAAATTGCCTCATGATGGCTTTTAAGCATAATTCAAGATCCTCTAGCAATTCAGACAAATACTTGCTGAACAAAAGGAAGGTCCCCAGTTGCTTGCTGTACAAAAATAACAAATGAGACAGAGCTTTTTAGAAAGCATGTTGCAACTCTCCTTAAGATATTCTGACTTGTAGTACTGAGTTTATTTCTGTACCAGCACTCTCTAAAACACATCCTCAACCTTTTATTTTTTATTCTTTCCATTTCTTTCTTTGCTGCTGTCCTGCATGCTAGTTATTCTACTTGTGCCCTGTTTGCAATATGCCTGTTCCCATACTGGGCTATTTTTATGCATTTTGGGATGTGTTTACTTGTTGTATTTATTTTGCTGTTGCTTTTAAAAAAAAAACACCTCAGATTTGTGTACTTTTAGAAGTTGGCTTCTGACATCCCTGAATAGCCAGTCAACAGTTTACTCTTTTTTTCATAGTACTAGAGTGTCACACAATGAAGCCTATATGGGAGGATTTTATTCAAACTGCATTTTTAAGTGAACCAACCTAATTTTCACTTTCCAGACTAATATGTGGATCAGAATGCAGTCATGCTTTGGATTGTGCATTTCCACACATTTTTCAAAGCAGGTTTCAGCTCAAACAATTGTGTATTGTCAGGGAAACACATTCAACACAAAATATGTGTGAAACTGACATGGGCCAGAAATCGACTGAGCCATCCCTACCAATTAGTAAGCTCGGGACTGAAAGCAAGAAGTACTGCTTCAAACAGTTCAAAATTAACTTACGGAAGAGGTAATGACAGCTACTAACTTAACCTAAAAAGGAGAGAAATTGAGTAGCAATTTCATAGAGGAAAGATCTATTAGCCATGACAGCTAAATGGAACTTCCATGTACAGTTACACTATACCTCTGAGTATAAGATGCTGAAGAGAACAGTACGTAAGCTTTATGTCCTTTTTGAATCTGACCAGCTCTTAGAGCACTACATTAGATGGAACCTCTTCGTCTGATCTAGAAAGCCTGTCCTTACATTTTTATGAACATAACATGACATTAGTCTGGTAGGAAAAGGTCGTTGTGACCAAACAGGAAGTTGCAGGGTGCAGTTGTCCATGCTGTAGCTAAGCATCCCTCAACTTGCAGCCCAGTGTTCCTGAAAAACCTTCATCACTAGTCCAGGACTGGACCAAGTCATTTTGCTAGGGAAAAGGCCATGTATAGAAACAGGATTTAAATCTTACTTCAACAGAGGCAATGGGTTACCATTCCCCACCACACCAAAGGGCAGGAGACTAGTTTAGGGGGTGCAGGACAGGCCATGTAGCACATACAGCTCTGTCTTCAAAGAGAGAAGAATGGCTAGTAGGCTGAGGAGGAATGGCTGGGTGGGGAGCACAGCTGTCCCTAGTATCTGGTTGCCATACTCAGGGCCTTGCTAGACCTACCAGATAATCTGTCTGGGAGGAGGGGCAACAGTGTGCTACAGCTAGCGCGCGCCGTCACCCTTTTCTAGATGTCAACACGCGATGGGGAAAGGGAAAGCCCTGTCGTGTGCTCCGGTTTTTCCCCCCTTAAAGGGCCATGTGCAAAGGAGCGCACTGCCGAAGAAGGTAGGTTTTTTTTAAAAATAAAATAAAATAAAGGGTTCCCCTCTACCCTGCCTGTCCCCCGTCCCCGCTCGCCAAGCCCTGTCCCCATCCTTCTTCCCCCCCCCAGTCCCCAATGCCTGTGCCCGTCCTTCTTCCCCCCTTCTGTCCTGCTGGATCCAGCCTTTCCCCTGGCCTCCATCTCCCCCCCCTGTGATCCCCCCCGGCCTGATGGGCACAGTGCTCCTATGAGCACTGTGCCTAGTCTGTGGCTTCTCCCGGCTACTCGCGAGTAAATGAGCAGCTGGGAAAAGCCACGGACCCTGTTAGACCTTCCGCAGCCCCGGCCAGGCCATAAGCGAATCCGCTTATCCCGGGTTAAGGGAGGTCTTAGCCCAGCCTGACCACGGGATCCCGTGCGTCATCTGGATGCACAGGAGGGAGACCAGGCCTCACACTGGGCTAACGCCTCATCTAGCAACAGCCTCAGTCTAATGGTAGGGACACCCCTGCACTAGCCAAAGTTCGTTGTAGTGCTGTGCCAAAAAAATTGACCATTCTATTTTCAACATTTTGGGTGTGGTGGGGTGGGGGGTGGAAAAATGAAAACTCAGGTGAAAAAGCCTGGAAGAGATGAGAATTTTGGAAAATTTTCTCATTGGAGAGGGGAACAAGTTCTCCACATACCTTTTTAAATGTAGCCAGTTGTTGAGTGGTCTTCTTTCTTTACTTTAATTTTTTTTTTCAAAACTGCCATGGCATTTCAAGAACCCAGGATTGCTTATTGGGTGCCTATTGGAGAGGGCAAGGTAACATGGGCAGGGTTTACACTACTGCAACCGTTGGGGCCCAGGACACACTCCATTTACAGTTTTCAAACCATTTTCAAAGTGTTATATCCTGATTGGTATAGATCTGCCCATGGTCTCCACCAGGCATTCACTAACAACTGCTGGGGCCATCCAAATGCTGGTGGAAGGGAGAGGTGTTTTTTGTTTTGTTTTTTAATTAAAAGATAGGAAGAATGGGCCTCAGCAATGAGCTACACTTAAAAATGGTATGTGGAAACCCTGTCCCCCTCCCCAACTTCCCCCCCGCCCCCGCAAAAGAGGCAGAAAAACAATGCCTATTTCTCAGGGGGAGAGAAAGTTCCCCAAAATAAGGCTCAGGTTTCCTCCCAGCACTAGTTCTTTGGTCTCGTACACAGGGGCATTGGAATCAGAGCTGAAATATAAAGCGGTGGGAGTCCTTCTTCTGCCATTCCCTGAGAAAAATCAAGCTCTAGAGGAATGGCTTGTGCATATTGAAACAGCAGTTTCATTAGTTCACACACGGAAGCTCATTCTTTGATGACTAAAGTCCCAAGGGGTAACTTGAATGTGTGAGAGGGCCACCACAAATAAAATACCACTGGTGAAATGTTCATGTCACTTCACAAGACTTCATTCACACCCCTTTTTAATCAATCAGGTTACACACTAAGTGCTATTCATCAATGGTCCAGTTACAATCAAATAATGCACATGTATCTCTAAATCAGTTCCATGCTGCCAAAGAACAGACTCTATTTTACCAGTTGATCATTACAGTGATAGTTTGACTAGACATTTTCATTTATGGAGTCGTTGCCATTGTTTTGCCTTGTCAAGATAATAATAATAATAATAATAATAATAATAATAATAATAATAATCTTAAACCTCCAGTGATATTTCTTGATGCATTTTTAATGAAGCCCAAATGTATCATGCTATGCATAATTCAGAATATACTTAAAGGGTTTTTTGTTTTTTTTTGGTTAAATTGAGCATCCCTAGTTAATATTGCCATTATATAGAAATGTTTGTCTCCAGTGTTTGCTAATCATGTTACACTCACTTTTTATCCCATTTATTAGAGAATTAAATTGTATTAGACTGGCAACTGTATTGAGTGTCATTAAAATTCCACTCCATAGTTACACTAATATACAAATGAGCAATTCAATACATACAATTATGATGTGGAAATTAGCACTAACATGCTTATGAAATTGTAGGAAAATATCTGATGGCATCGCACATCTGTCTTAAAAGAACCAAATCCATATCCCACTCACATTCAAAATTATGGGGTGATCCAGCATGTGCTTAAATTTATTTATTATTACATTCATTTATTCATTACATTTCTATACCACCCCATAGCCAAAGCTGTCTGGGCAGTTTACAAACAACTCATGCAATAAAACTGAACCAGATGGTGCTCTGGGCACCTCTACTAATGGAACTGCATTAATTGTGGTGCCCAGTTTATGATGGATTTGCTGCTGAAGTTTGCCACAATGTGCTACCAAGGATCCCACCATTTTTGCCCCTGGCCCAGATTCTACCAAGCCATGAATGACTTAGAAAAACTACACAGGACAACAATGAGAAAATGCAATGGTGATGGAAAAGAACAAATGACAAACAAGGCATTAATAATTCCAATTATTTCTCTTGATGTTAGCATTACAGGACCATGACCAATGTTAATAGTGAATTGGACCAATTCTAACATTCTATGCTGATTGTATTGGTTGCCAGTTGGGTACTTGTAATGTGGAATTATCATTTCTGTTGCTTGATAGCTTCAGTTGCATAGGCTCCATATGTCTGTTCCAGTGAACAGACAAACCTGCACCACTGACAACCATCATGTGCTTCAAGGTAGTGGAGAAGTAGGAACTAGCCCCAGCATAGGATACCATATCAAATCCATATTGCCGAAAGGACCTGCCTGTGGAAGGCAAGGCTGCTAATAGATGTCATTTCCCAGCTTGTTCGAGCTTGAATTAACATGGAAATCTCCTGAGGAGCTCTGCACCCCATGCGTGGGTTCCGGCTCCTCACAAGGAACAGGGACAACCTGCGATGCTCGCCCACACGTTCCACGGTCTCGGGATCATCCCACGACCATAGAAAAAAGGGGCTCAAAGGCAAGGATGAGATCCCAGGGCAAGGGAGGGATCATCCCTCCCTGATCCCAGGATGCCCTGTGCGTCATGTGGATGTACATGGACAATCCTGGGGATCGCCCTGCGATTTTGCCCCATCTAGCTAAGGCCTGGGAGAATGTAGAGCAATCGTGAGATGTGTAGCTTCATCCCACATACCTGTTTCCCTTGAATTATCCCCTACAACGCTAAGCTGTTGTTCTTGTTGCTACCGGGCGACAGCGATCCTTTGCTTACCAGGTAGTGGGTTAAAGGGGGAAATGTAAAAAAATCATAAAAAAATAAACTGATGACCCAATCCAATTCAAATTTGGTATGCTTAAAGCTCTCCTTAATATCTCTTACTGTGCCAATTTTGATGTCTTTATCTTTAAAGCTTATGCAGATGTAAGCATTTGTTTAATTTTTCTTCAAATCCTGCTCCTGCGCCCCAGTGGCCACTCAGATGATATGCTCGAAAACTAGTATCAAAATACGGTGAGTCTTTTGCTTTTATAGCACAATTAAAGCAGGTTGCATGGGAGTACTTCACAGTAAAAGCAGATTATAAGCTGGAAAACTTCGGAGTCCTTTGCATGCAATTCGCAGCGATTGCACGGTATAACGCTGGTATGATAAAACTCATGCAACTGAAACAAAAATATAAACAGTACCCTTTAGGGGGAATAAAACTTTTAGGGGCAAAAAAAGAAAAGAAAGGTGTTCTGCAACCCTTGCCAATAGTAATGCCTACCTGTGAGAAATTACGCACAACTCTGGTTAAAATTTAAAAATGTGGGAGAATGCAAAACCAGCAGATATGTCCATTTCTATAACTCCCCAACTGCACTTTGAGTGGTACAGCGAGACTATACCGCTAGCTCATTCTAACACTCATTCTGCATACCTTTTAAAAGTGCTCCCAGAGGAATATGGATAATGAGATACTATGAGGATCTGTGCTTATGGAATAGAGGTAACTCAGTGGACCTTTGGAGAACTTGTAAAGCTCTGATCTCCAACCTTTAAAAAAAAAAATCCTGGAGGGCACCTACAGAAATTTTGAACATTAACAGCCCATGATCCTATCCATCCCCCTCTTCCCAAAAGGTTTCAGAACTATAGATCCCACTCCCTACACACACCCCTTCCACATCCTTGACCCTAGGTCGGAAATATGGGGGCGTACTCTTACCATTGGAGATTTGGCTCTTGGGCTCCCAGTTGATCATCTCTGTTCTGTTGCGAATAATGCTGCATAGATAACGTAGCACAATATGTGAAGCATCGTAATTATTGACTTTAGCCTAGCAATCCAGCTGTTAGCCTTGCACTGAATGTGCACCTACCGTGCACCTAATTATTGGTGTGTTTCTATATTATGTCTGCAAGTTCATTAGCGATCATCTGTTTGCCAACCTGCTGCTGTTTGTTCAATAAGAACTAATATGGGCAGCCCCACCTCCCCTTTTGTGTCTTCGTTTACAGTATCTGAATCTCACCAGCGCTTCTGACATACGGCAGAACAATGGAATGTTTAAAAGCGGATTTCTCTTCAGCCTAAGTGCATTATGCATCTGGTTGTGATTACATTCCCTAGAAGGACGTTGCCTGATTAGTGATAATGCAGCAATTTTACATTTGTTTCAAACAATTATGCTAATCGCCTTTTATACATTATCTGATGTTTGTGATCAGTGACTAATTGCTAACACCTGGCTTATAGGCCACAAGGACATTTTTCAGAATCCTCTAGAATTTGTCAAATGCTTCCTCATATAAAAACTTGATATAAATTAAAGTGTAGAGCAGAGGACAACGTAATCAAAGACCTTTTAAAGTTGAGCTGAAGAAGGAAATCCTTCCCACAGTTCAAGCAAAAATGGCATTCACTGAAAAGCTCTATCCTACAAGCACTACCTTGGTTGGTAAAAAAGCTGCACTTCATACATGGACAACCTATTTATAAATCATACTGTTACTCTGTCTTTTGCATTCTGGACTAGATTTTCCTGCACAAGGAAGGACTGCGTGAAGCAGCTGTCAGTCAATTGTCACCACTTAATACTTTTCACAAAATTCAGAATGAGAAGAATTTCGGTTTGGAGAATATTGAGGAGGTTCATCATGACACTTTTAGCTGCATCCTAAACAACGCAAACAGAGAAACTTTGCTGGGGACAGCTCTTAAAATTTCAAGCAACTGCTCAGAAAAAAATATTTACTGTTAGAGGGTGTCAATGCAAATATTATTAGGAAGGTGGCAATCTTGGGCAACGGAAGCAGTTAAGCTTTCCTAAACCATTTTTAAATTAAAAAATTACAGTGCAATTTGTAGATGATGATGATGATGATGATGATGATGATTAAAAACATACATTACTGTAAAAGCTTCTTGGCTGTATACAAACTTGTAGTGAAAGCTCCTTTGATTCATAAGGTCTTTGTCTTTTAGAATTATTATTATTATTATTATTATTATTATTATTATTATTATTATTATTTATTTATATAGCACCATCAATGTACATGGTGCTGTACAGATAACACAGTACATAGCAAGACCCTGCCGCGTAGGCTTACAATCTAATAAGTTGTAGTAAACAATAAAGAGGGAAGGAGAATGCAAACAGGCACAGGGAAGTGTAAACAGGCACAGGGTAGGGCAAAACCAACAGTGTAAAGTCAGAACAAACTCAATATTTGAAGGCTATAGGGAAAAGAAAAGTTTTGAGCTGAGTCTTAAAAGCAGTGATTGAGTTTGTAGTTCTCAAGTGTTCTGGAAGAGCGTTCCAGGCGTAAGGGGCAGCAGAAGAAAAAGGACGAAGCCGAGTAAGGGAAGTGGAGGTCCTTGGGCAGGCGAGAAGCATGGCATCAGAGGAGCGGAGAGCCCGAGCGGGGCGATAGTGTGAGATGAGAGAGGAGAGATAGGCAGGAGCTAGGCAGTGAAGAGCTTTGAAGGTCAGTAGGAGAAGTTTATATTGGATTCTGAAGTGAATTGGAAGCCAATGAAGAGATTTCAGAAGTGGAGTGACATGGTCAGAGCGGCGGGCCAAGAAGATGATCTTAGCGGCAGAGTGGTGGACAGAGACCAGAGACGAAGGAAGGCCAGAGAGAAGAAGGTTGCAGTAGTCCAACCGAGAGATAACCAGTGCGTGAACGAGAGTCTTGGCAGAAGAGACAGACAAAAATGGTCGAATCCTGGCAATATTATACAGGAAGAAACGACAGGATTTAGCTACTGCCTCGATGTGAGGAGTAAAGGAGAGCGAGGAGTCAAATATAAAGCCAAGACTACGAGCTTCCTTGACCGGAGTAAGCGTGACATCGTTGACAGTAAGGGAGAATGAGAGGTGAGGAGAAGGTTTAGGAGGAAAAACTAGCAATTCAGTCTTTGCCATGTTAAGTTTCAAACGACGATGAAGCAGCCAGGCTGAGATATCTGAAAGACATGCCGAGATACGATCGTGAACATCTGGAGAAAGTTCCGGAGATGAAAGATATAATTGTGTATCATCGGCCAAGTGGTCTGAACAATAAAACATTTAAATCAAGCATGATGTTAGGGTGACCATATGGAAAGGAGGACAGGGCTCCTGTATCTTTAACAGTTGCATAGAAAAGGGGATTTCAGCAGGTGTCATTTGTATATATGGAGAACCTGGTGAAATTCCCACTTCATTACAACAGTTAAAGGTGCAGGAGCTATACTCGAGTGACCAGATTTAAAAGAGGGCAGGGCTCCTGCAGCTTTAAATGTTGTGATGAAGAGGAAATTTCACCAGGTGCTGCATGCATACAAATGACACCTGCTGAAATTCCCTTTTCTATGCAACTATGCAAAGATACAGGAGCCCTGTCCTCCTTTCCATATGGTCACCGTAATGATGTGTCAGTTAATACTATCACACACTCTTGACTTCCTTGACCAGTCATGCATTCCAAATGCACTGAATACTGTGGATGGGAGAGCCCTGGAAACCTGCAACGTTTTGGTAAAAGTTGTTCATGTAGAAATATACATGGTAAAACGGGCATAGATGGCACCCAAAGAGAAAGCATAAGCCTATAAATCAGTACCTGCCACTTAAAGCTGGGGCTGATGAGAGTTGGAGTCTATCAACATCTGGAAGCCATAGGCTCCCCACCATCTGATATAGACCCAGGGTGGGAAGGGGCTATGTGCCAGTTACAGGCCTTCTTCTAGACCAGTATAAGTTGGAATGATTACGCTCTCTTTGGGTCATCTTAGGAACACAGGAAACTGCAGGCATTTTTCCTCCTCTACCTAGAAATGCTGGAAATCATGTGCTCTGTCACTGAGCTGCAGCCTTGCCCACTCTCCATTCCTCTTATCTTTCTCACTCAAATTACTCAGTTAAAGCCCCCAACATGCAACTCCCCACACCCTCAAATCTCACTGCCTGCTTTTGTCGGCATGACTGCTTATAGAAGGGTGTTTTTGTTGATGTTGTTCTTCTTGTGTTATTCTAGAGACCTTGGCTTGGCTGCTTGGAGTATGATTTCTGTTAATACTCAGTCTATTCTAATTCTAATCAAGCAGAGATGTGTCAGGGTGCCCTGCTGCGTCGGAAGTGACAGAACAGAGGAGGACAATGTTGGCACTACTTCTTAAAACAAGAGTGCTTATTATTATACCTACTCCCAGCACAATTACACGTTTGCTAGTTCTCCAATTGTTCTCCAATTGTTCAGCAATCAGTATAGTCTCTAACATATTTTTTTCAGCCACAGTTTGAAATACAATATAGTTGAATCAGAGGCTAAAAGCAAGCAGAAAAAATAAATTAAAACCCACAAGTCTGATCCCAACAATATTTCACACACTCACATGAGGGTCTTGATGTGTTTCATTTATGAACTCTTTCTCAGAGGGAAAATGAAGACTGACAGAACAGCGCAATCCTATTCATATCTACCTAGGAGCCCCATTCTGTTCAATGCCACCTACACCCAAGTAAGTGTTTACAGGCTTAAATGGTTACAGTGTAATCCCATATATGTCTACTCAGAAGTAAATTTATTTATTTATTACATTTTTATACCACCCAATAGCCGAAGCTCTCTGGGCGGTTCACAAAAATTAAAACCATGAGGAACATAATAAAACAACCAACAATCTAAAAACCCAAATACAAAATACAATGTAAAAAGCACAACCAGGATAAAACCACACAGCAGAAATTGATATAGGATTAAAATACAGAATTAAAACAGCAAAATTTAAATTTAAGTTAAATTCGGTGTTAAAATACTAAATAAAAAGGTCTTCAGCTGGCGACGAAAAGAATACAGTGTAGGCGCCAGGCAGACCTCTCTGGGGATCTCTTTCCACAGCCGGGGTGCTACAACAAAGACAGCCTTCAGAAGTAAATCCCACTGAGTTCAACAGGGCTTTCTTCTATATCTACTCCAAGTAGATATAGGATTACAGCCTAATCAACTGCTCTATGAGCAGGTGGATGAACTTGTCTTCACATGTCTCTCAGGCCTTAGCTAGAACTAAGGTTTATCCCTGGATTATCCCGGGGTCATCCCTGTTCATGTAAATAGCAAACAGAATATCCCGGGAGCAGGCAGGGATGACCCCAGAATAAACCTTAGGTCTAGCTAAGGCTTTAGTTTTCACTCACAGGGAAGCTAGTCCTTCCGAGCTGTGGCAGTGGGGGCTGAGTGTGTCCTCAGGATCAACAAAAAAGCTTCTAAAGTTACCAATGGGAAGACATTTGCACTAGGCTGAAAAGCCTCCAGCCCTGGATTTTGTGGCCACAATCACAGGCCATGAAATTGGAGAGGGGTAAAACTCACCAGCATTTTGCCTCAGAATTCCCAGAATAGAATGAAGCCACATGAATGATTTAGCAATGGTGACCTCCCCACCTCCCCCTGTCCATGAACACACTGGCAGTTGACAGTCTAGCACTTTGCCAAGTAACAGTGTGTGTGTGTGTGTGTGTGTGTACAAGAGAGAGAGAGAGAGAGAGCACATTACAGACTAGGGGCTCTTTCAGACAGGGGAAATTGAGTTTCCTTACCATTGCTCTTGCTTCCTGTTTCTCTTTCGTGATAGGGATGAGCAGAATTACATGGGGAGAAAAGGGGAAGCAAGCAGCAAATACGTGGCCCATAAAGTTTAGTGGGTCAGCACCCTCTAATTGCCATTTTATAGTGAAACTTCTCTAGTGCATGGCAGGAAATAGCGAAAACTATAGCTATAGCTCAGAAGAGTCACACTTCCTGAGGATTATTCTATAACAAAAAATAAATAAATGGGAAAAGGCACAGGAGTCAAGTGGGAGACACGCAGGAGCATCACTGCAGCTGTGAAGGGCCAGTCACGAGTGTGCTTTCAAAGAAGCTCTAGATATTTTATATTAATAGGCACACGTTCTTCAATCTAACAGGTCTACAACTTTAATGATTTTGTTACAATGCCTAAGTTTAAAATGTGTATGAAAAACAATAATTGGACAAATAATAATCACTTCTGTTGTTAGAACGTATCATTAAATGAAATGGTTATAAATCGAAGTGAATGAGAAGAAATTGGGTGTGTGCAGTATCTGCTTTTTGATATTTTGATTTATTGCCCAAAATTGTTGTTTTTTGTTCCCTTCTCCTAAAGAGAAAATATTAATAGCTGTGAGCTGACCTCAGCATTTTCTTAAACCTGTAAAAGAGCACCGACCTCCTAATAACTTTTGAGTTACAAGGGCTGAGATAAAAAAGCCAAGAAGAAAAGGCCAAAAAGTGGTCATCTGATATTGCTCTTCAGATAGGGATTGTAAAGAGCTTATGCGGTATAAAGCTTGGGCTGAAAATATTTTTCATTTATGTTGCCATTTGGGGACTCTCTCTGTGTGTAATCCTCTTGGATTTAAGACACTATTCTAGTATTTTGTGAAGCTCAAACACTGTCCCCATCAGAAGCTTCTTCCCCAAATGGAATCACCTTCCCCACTTTGTCTCTTTCATTCTCTGTGACACCAGTGGATCTCCAAACAAAGCATAGGGCACTCTTTATTTCGCTTCTTCCTTGTACATCTCTGTAATAGTTCAGTACTCTGTAGAACAACTTGGAAGTAGGCTTTTGTCTGCATACTGTATTGAGCAAAATAATTTTAAAAAATCCTATAAAATAAAGGCCACCGAGGATTGAAGGATGACAAGCACTACTATTAATATAGGCATTTAAGAATGGGCAAACCACCAAGAACTGTAAGGTTAAAGGATGCAATGCCAAAAAATAACATATTTCATGGCTAGATTGACCATTATTCTAATTATACTGTTACCCTATGCAAATTGGGAGTGCTGCTGTAGTATAATGATCAGAGGAGGCTCATATCATTATTCTAAGGTCTATTGGCATTGGAAAAATGGGTATCTTACAGTCTGATGCTTGTCCTCCCCCAGTGTAAAGTAATTGGAGAGTTCCTGGTAAAACTAGTCCTATGATTAAAAGGTGGAGCTGTCCATCACTCAACCCCCATCCCTCTCCCCTTCATCGGTGTTTAGAGAAATAAAAGCTAGTTTTAAAGACATGTTGTCTGTCTTTCTGAAACCAAAACATGCACATAGCCTCATGGAATGTCCAGCTTTTTTTTTTTTTGTCAATCTGGAGGGAAGCCCACTTTACCTCAGGAAGCTCCAGAAATGGTCTGAAGAGGCCTGATTCAGCTGAGCATTCAGCCAAATCTGATGCACATCCCTACTCGTTAATCCTGTATTTGACATTCAACACTTGATGTCTTTCTACACTCGATGACTTCTCTCTTGATAAGTCTTGGCTAAAATTGTCAGCTGTATCTCCATTGAAAAGCATTGGGTTGGATTCAGACGAAGTTAATTGTACATATTTCTTAGTGAAAATTTGTCCACAATGGGAATGAAGTGAAATTGACTCAATGTGGATCTATCCAGGCTATTGTTGAACTGACAATGGATTCTACCAAAATTCTCAATGTAGTTATTACTCATTGGCTGATTCATACCTGTAAACTTCAGCCAGTGAACATACATGTATGACAGCTCATTGAATTCTGCCAGGTAGTGATGAAAGAGAAGGACTGGCTTAGCTGTAATTGTGGGCAGTGCTAGCCCAAGACATTTGCTGCCTAACATAGAGGCCATATATCAATTCCCCCCCTCCACCAAGGCCAACACTTTAAAAAGTTTAGCTGCACCATTCAAAGACCACTTCCTGTCTCATTTATTGCCCCTCTCTACAATGGTGCCACCTGAAGCAGTTTGCTTCAGCCAGCTGTATGAGAGAGCTTGCCCTGTCTGTGGGAAAATTTAAAATAATGATAATCTATATTGATGCCACTGTATCTTGAAATTAGTTGGTTCATGAATGTAAATCAGTAGAGCAATGATTCTCAAATATATATGAGCCTTGACTTTAATCCAATGGACTTATATATTTGGTAACTGAATCTGAGATTTGTTACAAGTTCATTGATATATTTCTTATGCCTGTGTGGTCTGCCTGGTTGGCATAACTAAGTTCATCTTTACATGTGCTCAGTTGTTTGTTGCTGTTACCCTTTTTTTTCCAAATTAGGTGAAATAAGTCCTGTTTGCAATGCTCATCATTTTATTTTAATCTTTTAGGATGCAATCCTATTGGATCTGCCCTCAATACTCATAAGCCTATGATCCCAGAGACTTATGAGTATCAACTGCAGAGCAAAAGGAGACTTTCACCTTCGCTGTACCTACCATTCTGCTATTTAGCTAGATGGGTGTTTTTGCCCATATGGCTGAGGTGTGGGGGATGGGGAGGGAAGGAGTCTAGAGAGGTCTGGGGATACAGCATAAACCATCGCCTCGCCTCCCTGCTCACTGGCAAACATCCCTTCCCTTCCTTCCAAGGTCATATTAGTGACCTTGGACTGGTAGCCTCCACACCAAGGGGGAGGGAGAGGGTTGCTCAGACTGTCTCCAACCTCAGAGCCAGGAATCTGAAGTATCCTATGCCCCCCCCCCCCGACTCTGTCTAGGTGGTCATAAGATTGTTCTCTTGGTTACTGTTTCCCAAAAGAGCCAATCTGTTTTAAATTTTGGATCTGAAATCAATCAACAACCAATCACATTTGAAGCCACCATTGTTCAATGTTTCGTCTTCATTCATCTATGGGGCGTACATTTCTCTTCCAGCTAGTCAAGTATTAGACATTTAAAAAACAACATTTTTTAAGTATGCAAAAATGTAAATTTGGTGTTGGGTTGGAAGAATATGGGAATAACAATGTTTGCTTCATGAGTTCAAATGTTTGCTGAATTTCCATATTTAATTTCTGATTGTGAGTATTATGGTGAGGGATGGACGAATCAATATCATTTTCTCCAGCATTCTTTTTTATATATATAAAAATGTATCTCACCAAAATATGAAGAATAACGTCAATTTTGGTAAATTCTTCTAAAAACTAAAGTGTAAGCCTATGCGGCAGGGTCTTGCTATTTACTGTTTTACTCTGTACAGCACCATGTACATTGATGGTGCTATATAAATAAATAATAATAATAATAATAATAATAACTGTAATTCTCGCCCATCATACACAGATATTAAAACCCAAACTTTTTAGAGCACTTAAAGCCCTGGGCCTGAATGGCTCTAACATTCTTTTTCTTTTAAATCTCAATTTCTTTTTGTCAAGAATATGGAAAACATTGCCAAGTTTGGTAAATCCTTCTCAAAGGTGAACTTATCCAAATTTTCTAGCGTATCCCTAGCCATTGGATTGAATATTTCTGCATGTAGCAGGAGGTGCTGGTAGTTCTTTGCTTTCCTGCTGCGTATGGTAATATACCCTTGGACTAGTTCTATTTTCACAGCTGCTGCTTCCGCTTGTGGCTCCATGACGGCTGTAAACAGCCAATGAGAGAAGAGATGCATTGTGATGCAAGATGACACGACACAAGCATCTGTTTTAACTGTTTGCAGTAGCATGCAAGCTGCATTCCTGCATAGTACTTTGGTGACACGCATGTGCAAAACCTCAAAGATACTTCAATATCTTGTAACAACAGAGAACTTTCAGCAGCAGAACCAATGGAACTAATTTTAATCCATTCTGTTAACTTTCCTACTATTCTGACTTGAGGGTGATTTCTCAACATCTGCCACAGAAGATATTACTCCACTTGTAGTTAACTTTTTTCCCATGACTTATCTCACCTCAGACTTCTGGTCTTGATATCACAAATTCTCCATAATTCACTCATTGGGGAATTGGTTTGATGCTGCCTTTTCTGCTAATGACATTTCATGGAGGCCTTCAGCCATTTATCTGTGCAAAGCAGTTAAAGGTCATAAAGAAAAAATATATATGCAGGCCATTCACCAATAAATAACAACAAAAAATGTGCTGTTAATAGAGGGTCAGGTTTTGCCACTGTATTTTCCATTAATATTTTCTCCTGAGTTACTGTCTAATGACTATAAATATCTCCTTAGCGATAAATTACTCACCTCTACTTCATTTCACATTCTCTAACGAAAACTATAGTTATATTTCTGTTCTTACAATACTAAAATTAATTACACAACAAGAAGTAATGAGGGGGAAGTTATGTAGTGCCATCTGGAAGGATCTGTTTTTATTGCTTGTAATTCCATAAATATATAACACCTGGCTGATATACTTGTCTAAGTGGACCTTCATAGAACTGTTGAAGAAGCATGTTGTGACTAGGCTGCCAGGCACAGTTGCTGCTGCTACTTGCAGAGGTAGAAAAAAATCGTAAGGGGAAGAAGGATAAAAATGTTCTACTGCCACTGCTAATGTTGAGCCCTGCAGTGAGAAATTGATGGAGACCTTCTCATCTCCCTGGAGAAATCTGATGAAAGGATTCCTGTAAATTTCTCTGCCCAGGAATAGGGTGGAGAATTTTGAGAGGCCGTTTGTGCACTGCCCTACAACAAATCAGAGTCAACTGGCACTACAGAGAAAGTCTAAAGATAGCTGTGCAACCTTCCCTGCTATATATACACACAAGACAAGAGTAAAATAAAACAAACATTGTTTCTTGTAGTCTTTCCAGAAACAACCAGTCGCTGAGTTTTTCTAGACGAGGCTGTTTAGAGCTTCGGCTATTGGGTGGTACAGAAATGTAATAAATAAATTAATAACTTACTGTTTTACTTCTGGTTTCATTGGAGAATTAAGGAGATGAGTGTTTTCTTGCAAACTCATTACTGGGCACTAACAGATTTTTGCGGGTCGCTCTCATGTTGTTATCTGCCTCCCGCACACCTCCCGCCCCTCCTAGCCTTCTTTACGCCACACAAAAAAAACACAGCAGTAAGTCCAACTTATTTTTAAAGTTGGAACTTGCCACTATCTCCTGTTGTGTGCAGGAGACGCAGTGGGATCAAAATGACCCACTGAATGAGCCACGTGCATGTTGTTTACTTCCTCTTTCAAAAGGGGCAATCATGCAAATGGAGAAGGGATGGTAAGCAACGTGATTTTTCCTCGTGTGATAATGCTCAAGATCAGAGCTGTACATGGATTATTTTCCTTTCTTGCTTTTCCATACTTTCTGCTATATAACCTCTAGGTGGTACTGTCTATGGGAAAAGCTGCAAAACACCAATATTGACCGTAGACTATTGATGCTGATTAAAGAGCTATATAGCAACACTGAAATGAGGGTTAGAGTTGGCCTATGGCTTTCTAACAGAACCCTTTAAAACAACCCGGGGAGTTAAACAAGGATGTCTCCTGGCCCCCTCCCTCTTCAACATTTATGTTAATGACCTAGTGTCACAGTTAGCCCAAGTAAACTCCCTTTCCCCAGTAATCATAAACAGAAAGATATTTACTCTAATGTAAGCAGACGACATAGCACTTATCTCTCTTGCGCGCGTTTGGGCCTAAAAAAGCTTTTAGGGACTCTCAGCTCTTATTGCAAATCTAAAAGCCTGGCAATAAACTATACTAAGACAAAGATAATGGGAAGCCGTAGGCCTATACACAGATGGACTTTGGACCAACAGGTCATTGACCAGGTTTGCTCATTTAGATATCTGGGCATTCTCTTTAGTGAGTCCCTCTCGTGGAAAGGGCACAGGGAGGCAGCGAAATTGAAAGCACAAAAAACTATAGGGGCTCTAATGAAGTTTTATTATAATAAAGGGGGACAGTTGATCGAACCTGCCCTAAAAAAAATTAACACCAAAGTAATAATGCAGCTGCTTTATGGGTCTGAAATCTGGGGGGTCTGACAACACCATGATCGAAGCCTTGGAGATTGTGCAGAACAACTTCCTTTGAAAACTTTTCTCTCTTCCATCTGGTACCCTTGCAGCTTTCTTGTGCACAGAAGCTGGTAGTCCTTCAGTTAGGGCAAGAATTGAGAGTGCTCAGCTAAAATATTTTAAACGAATCGCCATCTTGCAAAATGAGCGTCTTCCTACTAAGTGTTTTCTAGAAATGGATAGTAATTGTCATTGGATGGCAATATTCCAAAAGCTCCTGTATAGTTATCATCTCCCTGAACTGAGTTTGCTCTAAGCATGGATAAGAAGCAACTAAGGGATTGGTGTTTTTGGATAGATTCCAGGAGGGACCTGCAACATTAAAAATTCAAAATTCTCTCGATGGTTCCCTCTTCTAAAAACAGAACACTATAGAGCATGTTATCTGTCCAAATTGAGGCCACTGCCCATGAGAAATGCTTTCATTGAACTGAGATTTCAAGTGATGCCAACCGCAGTGCTGGATGGATGCTAACACAAGGTTCCATTCGAATCGAGATTATGAATCTGTGGTCAACAACAAGTGGAAGACATAGCACACTATATGTTAACTTCTCTGCTGTGACACCCCGGCTGTGGAATGAGCTCCCTAAGGAGGTTCGCTTGGCACCTACATTATATATTTTTAGACGCCAGGTGAAGTCCTTTTTATTCTCCCAGCATTTTAACAGTCTATAAATAAATTTTAACATGGTGCTTTAAATTTGTAATTTTGCATTGCTGCTGTTTTTATCTGGTTGAGCTTTTATATTGTATTTTATAGTATAGTTTTATACTATTGTTTTATACTTTGAATGTTTTTAATTTTTGTGAACTGCCCAGAGAGCTCCGGCTATTGGGCGGTATAGAAATGTAATAAATAAATAAATAAATAAACAAACTTGCCCTCTGTATAGGGACCCAAGAGAGAGACTCTTGAAACCACTGCTGACATATGAAAGCATGAATGCCCAAAAAGAAACAGTTCTCTTCCTCTTTAGCGATACCAACAGTTATGTCACTCATAAAGTGGCCTTGTTTGCACTGGCAGCAAAAAAGATTAGGAAGAGAGAACTAGATAAAATTGCTACAAAAACTGCCACAGAGACTCAGAGTGCTGAGCGAAATGAGAGCTTTAGTCATAGTAAATTTAAGGTTGTCTGTATGGTTCTCTTGGTTATTTGAAATTATTTTGTACTTTTATAGTTGTATGCTTTTCTCTGGATGTATTTGTCATGGCCTTCGGCTAGCACAATAAACTTATGATGATGAGGTGGTACTGTAGTATAGCAAAATAACACAATAGTGGGGACTTGTGCTTTATTCCAAAATACCAAAAGATACCAGAATGTTCCCACTCCAACCTGCTCCTCCCTCATGAAAGTGCTTTTAAACAAAGTGGTTGTATATTTGTGTGATAATGCAATCTAAAGCACTTGTAAACAACTTTATATATAAAAAAATCTCACGAAGGGAAACTGGATGCTAGGTTCGTCAGATCCAAAAGGGTTCTCCTTAAATTTTCCTGCTGTTGGCATACAAAGAGAATGTTCACAACTAGCACTGAGCCAAAAACAATGCTTCACTTTTGAAGCCCCATTGTCAGGTTATGAAATTGGGAGCATTTTTGTGATTTTTTTTCCCAGAAGGCAGAAGAAATTCTAGCAATTTTCAGGAGTGGCATGGTGGGTTGGGTTCTTACTGGGAAGATGACAGTAGCATTCCCCACTTGTTCTTTGGTAAATTTAAGGCTCCACTGCCAAAATCAGTAATGGAGCTGCAACTATCAGCAGCCCAGCTGGTCATTATGTTCACCCGTAATGCCTTGCTTGGAGTGTCATTACATCATGATGTAGCTTCATTCCAAAGTTTTGGGGACAGGGGAGAAAGTTGTCTCTATTGATGGAACAACTAGATAGATGTTGTAATCAATGACTTCTCAACTACCAAATCTCCAGAGTGGATTATTAATTCTGAAATAGCTTCCAGGAATGTGGATTGAGACCTAGGGCGGCCTTGGGATTGTTTCAGGTCAAATAAGGTGTGTGTGTTTGTTTTGTCTTGCATGATATTACCAGATCAAACCTGGACATTCCTGGAATTAGGTCATTCCTGGATTCAGTCAGAAAATTGTTCCATTCCAATAATTTTGGGGTGGTGGTAGCAGTCTTGGTTCTGTTCATAGTGACATTAGTTGTTCTTAAGTTACCTGTCTTGTTTAGAATTTTTCAAAGTTTTAATTATTACCTGGAGCAATATGCCAATGAAACAAGAGGGGATTTGTCTAATTTGGCAGGTAACTGGAGGAACAACACCAACTGCTTACTCTCATCCTTCTCTGAGATTTCTGAGGCTGGCAAGAAGGTTCAGGGAGACAAAGTGGACAGATGCAATTTGCCTGCAGATGCATGAAACATTTTATAGGTAGATATGCTTTCCATGTTGTTTGTCAGAGATTGTATCAATTTTTATTCAGGCTGTCTGAATTTCACTCCCTCTGGCAAGTTCATTGGAACTGTTCTGGACATCTTTACTGTGGCATATCTATTTAAATAGAGACAGCAAATATAATTTGTGTAGTCTGGGGGGCAGTGTTCATTTGGAAAAAGCTGCTCTGACTATGACAGGGGAAATGCAGCAGGTAAAAATGTGCAATTTAAAAATAAAGGGAAGGTGATTGTTTTTTTGCTTTTCTCTCATTATATTAGAGTATATCAGTGTGTTGAAGGAGAGAGGTAGAGGAGGAGAGAGAGAATAATATTTATGGATTATTAGATATGAGAAAAGAGTAAATACTTCTCCGAGGTTGCTAAAATTAGAAGAACGGTGTGATATGAGTTTCCTTATGTACACAGATGATTTCTTCTCATTTGGGAAAATAGCATGGGTCTTTCCATAGTGCCTGATTAATCAACAACACAATATGTGTCTGGGTTTATTGTTTTCAGAACACCTTGGGAACCTTCTTATACAATTCTGGTTTCATGGGAAGTGCTGAATGTGCTGAACTCCCAATACCTTGCTGTACTTTTCAAAGTTATAATGGATTTTGTGGCTAAGCCTGCTCTGTTATCTCTGTCTTTCTGGAACTGAACTGTGATGGAGATAAAGAAATATGTTTGCACTATATAGGAACAGCATAGACATGTAGAATGTAAATGAACCCTGCTTGGCTAACCAAACCGGTATCAGGATAGAAGGTTACAATTTCAAGATGATGGCCAAGTTCTCCCAGACAACAAATACATTGGTAAACCTGTGCTTGTATGTTGGACTACAGATAAGGGCTCTCATGATTGAATGCTCTATCACCCGCACACAAACATACATCCCTTGAAAGCAAGTTGGGAAGAAAGCTAAGTTAGAACCCAGATATAATGTGCATTTCCCATCAAATTCAGCTTATTTTATGTGATTCTCAGCTCAGCTAATATGCTGAAAAAAACAAATATATTGGCTTTATATAAATTAGCATTCCCCAATGTCCATGCCGGCTGGGGGTGGTGGGAATTGTAGTCCAATACAGGTTGGGGAAGGCTGACTGAAACCATACTCTCTAGAACAAGAGGTGTCTCTCTTTAATTCCTCTCCTCCCCAATAACCATCATGTAACCCAATTTACCACCTCCATGAATCTCCAGATTAGGTTCATCTGATGTACATTTGACATAACATGATAGATAAAGGACTAAAAGATATTCCTTTCCAAAACAGAAGTTTTTAGACTTGCAGTCAGAAATCTAATTTTGCACTCTACGATAGGAAAACAGAAGGGTAATGTAAGAACTCAGTGAAGATGATAGCATCACCTCCCTATCATCCTCATTGCATGACAGATGTGTGCCTTTGTCCCATGTATGGCATGCTACTCAGAATAAACACTAGAAGGTTCTTATCAAAACAATGGATCTGTTGTTGCTGCTGCTGCTGCTGCATTGTTTGGGTACCTGTATGTTCCAAAGTAAGTAAGGAGCTGGAAGCCAACTTTAGTATCTTCCTAGGCTGATTTATTTATTCATTCATTGCAATTATTTATATGCTTTTCAAGATACAAATCCTACCAAGGCAGCTTATAAGTCAGATAGAAATAATAAAATCAAAATGAATATTTACAAATAAAAACACAACAGGATCTTTACAGAGAAGATAGTGGTAGATGGCCTAAGGGCTAGGCTGGGGGTGGGGAGGGGAGGGGAGGGGGACTCCAGATGGAACAGGAGCAGGTACCTGATGTTATCATCATCTACCTCTCTCTTTCAAGGAATCCTGCCCAAAGGGCAGCTGATTGCAGATGGTCTTGTTGGGGGTGGAAGGAGAAGGGAATGTCAAGCTGGAGTAGGCCCTGAGGTCTTCTGCCACTCTCTCCTGGAATCCATGGTCCAAGACTGGCCTACACAGTCAGAAAATCAACCTCAGAGAGGGGGGAAAGGGAATGTTTTTGTGTATGGGGAAGGCAGGAGCCTGGATGGAGGCCAGGATATGAGCTCCCTCTTTGCCTCCTCTTCTGAAGTGCTGGTGCTAAAAGGCTCATGGAGCAAATGTGCAGGGTGGGAGGAAGACTGCTTCCGCCTCTCCTCCTGCTTGCATTGGATGATCTGGATTTGGGGGGTTTTGATCATCAAGGATGCAATCTTATTCGGGGATTTTTTTTTTTTTGAAGGGACACCTCTGGAGGTAGGGGATGGAGAAACAGAACTATAATAGCAACTAACTGTGCTGTAGCCATTACTGCTCCACTGAAATTGTATTTCTGTAAATGCTGGACACACTGACTTATTCTGGCACCATTGCTATGTGTATTGACTCTCCCATCTTAAGTGTTTGAATCCTTTACCTACCCTTTTATTTTTTATTTTGCCGGGTTTGTCAGATCTAATTATATTTTTAGGAACCTGGAGTCCACTGCAAACGTATTTCCTATGGCTTCTGACTGCCCTAGATGCCATGGAGCATTCTGCAGGCATCATAAGCATTCCTATCCTATGGCTCCCAACTAGGATCTAATAGAATTTGATGGCGGTACTCTCAGTATGTGACCTCACTGCCACCCTCAGGTAAGTTTGGATGGGAAATAGAAGTTGCAGCATAGCAATACTGAAGTGGGTGAGCACAGTATGAACTGGATTGGAACTCTGCAGGTAGACTAATTCAAATCAGAATAGGCTGAGTCATTTCCAAACTTGGATGTTTGTTTCCAAAGTTTCAAACATCAACATTATGAGATTAAGCTGTCTTTTCCATCCTTCCTCTGATGATATTGGCAGATACTTCTTACAAAGGGTAATAAAGAGGAGAACAAGAATTATTCAAATAATGATCAAAAGATCTGCACGGCATCCTTTCCTTGGTATAGGGGAGAAATGCCCAAGTCCATCTGATGAATGTTTTACTGCATGCTCGTTACTGGGAACTCACGGATTACTCACATGACGTTGTCTGCCTCTCGTGCGTCCTCCGCCCTTCTGGCCTTTGTAGTGCAGAAAAAAAAACACAACCTGATAAAGTCTGGTTGCTGCTCTCTCCTATCAGACTGAATGGGGCTATTACCCATGTGTTTGAACTAGATGTGATGGGTCTCTATGTTTTCATACATTTCTTTGGGGTGGGTAGGTGAATGTTGCAAACATTGAAATGCTATATAAAAGGTATTAAAGGGGATAAGACCCAGCACTTGAAAAGCAAATACGCTTCAATGCAATAGCAGAAGAAAATTAACATGTAAAACATAAAAGGCCCTGGAAACAAAATAAAGGCTTGTAAACATATCAGCAAACGACATCAGGGCATAGCCAAAAAATTAAAATAAAACGTTTCAAAGAAGCACTGAACTGCTGAGAATGTTTAACATGCAGGCAAAAATGCATAAACTGAAATAGACTTTAATGCTTGGTAATGTTATGTAAAGCTGGGAATATATAGATTAAATATAAGGGTGTTTCAAGCAGGGAATGATTTGTAAATTAGCAATGCTTTACTAAAATGGCATATTAAAGGAAGTGTTGCTAAAGGATTCAGTAAGGCCAATAGAGGAGGAAGGCAAACCACAGAGGTACAATCTAGGATGAGTTCCCAAATTCTTTCCTGCTGTCTCAGCTCACGTGCGATTATTGCATCCGAGTACCTACATGTGTAACAATCTCAGGAGTCCTACACATTTGGGATATGGTCCAGTCATCTACCAAATCATTGCTATCCCTTCTCTTTGCAGTGAGAATTCCTAAAACCGTGCCTTCCTAATTTGGGCTTGGCAGCCTATAAACTACAGCTCAGGAGGCTCAGGCCTGGGGGCCATATCCATCCATCCTTGGTACCTGATTTGGACTTCTGGGCTTCACCAGATGGACACACACACCCCACACCTGGCTACACCTTTTCCCTGACCATTGATCATTTGAAGATTTCCAGGCTTTGGTATCAATCCCACCCCCTTTAAAAGGTTGAAATGCCTCTCCTATGGCTACATTACCGGCAGTAAGAGTTTTAAGCTAAAATATGCCGGAATGTTTGTCCTGTCCCCTGTTGCCTTTGGCTCATCCATCACTGGAATCAGCCTCCCCAATACACTTCTCTAAAATGAAATTTGGCCCCTGGACTGAAGGAGGTTTAGCACCCCTGCTGTAAAGACTGAGGTGTGCTAACAGGAAGGGGTAGGGGAAATGCACCAAACAACCAAATGTCATCCCCAAATGACCAATGTCTTGATTCTATTGCTGTAGTTATTCTGAGATAAACGCATGAAGGCAAACACATTAAATGCACTTATACATGTTAATAAAATTAAACTGGAATATATTCATATTTCAGCCCTTGAACCAGAATGAAGCCTGTCCCAATGCACCCACGTGCCTCTTGCTGTGCCATCATTCCACATGCAGTGGCAAGTTGATATTTCCATAATCAACCTCCACGCTTCATATGTAAGGGGGGATAGGCTCTCCTGGGAACTGCCTGTAAGGTCTTCTCTAAGAAAGCATGCTGTCTGAGTTCTTGACCTTATATTCATAATGCACTTAATCTGACATCATTCATCCATTCGAATTGTTGAAGTCACATTCAATTGTATGCATTTTTAGAAGTCTCCTGGAAATGCTCCTTGGCAAAGAAAAAATGGAATGCATGACTGTAAGAAGAAAATAAATGTGTAAATCTAATGGTGATGCCAATACTTCAGTCTTAGAGGACAAATGGGTAATGAGAAATCTAGAGGCAGAAAATCCAAATTCTAAATCTCTCTCCCCCGCCCCCCGCCCCCCGCCTCTGCCTCTTCCTCTGCCTCTGCCTTCTGAACTATACTAGGAGGCAGAAGAAACCCACACCCATGCTTCTCAGTCATATTTTCTTGCTAGGAAGTATGTAGGGTGACCATATGAAAAGGAGGACAGGGCTCCTGTATCTTTAACAGTTGTATTGAAAAGGGAATTTCAGCAGGTGTCATTTGTATATATGGAGAACCTGGTGAAATTTCCTCTTCCTCACAACAGTTAAAGCTGCAGGTGCCCTGCCCTCTTTTAAATCTGGCCACTCTAGTATAGCTCCTGCAGCTTTAACTGTTGTGATGAAGAGGGAATTTCACCAGGTGTTCCATATATACAAATGACACCTGCTGAAATTCCCTTTTCTATGCAACTGTTAAAGATACAGGAGCAGTGTCCTCCTTTTCATATGGTCACCCTAGAAGTATGATATTTGTTGTTGTTTTACTCCTAATTCAGTTCAGGTGGCAGAAAAGACTCCAAGCTCCATGATCCCCTGCAGAAATGACACAATGTTTAAGATTTTCAATTGCAGATAGGCTTCTTCTTTGTCTCGTGAGCCCTACACACTACTGGTTAGCCCTCCCACTTTGCAAAGGGGAGGGAGTTTCAGGGGAGTGGGGGTGAATTTAAATCCTTGGAGGGAAACATGATTTATTTATTTATTACATTTTTATAAGACCCAATACCCGAGGCTCTCAATTAAAACCATAAAATAAAACAACTCAGAATAAATTTAAAACTTTAAAATTTGTAAAGGGAGCAGCACAATACTTTAGTTAAAAAAAATGTCATATAAAATCAATTAAATTGCAGTCCAGGGAAAGCCTGTGTGAAAATATATGTTTTCAGGAGGCTTTTTAAGGATGTTACATTTTATACCTCCTGAACTCCATGAGGGAGGGTTTTCCAGGTTCAAGGCAACCCGGGGTGAGGATTTCTGCTCAAGAAACATTGCTTTAGCTGATGAAACAACCACAATCAACACCAATACCATGAAGACCTAGCCAGAAGTAGGTGGGAAAAGAACTTGCCACATCTGAAGTTCTGGGAAACTTTTCCAGCTTACTCTGAACTGTGGTCATCATTACTTCCTAGCTAAGGATGATCTACACACAAAACAAGTCAGGACTTGCCAACACTGGGCCCAATTACCACTGAACGAACCGCAAATAATACCAGGACCTGGAGTTTCTACAAATTAGAATGTCACCCAATAATTGCAGAATTGCTGTCAAGTGTGAATCATGCTGGTGTGGACAGAAGGCCAAATGGACTAGGACAAAGAATAACGGTGCTCAGAGCAGTTGCCCAATCTGCCATATTGTGTGCCGCAGAAAAATAAGGGATATGGTTGGGAAAGGGGTCACTTGGACAGGAGGTACTTCAGGTATCATAAATTGTGGCCATTATAATTTTTGTGCACCATTTCCTACTCACATGTTGAAATACCATTTTCAGGCTTAATGCCTGAACAGGGCTGTACCTCTTCTCTGTTCTTTCAAAACAGTTGATGTGCAAGGTTTTGGCTGTCAGGTCAGAGATCTATATACAGAGAGAGAGGGGGGGAGAGGGGTGAGAGGGAGGGGGAGAGAAATAGGGGGCACCTATCAATGCAAAAAGCCAATCCAAAAATTGGAGCGGAGAAGCTTCTCAGAGGAGCTCTGCTTCAAATTTCAAGGAGGAGAAGACCCGCTCTGCACATCCCTACAGCTTTATACTGAGTAAGAGCATTATCTCAGCACTCTGAGCCCTCCCACTGTGCAATCACCAGGCAGAGACCGGAAATCTTCCAAGTCAAAAGCCCTTTAGTATGCTAACAGCTGGATTTTCCCATCAATACAGATTCAGTATTTGCTCCAAAACTGTCCCAGGCCTAATGAGCTAATCCTGAGTTCTCTAATAGAGAAGGACTTCAGTGGAATAAGAGAGTTGCTGCTAAACTAACATGAGGTGAATTAAGAACATAAGAAGAGCCATGCTGGGTCAGACCGAGGATCCATCCAGTCCAGCATTCTGTTCGCACAGTGGCCAACAAGCTGTCGACCAGGGACCAACAAAGGAGGACACAGTGCAACAGCACCCTCCCACCCATGTTCCCCAGCAATGGGTGCACATAGTCTTACTGCCTCAGGTACTGGAGGTAGCACATAACCATCAAGGCTAGTAGCCATCAATAGCCTTCTCCAGGAATTTATCCAACTCCAGAAGTCAAAGGGTTTTCTCAGTCCCTTCCTCTGTGAGGGTCATCCCTCCGTTGACTCTGTTGAGTGGCTACTCTGGCAGAGCATCTCCATTCCATCATATGCTCTGCCCTCTTTGAGCGATGGCATGGTCTTGCGTTGGCCAAGTCTTTCACCTTCCCCACTGAGCGATGCTGCTTTCCCACAAAAGGGAGAAGCAGTATCTGTGCCTCAAACAACTGATTATCATGCACTTGGGAAGATTCTTCCCCGAGTCCTGGGGGGTCCCTTGATGACACGAGGTTGCCCTTGCTTTTGGGGGGGGGACCTGTGCTTTTGCTGCTGCAGGATGGTGTTGGGTAATCCAGATGCAGGAGGCAGCACAGACTTTCTGGCAGCCATTCAGTTCACCAGGCTTGCCTCCTCCCCCTCGCTCAGCTTCCAGAGACCAACGGGAGGTCACCTACTGCTCGGAAAAGTCCCCCGGCATGGCGCCGGAGCAAGGACAGACAGCAGAAGACGCATGCTGACTATGCTCCAGCAGGAAACATCAGGATAAGTTCCTGAATTTTCCACTGTACATCTTTGTCTCTTTGTCCCATGGTCGCAGTGAATTGGCGGCTGCATCATATCACCAACACAGAGCCAATTTGCACCCCCACAGGGCAAACATGACTTTTAGACAGCCCCTTGGAATCTCTTGGGGAATTTCCTCCCTGTTCTCTGAGCCATCTCTTCTCCTCCTGACTCTGACTCGGATTCAGAATCTTCAGTCTACACAGGGAGCCTGGGCCCAATCCTGACACTCTACTTCATCTAGTCCCATATTGGCTATACTGGCTGGGGCTTTAACAGCCCTACCTGGCGATGCTAAGGATTGAACCTGGGACCTTCCGCATGCAGAGCATGTGCTTTACTAACTATAAGTAAAAATGCCTTTTACTTATAAGTAAAAACATGGCTTTTTAACAGAGCCTTCGATGGTTAAATTCACTAAGATGGCACATAGTTTTAACTGTTTTTAATGCTTTTAAATTATACATTGTTTTAACTTGGTTCATGGTTTAATTTGTTTTTAATTGTGCATATTTATTGGTTTATACTGTATGCTTTTATCTGTACGCCACCCTGAGATCTTAGTGATATAGGGCGGAATACAAATATTTAAAATAAATAAATAAGCCCTCTGCACCAAAACTGGATGGGGACAGTTTTTGGGAGGCAACCAGATAAAGGCCCTGATCCAACTGAACAGCACAGCAGCTGACTCCATCTACACATGGAATCCTGTGGGAACACACACACACACACACACACACACACACACACACACACCCTTCACCCTTTAATACCATTCCCTTAAGTGAGCAGTCTGGCTTTATTTCCTGGAGTATGGAGATCAAACCAGTCCATACTCCAGGAAATAAAGCCAGACTGCTCACTTGAGGGAATGATATTAAAGGCAAAACTGAAGTACTTTGGCCACATAATGAGAAGACAGGATACTCAGGAGAAGAGGCTGATGCTAGGGAAAGTGGAAGGCAAAAGGAAGAGGGGCCGACCAAGGGCAAGATGGAGGGATGATATTCTGGAGGTGACAGACTTGACCTTGGGGGAGCGAGGGGTGGCGACGGCTGACAGAAAGCTCTGGCGTGGGCTGGTCCATGAAGTCACGAAGAGACGGAAACGACTGAACGAATAAACAACAACAAAACTGCCCAGAGAGCTTTGGCTATGGGTTGGTATATAAATGTAATAAAATAAATAGATAATAAAAAATTTTTGTGACTGACAGTTGAAAAACTGTACTTTGAGCTGGGTATGGAAAGTAATTGGTGGGCCAGTACAGTTGTAATGCAATGCCTTCTCTTTTGGGGGAAAGTTTTTTGGATGTGACAAAATCCCACAAACTATGTTTGGAATCATTTCCCCCCTCCACCTCAAGCAGGTTTTACCAGAGCTCTCAGATAAAGGGGCACTAAAGTGTTAAAGTGGATTAGGTTCCTGCGTCAGAAGTATCAGAGACAGTAATGTAAAAGACAAAACAATTTTATTTGAGAGGTTCAAACGATTTCTTTCGCTCAACGAGCAAGGACTTAACGGCAATGAAGAATCAATATGCAAAGCCTCAGGATGACAATTTAAGTGTTTAAAGTCTACATGTGGTAATCGACAATTTTTAGGCCGTTTAAGACTGGTAAAAAGCTTCCTGCGGCTTTTGCTCAGTTTATGTGGACAATTGCCTCTTTTCTATTCATGGAAAATGTTGGGAAACAGAGATTATTTACAATGATTCTTGGACCATCCTCCATGCAGAAACAAACACTTGCCCTATGTTAACTGCACTGGGAATCCAGACAATTTTGCCCAGATTGAAATGCAGAGCAGCAATTGAATCACTTCAGTAGTTAGCACATCTGGGAAAGGTAAAGAGGAACACATTGCACACCAGTGTTTTGCAGCACAATTCTATACATGTCTACTCAGAAGTGAGGGCCAAAACAGACCCTTCTTCAACCATATCTTGCAGCTATGTCTTCTTTTCATTTTACTGTCTGGTAGGCACAAGTCCCCTGAGCCAGATTTTAAAAGTCCCCATACTTCCCATACTAGGGACCCAATCCATTTTGGGGGTCTGGGCTCTTATTCTAGAGTAAAGATTGGGGAAGCCATAGCTTTTAGACACACATTTAAGGTAATGTCTGTTTTAGCTCTAGGTCTGATTGAGTTATATGGAGTTTACATCCAGGTATGTGTACACAGGCCCACAGCCTCAGTTTATTTGTTTATTTAAGATATGTATGAGCCATTATTTCCTGAGGCTCAAAATGTCTAATATGAAACAAAAAGGGTGGGAGGAACGGAACCCTGTCCTGGAGCTCAACCCCTTTTTGACCCTGGTAAGCTGTAGAAAGAAATAGGATCTGATCAGACTGTGAAGGGAGAGAGACATAGGGCTTTGCTAGACCTACCAGGTGTTCCGTCGTTGAGGAGCGGTGAAAGCGGATTTTCCCGTTCAGCCGTGATGCCTCATGATCCACACCTGCCTTCAATTTGTGGCGGAAGTTTGCGCCGTTTGTGCTGCTGCCGCCGCGAGCACGGTTGCGCAGCCACACCGGCCTGATTGCCGCGGCTTTTTTTTCCGCTCGCTGCACGGTTTGCGCAAGTCCGAAAGACCGCAAACTTGAGCAGCCGTCAGCGATGCCGCCGCCGGCCCCGGCAGTGCCAATGCCAGCTGAAGTGCTGCTGGTGCTGTTGAGGGTGAACATTGATGCGCTCACTTCCTGATGGGGGTCGTGGCGGGTGTCATATGACCCGAGGTCAATCGTCTGCATGGGCACTCTGTGCCTACATCTCCCATCATGCCTCTGAGGTGTCGGCGGCGATGACCGCCTCTGTGCCCTGTGCCCCATCCCAAGGAGCCAACCCACATCTGGCCGTAGCCATGGCAGCAGCCCACAAACAGCTCTGCCCTCTGCCAGCCTGGTACCCACACTAACAGGCAGCGTACAGCACCGCCATTATGCGGCCATGGTAGCTGCCCACCGCAAGGAGTCACCAGCCACTTTTCCATTCCTCCGTTCCTGCGCAAACTGTCACTGGGGGAATAATAAAAAAAAGCCGCTCCGCCGCGCTGCCCCAGGTGGCGGACTGCGCGCAAATGGCGGAGGCGGCTTGACCGAAGCCGCTGACCACTCCCCCTTAGCACGCCTTTTCCTGCCCAGTGCGGACCACAGTGACCTCACATCCTCCCACACGTACTCCGAATTACCACGGGACGGCAGGAAAAGGCACACTAGAACTCACTTTTTTAAAGTCGGGAGAAAGAAGCTTCACCGCAGGATAACAGCGGATCCTCGTGAACGTTGTCTGGAAGCCTCGACGTGACTGCGGAAGGTAACGCGTGCTAGAGCCCCGTCTAGTAATGCCCATAGAAGGCAGAGACAGAGGCCATTTGTACACCAGCCCAAAAATGCGGGTTGGTCACAGCCTAGTCTGTGGGCGTCCAAATGACGCACAAAGACTCCTGGGGCAGGGGGATGAGCACTGGTTTTCCCAGGGATAAAGGGGGGGGAGAGGAATGGGGCAGCCAGAGAGAGGAGAGCTAGCTGCCCTGTTCCTCCCCCCTCCTTGGTGTTTGGTCCGCTGGTGGCGGCAGTGGCAACTCCCCATTGGCACTCTTTCCTGTGCAGACGTTGGGAAGGAGTGCCAATTTGGGAGCCCGAGGTGTCGCGGCACAGAGCTGCTGCCATCAAGACAGGGTCACACAAACACTTTTGGAGCATCCAAATCAGGGATGTGAACCTCACAGGTTTTCACTCAGGCATGAGAGAGTCATTGTGACTGTTTGTCTTGCCGTGCTGCAGCAGCCCAATGGGGGCCAAACTGTTAAGTTTTTCTTGTGCTGGGTGCTGGATTTCCCCTCTCTATCCAATATGACATCCCAGCTTCCTCTCTGCCAATCCGCACACAAGCTGTTATCCCCTTCACTGCTGACAGCGGCATAGAATTGGTGTGTGTGTGTGTGTTTGTGTGTGTGTAACAAATAGGAAATGAGATATTGGGTGGAGACTAAAGGTGCCAAACTTTTAACCCTTGTACTGCTGGCTTTCCTTTAGCTGTTTTCACTCGGACATGAGAAGGCAACTCTGATTTGGCATGCATAGTATCTCACTGGTCTGACCACTCAAACTGTTGACTGATAGGTCCCAGTGCCCTGTGGTTCAACAGTCATGTGTTCATCCCAATGGACACCTGCTCTTCATCACTTGCCCACACATGTACTGATCCCTTTGCCCAAGGCACGTTGTGGTTTGAAAGGGGGCTGGTGTTAGGGTTGGGAAAAAATGTTTTCTCAGCTTTTGTTCCATTCAATCATAACTCACAAAGCACTGTAGGTTTTGCCACTGATATCAATTATAAGCTTGGACCCTAAGATCAGTTAAGAATGTTCACATAAGGAAAGTTTGCCTTTCCCTCCTCTTCTTTATATAAACTGCGACTCTCAAAAAGCCTCTAGGGGAGTAGGGGGTAGGAAGTCCTCCTGAACAATATAGGATGTAACACTGGTGGTTTTCAACTGACACTGGGTGATGGGGAACATTCCTTTCATAAACGTCCTTAAGTTAGCTAATCTGAGGATCTAAGCTCAATATTGGCTGATCCCCCTCCCCCACCAATGCATCCTCACCACAGTTCCCAAGTTCCACTGTGATAATGTGCACGTACCCAAATATAGAATCATAGAAAAGTAGAGTTGGAAGGTGCCTATAAGATCATCAGGTCCAACTCCCTGCTCAACGCAGGAATCCATCTTAAAGCATACCAGACAGAGGGTTGTCCAGCTGCATCTTGAAGGCCTCTACTGTGGGAGATCCTATGATCTCCCTAGGCAATTGGTTCCATTGTCACACTGCTCTAACAGTCAGGAAGGTTTTCCTGATGTCCAGCCAGAATCTGGCTTCCTGTAACTTGAGCCCATTATTCCATGTCCTGCACTCAGGGATGATGGAGAAGAGATCCTGGCCCTCCTCTGTGTGACAACCTTTCAAGTATTTGAAGAGTGCTATCGTGTCTCCCCTCAATCTTCAATTGGGTTTCAGGCCTGGTTTTGGAATGGAAACTGCCTTGGTCGCCCTGTGGGATGACCTCTGTCGGGAGAGAGGGGAGTGCGACCATGTTGGTTCTCCTGGACCTCTCAGCAGCTTTCGATACCATCGGCCATGGTATCCTTCTGGATAGGTTGAGGCACAGGTGAACTCAGTGGCAAAGAGCACCTTTTATCAGCTTAGGCTGATATACCAGCTGCGCCCTTATCTGGACAGAGATAGACTAGCTACAGTTATCCATGCTCTGATAACCTCTCATTTGGATTACTGCAATGCGTTATACATGGGGCTGCCCTTGAAAATGGTCTGGAAACTTCAACTGGTTCAAAACAGGGCAGCACGTTTACTAACAGGGACTGGCCGACGAGACCACATTACGCCAGTGCTTTTCCAGCTTCATTGGCTGCCAGTCCAGGTCTGGGCCCGATTCAAACTGCTGGTATTAACATTTAAAGCCCTAAACGGCTTGAGGCCAGGTTATCTGAAGGAATGCCTCCTCCCATATGTACCTGCCTGGACCCTAAGGTCATCCTCAGGGGTCCTTCTCTGTGAGCCCCTGCCAAAGGAAGTGAGGCAGGTGGCTACCAGGAGGAGGGCCTTTTCTGCTGTGACACCCCAGCTGTGGAATGAGCTCCCTAAGGAGGTTCGCTTGGCACCTACATTACATGCTTTTAGATGCCAGGTGAAGACCTTTTTATTCTCCCAGCATTTTAGCAGTCTATAAATAAATTTTAACGGTGTTTTAAATTTGTAATTCTGCATTGCTGCTGTTTTTATCTGGTTGAGCTTTTATATTGTATTTTGTATTATGGTTTTATACTATTGTTTTATACTTTGAATGTTTTTAATTTTTGTGAACCACCCAGCGAGCTCCGGCTATTGGGCGGTATAGAAATGTAATAAATAAATAAATAAATAAATAAATCTTCAGCTTGTCTGCATCCTTCTCGAAGTGTGATGCCCAGAACTGGATGCAATACTCAAGGTGAGGCCTAACCAGTGCCGAATAGAGGGGAACCAGTGCCTCGTGCAATTTGGGAGCTATTTGCTTTTTTGCAGCCACATCACACGGTTGGCTCATATTTGGCTTGTGATCTACAACAATTCCAAGATCCTTCTCGTTTGTAGTATTGCTGAGCCAAGGATCCCCCATCTTGTAACTGTGCATTTGGTTTCTCTTTCCTAGGTGTAGAACTTGGCATTTATCTCTATTAAATTTCATTCTGTTGTTTTCAGCCCAGCACTCCAGCCTATCAAGATCACTTTGAAGTTTATTTCTGTCTTCCAGGGTAGTATTAGCTATCCCACCCAATTTTGTGTCATCTGCAAATTTAACATGTTTGACACATTTGAAATGTTACAAGCTATTTTAGAAATCTTTAAAAAAGCTGTCTTTTTCACTTTTCCTTGGAGGAAGTGAATAATTAGTAACCTAAATACGATTCAAGCAAAGTTATTTTCACACATAATTTAGAACCATTGTGTCAATGGCCCCCAACTGTTGTCAGTACACTTCAATACCTCTATAAAGCAGTAGTGTTGCTCCTGCCTTTTATTTACTGCTTTCATAATGGAATATCCAGCTTAGTGTAGATGAGCCCCTAGTTTAATGATCACTGCATAATGAAAGGGTGCAATCATGATATAAATAAATAATAATAAAATAATAAAATAATAATAATAATAATAATAATAATAATAAT